>NW_024524377.1:3077501-3477647 GCF_017590135.1 Pyrgilauda ruficollis | reverse complement strand
GCCCCCTCACGGCCCGCGGCCGGGCCCCGCCGCCCTCCGTGCCGGAGAGACCCGCCCGGGCCGCGGCTGAGGGGAGCGGTGCCGGGGGCGGCGCGTCCCCGCCGGGCGCTGAGCGGACCCCGCTACCCCGGGCGGGGCGGCCCGGCCCTCACGGCAAGTTTAAAGAGGCGGCGGCCCCTCCTCCGCCCGCGGCCGCCCTGCCGAGCCGGGGTGCGCGTCTGGGAGCCGCCCTGGACTGCCCGGCCCCGCCGCCGTCGGGAAGCGGAGACAGGTGAACAGACTCGACGGCCGTCCCCTGGTCGCGGCTTTATAGGGCACTCCTGTCACAGCTCCTTCCTTTGGGGGGATCTGCCCCCCGGCACCCACAGGGGCCGGCAGCCACGGTGCTTGTGGGGAAACCCGACGTGGTTGTGCTTCGCGGCTGCGAGCAGGCACGGTGGGACGGGGGGGACACTCAGAGTGTCCCGGGGACACTGAACCTGTCCCGGGGACACTGGGCCTGCCCTGGGGACACCACACACCTGTCACCTGGGGCCGGTGCGCACTCTTCGGGTACAGGCACAGGGTCATGTTCAGGTGGGCTCCCTGTGCAGGGCCGCAGGGTCTGGGTAATGGGGTCCGAGCCCTGAGGACTGCAGGACCCATCTCCAAAAAAGTCACTGGGGTCAGATCCATGTAATAACCTAATTTAATGAATTCTCACCAGATCAATTGTTGAGATAGCCGTGAGCAGGCTGGAGCAGTTGTCCCTGTGTTTTTGTGACAACTGTGTAAGGTGGCAACCTCAAAAGGGGAGATAAAGTTTTGGGTGGAGGAGGCTGGCTGGTGACCCCGGCCAGGTTTGGCACACGAAGCACACACACACAGCCTGGGCTGAAGCTGTGCCACCACAGCAGGTACACCTGTGTGTGCCTGGCAGTGCCTGTCTTTGCTCATCAGTAGTTCCGTGATGTGATATGTGAGCTCTCTGCCACTGGGCTGAAGTGCAAGTGGTGGTTTCAGTTTCCAAACCCTGCCTGCCGTTTGCAGATTAATTTCCTCTTAATTCTCAGCCTCATCTTCTTACTAAGTCTATATTCAGGTTATATTTTGACAACCCTTGTATGTTCAACTGCTAAAATCCTTGTCAGTGGAAACAGCTTTGCAATCCCTCTTGTGGCACTTGAGAGCAGCCATGATTTTACCATGTAGTGATTGTGGTTGTTTGGTTACATCCCACTGGTTCCCTTCCTAGCTGGCAGCAAGGTGGCTTGTAAAAGGTATCATGTGGATGTCACAATCACTCATTTGGCTTTAGACAAAATGCTTTATCTATAGCAAAATAATCTACTTATTAAGGGAATAACTTTTAATGAGTTCATTTGCAGTAGATTCAAAATGCAGAGAAAACTGAAATAGTGATGGTCACTGAGTCAATGTATTATAACGAATTTAATAGAGTTACTTTTTGTGGAAAAAGTTCAAGAGTTTTTTCATAGAATTGTAGACTCTCAGAATTATTTGTTTTGGAAGGGACCCTAACGTTCATCTTGTTCCATCCCCTGCCTTGGGCAGGGACACTTCCTACTAATCCAGGTTGCTCCAAGCACCATCCAGCCTGTCCTTGAACACTGCCAGGGATGGGGCATCCACCACTTCTCTGTGCCAGGGCCTCACCACCCTCACAGGGAAGAATTTCTTCCTAATCTCTAACTCTGCTTTCCGTCAGTGTGAAGCTATTCCCCCATGTCCTGTCCCTCCATCCCTTGTCTGCAGTCCCTCTCCAGCTCTCTTGGAGCCCCTTTAGGCCCTGGAAAGGACTCTGAGATGTTCCCAGAGCCTTCTCTTCTCCTGAACACACACCCCCAGCTCTCCCAGCCTGGCTCCAGCGCAGCAGAGCTGCTCCAGTCCTCAGAGCATCTTTGTGACCTTCTCTGGACTTGCTCCAACAGCTCCTTTGTACCTTGGGGCCACACAGCTGATGTGGTGCTGCAGGTGAGGTGTCACCAGAGCAGAAGGGGAGGAACCCCTCGCTCCACCTGCTGCCCACACTGCTTTTGAGACACCCCAGGACAATTTCTGGACTGCCAGAGCTCATTGCTGGGTCATGTTGAGCTTTACATCAACCTTCACCTTGGGGATGCCTTCGATCCTTTCTCCACCCAGCCTGCACTTACGCTTGGGATTGCCTCGACGCTTCTTTAGTGCCACCATTTGACATCCTGTTTAATACGGAACGATCAGAATAAAACATGCCAGAATTTATATCCGAAAAGTCGCGTGGATGGAAAGCAGTCAAGCGCTGCTGTGCGTGTGTTTAACGCTGAGGAGTGGTGCTTTCTGCCGTGCCGAAATTGCATTTTTTGCGCTCAATCTCGGGGCCCTGCGGCGAATGGACACATCTCGGGCGCCCTCTGCCGCCCGCAGGCGGTACCGCGGCCAATCGCTTTAAAGGCTGCTAAAGTCGGACCTGGAAAGGCTAAATTCGGATCGAGTGTTTAGATAGATCTCGTCTGTATTTTAAAAATAAATAATAATAAAAAAATCCGTGCTCTATAAAGCACAGAGATTTAAAGATTTTTTTTTTTAAAAATCTGCGCTCAGGGAAAGCTGAATTTCTGTAATTGGCTTTTAATGGAACAATAGCGTAGGAACTGAAGTACTGCAGTTTTATCCTATTAAATACAAACAGAGTTGATTCAAATGACATTAACTTTGTCACACAAGCTACCAGAAGCCGGCCTGAAATCATACTTCTTTCCATTTTAAGTAGCAGTAAATAATTGTAAAGCGCTTTGAAGATGAGGAGCATCATGCACAGTAAGTGCTAAGTATTATTGTTATTTGCATTATTTGCCAGAAAAGTCACAGTAGTGCTGGCTAAGTACAGAATGGAAAGCCTGTGCTTTGCATTTCCTTGCTTTGCCATGTTAGCATGATCTTTAAACCTCATTTAAATGGGGATGGGCAAATTTTCTGGTCTAATTTTAAGGCACAATAACTGCTAGTTGATTCATCTCCGGAAATAATGGTTGTATACTGCAGGAAGTAATCCTAATCTAAATCTCTCTTGAAATGGATTACCAGCTGTGGAAAAAATAAACTAAAATCTCAGG
The DNA here is from genome assembly GCF_017590135.1 of Pyrgilauda ruficollis. NCBI lineage: Eukaryota > Metazoa > Chordata > Aves > Passeriformes > Passeridae > Pyrgilauda > Pyrgilauda ruficollis. Next base: position 3,474,552 of record NW_024524377.1, on the reverse strand, counting down.
ATCCTGCTAAACCATTTTTGCTGCTACAAAACAGTGAAAAATACCTGATTAATAGATGATCTCTAATGCTTGTGCACAAAGCCAATAGTAACTTTTATTCCTTTATCAAGTAATTTGTCCACACAAACAAGTTTGATGCCTGTAGTTAGCATCAAACCCATCCATTTTCAGCCTCAATTCAAGTCTCAAATCTCATTCCTCTGAGTTAATTTAAAGCATTGATGTAACTTTTGCTTCTCTTAGTCCTGAGACTCCTCACTCTGTTTCCAGCTCCTGGGAACAGTGGACTGGAAAGAGCTGCCTGTGTCATTCAGTCCATCTCCCTTAACTGCAGACAGTGAAGTGTGGGGATTTTGGAAACTCTTCAAGATCTTCCTTTAAATTAGCTAGTTAGGAGTAGGGCAGTTTCACGCTCCAAAAATTCACACCTCTGGCATTTGAAAACCTCTTCCTAACGTCTAATTTTCAAATTTACTGTATCTGATAGCTGATCCTTTTACAGTCAACTGCTTTATGTTAATGAGTTCTGCTTCCTAATTATAATGTGTAGCCCCAAAAATTTAAAAGGTACAGATTCCCTCTCAAATTTTATTAATCATGTGAGCCAGGCAGTCTCTCTCAGACAATAGCACTCCATTTCCTGTATTAGTCTAGTAAAACTTTTCTTTTATCTGTTCCCATTGGAATAAATCAGTTTTTTAAAAAATGTGGGTGAGCATTCAAATTTAGATGCTGGAATCTTGTGGAATGTCATTAATGCCTAATTTATCTTTGTTGACAAGAGAATCTTTGATACACCATGTGACAGTATTTGCCTTGTCTAGAATGCATCCCCATTATATTTTCTCTGGATTGTTCCAGGTGTTCCAATGTGTTATCCAGATCCTTCACACTACTGAGTGCCTGCTGCTTCTGTGTGAGCAGCATATTTCAATAGCAATTCCTGCCTGGCTGGAATTGCTAATTAATTTATTGACTAGCTAATTAATTTATTGAATACTAGTGGTCCCAAAGATCAATCTCTGAAGAACCCTGTTAGTTATTTCCTTCCAGACCTTGAACACAGTCTGGTAAACCATACCTTACCCTCTTCACAACTTTTTCCCAATTATCCTCTCCAGCCTATTTGTTTCCCTCCATGACATCCAATCATATTTTGGTTGAAGTGCTGATAAATTACTCTATTTCTTTTGTCTATAAAATTAGTAACCTAATCAAAAGCAGGTAATGAAATATTTGTCATCCTAGAATAATCTACTTTTCTGAAAAAAACCCCAAAACCTTAAAAAACAAAAACCCAGATGAATTTATCCCATATTCTATTTCTCTGTGCTTCCAAGTCTTTTTTTTTCCTCCTTCAGGTTGCTTTCAACAGCTTTGCATATTTCTAAAACTCATATTTGCTGATACTGTGTTTCTCTTCATATTCTTAGGAATTCGATTTGCATTTGCTGTTCCACATTTAGCAAATTCCTGATTTCACAGCTTTATTGCTCATCTCCTCTCTCTGACTTGCAGTTTCCCACGTTGGTTATTTCAGATTCAGGAGTGACAGTTGTCCACTTCCACATCTCTGCTTGTCTGAGCACATCAGCCTTTGAAATTCCAGTTTTCCCAGGGTGTTGCAAACATTTTCTCCTGCCCTTTGATTAGTAATATTTGCCCTTAGATTCAGGATATTCATTCACATTGAAAGCTAAAGTAGGAGATTAATTTGAGGGAGATAGATTGATTTCCTTCCAAAGAGAGGATGACTTGGGTTTTTTTCTTTCCATGTACTTTTGGGGGAGGCTGAAGAGTCCTGGCTACTTTTTCATGTGATCTTTTATGACTCTCAGTTTATTACACTTTCTGACCTCTAATAAATCCATTAACTTTGTTTGTCACTATTTTGCCTTATTTTAATGCTCTGTGCTTATCTTTAAATGCTAAGCTATTTTTTATCTAGGTAGTCCCAACACAGTTGGGACTGAGACATTAAGAAGCCAAGTTAAACTTCCAGAGTTTATAAACTATTTTAGAAATGTCAAAACAGGCAAATGGGAAAAAATTTTGGAAGGTACATTAATGAGAAGAAGCAATGATGAAAATCTGCTTGCAAGGAAAATGGGTTGCCTGTAACTGGTTAAAGAGAGCTATTAAATAAAATTGTTTTTAAAAGTCATAGCAGCTAGAGTTATTGCAGAACTAAATATTCAAAGAAAGCAATCACAGCATTTGAGGTCAGAGTGACTGCATTAACACCCTGGGGGGTTTTTCCCTACCTTCAAATTTTTTAATATGTTTTGCTCATCAGAAATTGATACATTATTTAATCAGTCAATTTCTTGCAAAGGAACATTTTCTCATTTATAATGAACCCTCATGTGAGATTCATTTATGCTGTGGCTACCCTGTTTAATTTATCTCTAAGGTTCTAAGTTCTAAAATTGCTTTAGTTTTAAGTTTTGTTTTTGTTTTCAGAGTTTTTTTAAGAATCTAATTTTTAACTATTTCCTTTCCTATAGAATATGTATAAACCATAAACGTGTACCATTTGCTTTGTATTTAACCCAACAGAAAAAAGATGGAAATCTGCATTATGACAAAAATATTTGCTGTGTAATTCTATTTAAAAAAATTCCAACTTTATAATATGGGAAAAAACGTCCCAGAGCTGTACTAAAATTTTGTATGTGATTTGAGAGATTAAATTTGCTGTTGCATTCGATTAGTACTGAAAAAAATAATGTTCAGCAGATGCTTCCAAATCCACTTCCCTTTCATTTTATTACATTTCTAAGTCATAATCTTTATATAAAAATATGCGTTGTTTTTACTGTCATCTTTCATATAAGGAGTGATAAGGAAATATCTGTATAAAACATGTACAGTTTCTAATATCAAGGTGAACTCTGGCTATTTCTAAAAGACAACTCCAATATAATATTTTTAATAGAGTTTCAGCAAGGTAGGGGTATGAATAGCTTAAAGGGATGATAACATGCCCAAGTGAACTTTGTCAGAGATAGAGAATAATGTATCACATTATGCCTTAAAGAGGCTCCTTGTGGTTTTTAAACCCATCATTTTTCTGGCCAAATTGGCCAAAATAAGGATGTCTTTATTTACATAATTTCCAACATAAGTGACTTGAATCACCGATGGAGACGTTGTGCTCTGCATCTCTTTTCACGTTGTTTATCAGCAGATGTCAGATTGTGTTACTCTTTTTTTATTATTCTAAATCTACCCAGGCTAGAGCACAGCACATGTCCCAGTGGCCTTTGGTGCCTTGAGAGATAAAATTGTTCATAAAACATCCAGAACGTGCCTTCTGTTATCAGAACAATTAGAGCAGGTTGACAAATGTACGAGCTCTTAGGTTAAATACATAATTGGTTACTTTTGAAAATTGACACAAATTCTTGATTTTCCTTATCATCTTCCACAAAGCCAAAGCAATTATTCACAAGATGTTTTTGTATCCCAGAGAAACGGAATTTTTTGAGCTTTCCTCATGTCAGGCCACTTTGAAGGAATTTGTGTTTCCCTGATGCTGTCTGTAATCTTATCACCAGGAGGCTGAGGTGGAGAGTAAGCACAATTCCTTCCACCTTCCCTTTCAATTGTGACCCAGGTGGGGTCAGAGCTGTTGGAGGAGGAGGGAATTACCTTTGGAAGGTTTGTTCAGTAGTGGGGAAACCAACACAAGCCTCTTTTTCTTTAGAATCCAGACCAGAACCACGGAGGAACTTGGAAGCAGTGCTTTGACCCTCTGGAGAAACAGCTTCCCTCTAAGGATGAAGAGTGTGAGAAAGGCAAGCTTTAGTTTCTGGCACAATTGTTTTGGAGAACTGGCAAAGCTGCTGCAAAGGTGCTCTGTTTGTTCAGCACTGGAATAAATCAGAGGGCCTCAGGAGACTTCCCTGAAACAGCGTAGTTTATGTTGTTTTTTGGTTTTCATTTGCTGGGATATTTTTAAAAAAAGTCTGCCATCTCTGGAGACCAGGTGCTTGAAATAAAATAATAAATGTAGGTTTTAGGAAGCCTGGCTTGGAGGAATTATATTGTTTTTTTATTTGACCAGAAACTCAGGACAGGGGCATGAGTTTGCAATTAAGTTTGCCATGTATTCCAGTCAATGCTGTTTAGCTTTGCCTTTTGCTCTGAAACCCATCTCAGTCAGGGCAATATGTCTAAAAATGGTGCAGTGAGACCAGCTGGGTTATCTAAGGAGAGCAGCATTTATTTTTGAGGGACCTATTGAATTCCTGTATAAGGTCACACCAGTTTGTGCTGTGTTGACCTCAGACTTCACCATCCAGCTCAGGGCATAGATACCTGTATGAAAATTATAGTACACCAGGGAAAGTTACATAACCTTTGAGAGAACTGGAAGAGAACAACTTTCCTCAGTCCTGGAAAGGGTGGCAGAAATCAGCCTAGGTTGGTCTTGAGAGTACAGGAGTCCAAAATTGCACCTTGGGGTATCACCAGTATCAGCAGGCCTGGTGCTGCTGGACTGAACAGGAGACATCCCCCCTCTGCTCACGGGGAGACAAAGCTGTAAACTTGGTGTGACTGGGGGATGAGGAACAGAGTGTTCCTGCTGCTGACTGGAGAGCTTTCCTTTCACTTACAGCAGAAAGAGGCACATATATGTCTTGTTGCATTCATTTTTATCCACTGAGTCTTTGACAAATCTATCATGCTCTCATTTTTCTTGCAGAGATCTGTCAATTTTTTATGGTTGTAAAACCAAGTTGAAAAGACCCATGAAAGCCTCTGCCAATTTTAAAAGTTTCAGAGTTATAGAAAGAAAGATTTGACAGATCAATTTTTCTTTTCTTTTGAGAGTGGAATCAGGAGGGAAGAAGACAAGAAAATATCTAGGTGGATGAGAAAAGTTAGGTTTCTTAAATCAAAAGACATTCTTCAGAAGTGTTCCCAAAATTAAAACCTTAACAGATTTCTTTAATCTGATGATTAGTGGAGGCAAGTGCTCCTGTAACTTTTCAGCCAGCCAATGTTGTCAATAAAGTAATGAATTAAGGAAAACAAGATTTGTGGGATTAAGTAATTTATAAAAGATTGGTATTTTGTGCCATCACATAATTCCCTCCTTATTCTCACATCGTGTAAGGCACATTTTAGCCAGATTGCAAATATTTAAGTGTAGCAAGTAGAAATTTCCAATAGTGTTTTCAAAATTCATCATAGGCATCAAACCCATTGGTATAAACAGGTAGTTTATACTCTCCTTTCTCATCAGTACTGATGCTGCAGTCATTTCAGGGCAATAGTGGACATAAATATAGACAGGTGAAATCTGACATACACAGACTTCAAAGTTATGTCCAAAAGCTTTGAAGTTACCAGGGATCCTTGTTTAGTAATTGCAATTTCCACAAGCTGACAGCATTTGTAACAGTTTTCTAGAAACTTACCATGGTTAATTTTCTATGACAACGAATATTCAGGATAAAATCAATTGATACAAGTGCTTAACAGAATAAGTTTTGCAAGCCAACCCTTACTATAAGGAGTAGATGGGTGCTGGGACATGAAAAAGAGAAAAAATAGTTATAGTGAGGAGACTTATGTCTGCTCTGTTTGTCTGACCTGCTGTCCGGACATTTATGGATTTCTTTTCAGGGGTCAAGAAGAATAGTTTGGATAGCATACTTTTTATATTTTTTTATATTGACTTACATTTACGGTATTGGAATATTGTGACATATTAAGAGCTTTCCATCTGAGAAAAAATGGAAAACACTTATTTAGCTGTTCAACTGAACAAAGCAGCGGGGTCATGCAGTTAGATGTGATTGCCTACTAGGATATGGAAATTTCTTCATCTCACAAGAGAGCCAGAGTGCCACAGATGAGGTTGTTACATCCATGATGACTTTTTTATTTCCTGTGCTTTTCCTGCAGTGTCACATCTGGCACATGTTGCCTAGGCTGTTTGCACACACCAAACTTTTCTTGCTGCTGCATCCCCAGAGTGTGCAGGTTCTTATCTGTGAGGGCTGGCAGTGCTTTATCCTGCGATTGCTCATCAGGGCAGAGAGAGTTAGCTAGTGCCTCTTCCCTTCCATTTGTGACTGCCTAATGAGACTCAAAATATGATCAGTCACTCTGCAGATCGTGTTCAGTATTAAAAGCAAATCACTGACTGTAGGCAGGAGGTCATTCAGCATTGCCACTAACAGCTTTTGATATTTCTGCATTAAAACCCAAGCCAAGCATTATAGGCAATGAACCATCTGCAGGCCTAAGTAGGCTTATTGTTGCTTAACTTCTTAGTGCAAATGAAGAGGTCTGTTATGTACTTCTGTCTGCTTTTGTGTGAATCCTCTGCTGCTCTCACTGCTGTGTCAGAGTTGAATGAGATGCAAAGAGGTTCTTTTATTTTATGAAGTGTGTGTTGCTGCTCTCTGCTTCCTCACAGCAATGTGATCTGACAATGAAAGCAATGGCTCTTCCAAAGAGAATGTCAATAGTTTTCCAGAATAGCCTGTTGTCCCTGTAACCTCCTCCCAGTGGTTCAGCTGTCTGTGATCCAGGATCCAGCAATTTTTGTGCAACCCCAGCTCAGACTTCTGAGAAACCTGCTGACCTGATGGCAAGAGCTGGAAAAGCCTACACAGAATAGAACTGTGCAAAGAAACAAGGTGAAACTGCAGAGATAAGGTTGGTGAGAAGGGCATAATTGGCAACTCAAGGATTCAAAAGGAAAAAAAAAACATGGAAAAATACACAGTTCTAAGAAGAAAACAAGAGCTAAGATGGCAGCTCTGCAGCACCAAGCTTCAACCCGTCCCAAGGACAAACAGAGAAAAGCCTCCTCACGTGATCCTCCTGGCTGGCAAATGTTGTTTGAAGTAGTGATCTGGAGTCATCTCTGGAGCAGTGAACTTCTCAGGGGTTGGATTGGTATCTCATTATTCCTAGCAATTGTTTTTGTGTATTGGACAGTAATGAACTGGTTTGTGCTTTTACATGGTGTGTCCCCTGCTTCCTGAATCTCTTTGTGCCTGTTAGAAGATGCCTAAAGTGACCCAGGGTGTGAGTGTTGTGTACCCAATAATTTGACTGCAGAGCACACTGATCAAATCATGCCTTTCTTTATCTAAGCTGATTATCTTATGCCTCATCTTTTTTCTCCTTTTTAATTCCTACTTCTCCTTCAAGATGAGGCCAGGTTATTAAAAATAATCTTTTGTGCTTTTGAAACCCAGTGCAGCACTGCTGGCTTCTGCAGCTGCACTACCTCTTTGTAATCCAGGCCTGGTTTTTGAGACATGGCTTCATTTCATTTGCTATAATTGAAACTTTTCTGGCAGTGTCAGAACAGAGAAGTTGTTTTATAAACAGTTAAATGAAATAGTTTTGTAGGTACAGGAACTTGCATAAGCACAAGGGCTGCCCAATGCAAGCCATGTCAGAAAATACACTATGAAAGACTGGGTGAAACCTGAGACATTTTATTTAACAGTAAAATTATGAGGGCTTAAACAGAAGAGTGAAGTATTTTGTTCTTGATGTGCAGCAGCTCTAACCTTCTAGCTGTGGTAGTGCTGGCTATATAGTGTATGAAGTGTGAAGTGCATTTCCACCTCCAGCACTGCCACACAAACCGGGTTTCCAACAATTTTCCAAAGTCAAATCTTGCCTGAGGTTTCTGTGTCTGTAACAGACTTCATCAGGCCAGCACTCACTACTGTGTCTGCATTGCTGAACTGAAGGAACTTCATTGAGAAAGTCTTCCAGTGGTGGCATCTGGCACAGCTATGGAAGCTCGCTGAAGGTGTGATATACCATATATGCTATTAACCTAAACAAATTATAAGGTCTCTGGAGCTAAAGGGTGCTTATAAGTGAGCAGTCATATAATTTTTCGTGGGTGGAAAAAGCCCTAACTAAATACCAACTTGTCTGTATTTAGAATTTAAGAGAAGTTTTTTTTTAATAACAAACTTTTTTGCTGAAGGTCTGAAGGAAAACTGGGAGATACAGGCACAGCAGGCTGCCAGAGAGCATTTTGTCCCAGAAGGTTATCCAAGACAGGACTAAATCCTTTCCAGACACAGGCTCAATCAAGAAAAGGGTTACATGCTGTAGCCTGAAAAAGCTGATTGCAAACACTAGAAGTTGCACATCCATATGAACATTGCCAAAATTAAGTATATTCTTCCTACTCACACACTTCTCTGGAAATTCATTCTCTTTCTCATTTGTAGATCCTATATTTGCTTCTTAATAATGAGGTCAGAGAGTGAAAATGTGGCTCCTCATAAATTTTGATCTGTTGTTTTCTATCTGCATTTAGGTGCCAATTAGCCTAAACATTTGAAATTGTCTAGATCAGATATCATTACCTGCAACTCAATGGCTGTTCTTTTAGCTGGACACGGCACAATTATATTATTGCCTCTGCTAAATTGTGCCTCAATTTCTTGCACGTTTCTATGTCCAGGACTCTTTCCCATGCATAAATTCCCATTCAAATTTATGCCAAATTCTGCTTATTTTGATGGTATCAATTTGTCCATACAGAAAATATTACTTATATATAATTTTAATTATATATATATGTGTATATATATGTCTATATAAATATCTATAATATTTAGATTATATATGCAGATATATCTTCCATATAAATATAGATATCTATGAAGAAACTTCTGTTATGCTAATTCATCCACTCTGCTTTAACTCTACTATTAAACTTCTGCTGTATTAATTTTCCTTAACTTTGAGTGTAATCTTTGAATTTCTAACTCTACAGAAAAACTCTGAACGTTTCTGAAGGCAGATAAATTAGACTGGTTGTGGGGAAGGAGGTTTTACAATCTATTTGTGCTGAGATATGTTCCAGCAGAGGTTAAACTGGGCTATGATGTGAGGAGGCAGAAAGCTGGCTTGTACCTTTAGGGACAGCTGGTGAATTCTGGCATGCCTGCTTGTGCACTATTAGCACTATTTAAATATATAATGACATTAGATCCTGTTGCCCCTCTTTTAACCTTATCTTTGTTAAATGCTGCTTCAGGGAAGATCCTTCCCCCGATGGTGTTATACATAAAATTTATTAAGATCTGAAGAAATATAGGAGAAAACACCTGGAGAGAGAAGTCAGGGAGGAAATAGAGATTAATGGTAAGGTAATAAGGAAAAAGAGGTCATAAAAAAGAAATCAAAGGATGAGAAGAATATCAAAGACATAAAGAATTGTATTGTCAGTTGCCATGTTGCCTATAAGGTGTGCTCAGAAACTGCCAAGCAATAGTTGCAAGTAGGATATAATGTGGCAGCATTAGAACCTGGAGAAGTGGAAAATGTCCTGTGTTTCCCTGTATTTACAGAATTAGGTTGATGCAGACCTTTTACTGCCATTCTTTGCTATAATTGAGGCCATTTTAATTGTCATTACCCTGGGATATTTAAATCCCATCATCATTTTACTCCATTAATACTGCTTAGCAATACAAAGGATTTTTGCAGCCTTCTTTGCAGTTCATCTGTTGCAACTCAAAGCACACCGATTTTCAAAGGCATATTGAAATTTGGACTTTTTGGGATCGTCTGTGGCAATAATTGCCTAATCCAAAGTGATGCTCTCCATGGATCAGCAGCTGGTTTCAACTTCTGTTCCTTGACAGATGTACTTTAGGAGATTAAATAATCTGAGGAGCTGTCAGGGAAAGCTTGGGGGAGCACATGCTCCTCCTGACAGAGCCTGGGAGTCCTGGGGCAGCAGGACTAGGTTGGGAGAGGCCCTGATCTCTCCCAGAGCTCAGAGGCTTGAAGGAGCCTGTGGCTCAAGCACATGAGCCTCCCCAGGAGCACAGGATTCACAGGCAGTGCTTCCATCAGTGCTGTGCCCTCCAGCTATCCTGCCTCTGGCGTGGGAGCCATGGCCACTACCCTCACAGGCTCCAAACACATCTTTAAAAACATCTATGAGCTCCCACATGCTGGAAGGCCCTTCTGAGGCCTTGTTTTATTAAGATCAATTGTGTGATATGTTGTAATTTAAAAGCACTATGTTGTTTGACAATAGGGTTTTCTTTCCCCACAGTGCTGAAGCAGTTCCTACTTGCAACGAGGAAAAAGTGGAATTTTAGCTGCTTGTGAGGGACAGAATAAGGCTCATGAAATCATGTCAGGTAAGAAAAACAGAACAGCAACATTAAATAAGTTCTTGTTTCTTTAGTATTTATTTTGAAATGACCAAGTAATTCTGGCTGTGGAACCAGCAACACAGGAGAAGCATGAACTGTTTGTTGACTCTTAGCATTTTTATACAATTTTCAGAAAAATACACTGCTAAGCTTCTATATTGTCAGAAAGTGAAAGGGATATAACTAGGTAGGACAGAGGAGCTTTCTATCCACTGTGAAAACTCTGTTATAAATACACTCTAAACTTGCAAACCTGAAAGAATCACATCAGGTAAATTGAAATAAACCTTGTGTACAGAAATATGCTTTTTTATGTTGCCCACAGCATTTAATATAATAACTTACTCGGAGAAGCAAACTGTAGATTGCAAGTGCAAATAACTGTGTACATATTCTCAAGCCCATTTTGGTTTTGGGAACGTAAAGAATTAGGAATTTGGAATGAATGAAATATGTACATGTACATACTAACTTGGGGATTGTTTCCATTTAAATTATCATATGAAAAGCTGTTGAGAGAGGAGTGAAATTTTAGAATTCATTATTTTAAATTTTGTTAGGTGTATACTCCTGGATACACTGCTGTATCATTTCATACATGTAGGAAAGAGAGAAAATATTATATATGTGTGTGTATTGTTTGATAGCAGGAAAGTGCCCTGTGTAGTCAAGAACTGTGAAGAGGCAGGGACACAAGAATTGGTTTTGTTGCTAGAACTGATGTCTTGAACTTCAGATACAGGGCTGGAATTCCAAACCTTTACAAACCTTTGTGAGTATCTGTACCAAGAGACTTTGTCTAGATTATCTCTGCTTTAGAGAAATCTTTTAATTTCTGCTCGACTTTTGTTTGAGGAAAAAAAAAAAAATTCTCAACCAAATCCAGAATCAGAGAAAGCTTTACAGTTTGACTCAGGTCCTGAAGGATTTTGTAAGAGACATGACTGCAGTGTTTTGCTGGGAAAGATATGTAAGGATAGGGCTTTACAAAGAACCAGCTGTTTCTGCCTGGGAGTTTGTTTCTCCTGTAAGAATTTTGGCAGTCTGTGTGCTAAGCAGCCACATGCTGCCATCTACTGACAGCAGGCCTCTACAACAAATAGTGTCAGAACTCCATAACTTCCTTGAATTCATTCAGGATTGTATGGAATGCAGGAGAAAACCCAGTAACTAAAATACAAAGTGGAACAAAACAAAACAAAAAATTGTTTGGAGTAAAATAAAACTGCAATGAAAGTGGGGGAAACAAGTGCTATAAACCACAATTCTGCACAACTCCTATATATGCAGGATGTAAAAGTTGTAGTTCACGTGAGAATAAAAATATGGGTGAGAAGAAACAAATTCTATATGAATAAATTTCATGTTTTTTCCAATGCACTGAAAACAAGAGAAATATTCTGCATTTCCCTAAAGGGAGATACTTGAGATTGAGATAATTCTACAATTGTGCAAAGGGGACAGTTGTGAGAATGAGTGCAGCCAACAGGACTTAGTGTGGAAGAGATTCAGTGGGAAAAATGACATTTGTAATCCCCTCTGAACGTTTTTAACTTCTCATACTTGGATGAATAATGTGTCTTCCCACTTTTAACTCTCTCTTGGGAGCAGGTCTGCAAGGAATGAGGGCTTGCATATGTGATATGCAGTCAACACATCATCTGGGGAGAACATGAAAGCAACAAGCACTCTTCAGTGCTTTTAATAAATTGTTCTGAAATCTGGTTTTCAGTGCATGACCTGTTTTGGTTTCCCAGGCTGCTGTACAAGATGCTAAGGCAGGGAGTGAGAGGGAAGATGCTGTGTTTCTATGAGAATTTCCTGCTAATTTTTTCCTAAGTTTTTTGTATGTGAATGAAGAAATACATGCAGCTCTTCCTTCATTTCAATGAAAAAGGAACCTATATAAAAATCTGGACAAGTGCATGTTGACCAGAAAGTAAAGTCATCCTGTTTATGATCACTCCTGCCATCTGCCACTGGAGAGTTGATGCAGTTGCATTTGCAGAAGAGGAATCCCTCTCCAAACTGGTGAATGTGAAACAAGCATTTCCCTAAAACAGCTTAAAATCTCTGTGTTCACTTGAGTATTTGTTGCCATGAAGGTCACATTCTGTCCTGTTTCTTGTTTAGGACATATTCATTTTTTGGAGCTTCCTATACACATGTGAATGTATGTTTTTGAATGAATGCATGCAATGCTGGCACAGGTTCTCCTATAATTCGAAATAGTGAATTTATTTGCTAAAATTTATAATTCTTACCAAGAAGGAACCCTGGAAAGCACTTTCATGAGTAACCTTCAGTGTTTTTTTCCTTATCTCAATCAGAATACCATTACAAATACTAACTGTATTCTAGTCAGCAGTAGATAATATCTGTGGTTGGATAGAGGAGTAAATTCTTTGATGCAGATTAAAGATTAGGAATAAGACTTGTAGGCTAACCTTCCTTTGATGCATGTTGTCCCCCTAGTAATTTTTCGGTGTTATTTTACCATGCTAATACCTGGATTTTGTGACACTACTTTACAACTGGGTGTTGATAGTGTCCAGTATGTAGTCTGAGACCTGGGTGCAAGCTGGAGAATTGGAAATTGGACCTGCAAGTGCTCAAAGTTTGATTGAGGAAAGGCTGAGCAACAAGAGGAATGGGATCTGCCTCTTTCTGTGCTTGTAAATGCTGCCAGCAAGGTTTGTTACCTTTGTGTAACCAGAATTGTTTAAATTCCTGACACTTCTGGCTGCTTGTAGACTGCCAAATCACAGCAGTGAGCTGGGAAAGGTGTTGGTTATGGAAGGTTCCTCCCTTTTTGGTGGCTTTCTCTTCCACCCTTGTTTGGCTGAAGGAGCACAACAATTCCTGAATGATATCCCTCTGCTTATCAAACTTTTCCATGGATACTCAGCACTACTGTGATGGAGCAGTTATCCAAGGCTGTGTCCTGATTCAGTTTCAGAGTAGAATTGCACAGGACATGTGGACTGGTCAGAAGGCAAACTTGGCTTTCGTCTGAGTGGATTTCTATGTATTTGTTTGTATCTGTTTGGGGGTTAAAGAATTTGGCTCAGAGATGTCTCCATGAGGACAACCTCAGCAGAGATGCCTGCACTTCTGTGCCATAAAAAGACCCTTTTGCTTTTCCACCCCTTTGGCCTCTTGCTTTTCTTCCTGCTAGGATCTGACTGTTGGAGTTCACTATATAAAGTTTATAATTTTATTCAGACTTTCAGGGTGAGGGTGAGGACATATGAGTATCTTCCCTACTCTTTTTGGGTGAAGTCCAAAACTGGGTGGCACCTGTTTTCTAGATCTGGATGGGCTCTTATCCAAGTTGATAGTTGATGGAAATGTCAGGAACAGCTGATCTGGAAGCAAGGACTGTCAAAACAGTCATGGCTTACAACCTTAAGCCCATTTTTAGCACCAACAAATAATCTTCTGTTATACTGAGCAACAGCAAGCCTCATGTTTTCTTTCTGTGATTTTGTCTTGAAATTTTGTTGTGAACTGTATCAAACACTGCTGCTTTCAAATGTCAAATGCATGTACTGGTACAGTCATAAAATTAAGCCTTGATCTGAAGCTGCCCTACACCTAAACTCAGATCTGATTCAGGCTATTTCTGATGAACAAAAATAGTAGGAGTTGGATTATGAAAAAGATACAAGCTTGTTCTAAATTGACCTCTTACTGAAGAACATTCTGAAAGAAGTTGAACCCTATGCCATGATTCTTGTAAGTCTGGCCCTAAAGGTACAGATCAGCCAGGTACAGAAACTTGCACGTTTTTACTGCTGTGCTCAGCCCTAAGTAATTTCAATATGACTTTGTTCTGCATTAGAGCCTGTGCTTTCTCGTGCTAAATATTTCCTCAGCTTTTGTATGTGGCATCATGGGAAAATAAAAGGTATAAGAGATGCCATCGTGGTGAAAATTTTGTAGAAGTGTTGCTATCTTGTCTGGTTTTTATCAGACCCTGTGGATACTGGGTTGGTGGGCTTCTCTGGTAACAAGGCAAGCTCTTTGTAATGCTAATCAGGTTTTAAGCTGAGAGTTTGGTTAAATTTATGGGGCAGAGTATTTTATTGATAGAAGAGCTTGCCAGACCTCTTTGGCAATGCTCTCTTTTCACTTAAAGACCTTGGTGTAAATCTTTTTAATGCGTCAGCTACAAAAAAAATCAGAGAGGAACTTTCCCCACTTCTTACCATTGCACTATCATCTGTGTAAATCATCTTGCTTACTCATTCTTTTAGCTACTTTAGATTGTTAGTCTTAATGACAGGACTGCAGTAAAAGTGGGGGGAAAAAAGTATTTTAAACTGTCATTAGTTCATAAAACTTTGATCATTTATAGTAAGTGGGAATTCATCTTGGACTTTTAAGAGAATGGAGAGGTCAGCCAGAGCATCCCTACTCAGTTGTGCACCTGTGTAATGAAGCACACCTCAAGGGAAAAATAAAAGATGGAAATGTAATTATTAAATGTTCTAAGACTTGGAAACAGCTAATTTTTAATTTATAATATATGATGCAAGAATAAGAACTAATGGTTTTTCTCCTTGAACTTTTCCTTTACTTGAGAATTGCATATTTATTTTAGTGGCCCAAATTTTGCAGTAAATCATTTCAGAGTTATGATTGTTATAATTCAGCAGTTCCTGAAGTGTAAATGCTGTGCTCATTGTAGTAGTGCAAAAGGACTTTTTGTTTTATATTCATTACTTACATTTATGTTTAATATCTGTGACCATGTGCAGGAAGCCCTTGCAGGGTGAATGTGGGTGCAATGCTGAGAAATCTTACAATAGCATTAGCATTTTTCTAGTTAAATCTTTAGAAAAGCTTTTAGTGAGACAGCAAGTCTTTCCTGGACCTTGTGCTGTATTGACATGAACTTCAACCACAGCCTCTGTGTTTGCCAAGCTTTACTGCTATTGATAAACTGCAATGCATGACCAGACCAAAGTTCTAAAAAGAGATTTTTGCTGTAGATTTTAAGATATATCATTTGACAGGTTAAAAGTTGGTCACTTGAAATGCCAATACTCTATAAATGAATCTCTTTGAACTTTCAGATGAATTTTGGATTACCTGAAGACATTTAAGTACTGCTGAAGTGTGCAGGTCTCCTTCAATTAAAAGACTTTGAGAGTTCAAAGCACTGCATAAGTATTTAGGAACTTGTCTCTTAAAACTGAGAGGGGTGTAATGTGATCATTAATGAATATAAGTTGTTTCATGTGCTGAAGTATTGGGTTAGAAGTATGTGTGTATTCTGGTTGCTTTGTTGGTGTTTTTTCTTTTTAATACATAAATTTTACAGCAAATCTGTAGATTCCTTCTTGCCATTCTGTCAAGCATTAATCCAGTTCACTCAGTGACTTTATCCCACTCTTTCCAAATTCCATTTAGACTATTTTCATTATGCTTACTTTCAGCACAAAGAGCTAATTGTTACAATCAGGTGAAAATATAATTATCCTTTTAAAATGAGGAGAATATATAAAATATGCTGTTATACCTGCTACAAAAGGTTGGTTTTGGGATGCTGCTGGACTTTGTGTAGCCAGTATATTTAGAAACAGTGCAGCATGAGACTCTGGTATTCTGCACTTTCATTTTGCTGTTCTTCTCGCATAAAAATCAACAGGGTTTTACAGGAGTAATCATCCATGAAGAACAAACCAGCACATGGATGAACTTCCTTAAACACACACAACTTTTGGGCAAATGCAGGCATTGTTTTGAGCAGAACAGTACATGGTGTTCACTGTGCTGAAGAGTTTTGCCATGTTTCTCTTTCCGTGATCATTTATAGGAAGTCAGGTTGCACAAAAGAAGAGGTAAGCACTGGATATTCTTATTGAATCTTAACCTGGATTGGGAATAATTATTTTGAAGTATTAGAACTCAGTTTACAATATATGCATTTCAAAGGTCTTGTTCCATGCTTGCTTTATTTAGCATCCTCACAAATAGTTTTTTATTATTGATTTTGTTGTTATTCTTTCCTACAAGGTTTACTAGATGTACTGGAGATGTCCTTCATACAATTTCATTTTCTTTTGTTGTCTCCCCTAGGACATCATTATCCTTTGAATAAGCACAGAAAACTATGTTCTCCTTCTCCTCTTTGGATTTATTCCATACTCTTTATTTCTATTTGAATGACGAGATTGGTCAGGGAATTCAGAATCAAGACTTTGTTTCACATTCTCTTCTTTGCCCAACAGTATTGCAGCAAATATTATCCTCAAGGTGTAATAAAATGAGACAGGAATGTATCCTGACAAAAGAGTAAGGCTACATGTGAGTGGCTGGAATGTATCAGATCACAAAATGGTGTGAAAATGTTCCTCAACTCGAAAGAGATGGTTTGGAAAGGTTTGCAGTCAGAATTGCTTTGTGAGGAGGAAGGATGTCAGAATTAGAATAAGATATCCAGAAAGTAGGAGAAAACTCTTTTGAGGTTTATTCTTCTTGTGAATCCCTTATCCTTTTCTGTCCACTCTATCTTTCTGTGCATTTTGAACTTCGCATTTATTAAGAAAACTCCTTTAAAATGAAGTTCTATCCAGTGGTGCAAGCAATTTCACTTCAGTCATGGGAAAGAGAACAAAAGAAAGTCTTCTTTCAGCTTGTTTATCCTAAAGGGATGGATGGTTTCTGCCATGGTTTCAGGAAAAAGATACTTGAATAGCACATTTACTACTGACCCTAATATTTCAATGAATTTAAAAAAGAAGAAGGAAAGAAAATTAAAGTAGAAAAACCTTTAAATTTCATCTGGAGCAGGAAAGGAGAAAATTGCCAGACCTTTAAAAAAAACCCAAAAAAACCAAACAAAAACAACCAAAAAACAAACAAACGAAAAGCAAGCTGAAAGGCATCCTCAGTGCAGATGTCAGGGATGAGCCTTAATTGCAAGCATGCAAACAAAAAATTGCAGAGTTGCTTGAAATTAGTGCATCACATAAAAGCAGAGTCAGACTGCAGTGGCATTGCAAAGGGTCTTTTCTTCAGTTTTAATTGTTTTTTTAATATAAACAAAGTTTACTCAGATTTAATTGTATGCTGCTAGTCCTGGTTTAAGCCATGAAGTCTCACTCTACTGGAAGCATCAGAGAAAGGTTTAAGTGAGAAGCACTTTTACTAAAACTCTTGCTGTTCCTCTGCTTTGGTATTGTGTCAAACCCCTAATGTTTACTGCCTTATTATGCATTTGTGTTTGAATGAGCAGCTTAGCGAGGCTCCATCTGCTCCCTCCTGGTGGAGCCCAGGAGGATGTGAAGGATTGGGTTTCAGTGTTTGAAGAGTAGTAGATGACTCCAGTGCTGTGGCCAACACTGCCTTCCCTCAGCCCATAGCTCTGCAGATTAACTGGCATTAGTGCAAGCATTCACAGCTGCACATGGAATATTACAGAAAACACCAGGGCTCAGGCTTCCACTTGCATATGCTCATTTGCCTACAAATATGGCTAGAGCCTTGTTCTGGTTTCCTTTTTTCTTCTTTTTATTTTTTCCCCCGCTTTGTATTTTCTCTCTTGAAAAAATATACAAGTAAAAGCTCTTTTGGCCACTGTAGAGTACCATCCTTTTTATCTCCATTTACCTGCATTATATATGCATTAAATCAAACCTTTCAAGGTGTGTTCTAAAGACTCACAAACTACTGAGGTCATACTCATGAATTTGTAGTTCCCAATGACTCAGTTCAACCTTTTAAAGCACACACAGTGTATTTTCTCTTTTCAAGCCTGAATTAGGTTTGTTAGAGAAATGTCATCAGACTTTATTAATGGTGACTGTTGGATATGTTCAAATTGAGAACATGAAGCTGTACTTTCCCTTTGGGTTCAGTAGTATCCATCCCTCAGCCTCATTGCAGTTCAATGTCTTCACTCAGACCTTGAGTATGGTCATCTTGGTGAGTATTCAGAGATTAACTTGGGTGTCTCAATCTAGAACTATAAATTGATGCTTATTTCCTTGTTCTCTTACATATTACTGGAGAATATTTCTATATTTTGCTCCAGACTCTCATTCTGTGTAATTTTTTACAGTTTTAACCATTTTCTCTTGGATCATTTTTGATCCTGAGAAGGAAGCAGATTTCTTTGCTGAAAGAAAGGTCTTTTTTTTGTTTTTATTCCCTGTAGCCTCTGCATATTTATTACACCATTCTGGGGTGGGTTTAACTCAGTGTGAGACTCTTTTTTACCAGCTTTTAATCTTTACTTGAAACAGAAGTGCCAAGTATATTTTGAATTTAAACCCCTTCTAAAGCTAAAAGATGGTTTTGGCCCACTAATAGGTAGTAGTTTCAAAAGGTTAAGCTGCCTGGAAAATGTGACACGATGTACTTAAAATTAGGGATGAATCCAGCCTGTATAAATTCAGGTTTTTGATGTACCTTTTAAATGTACCACATCATGCAATTTTAAATCAGTCTTCCATGCTGGCATGCAGAACTGGCATAGATGACAGGCAGCTGCTGAGTCCAGCTCTTGTTTGTACTCCTGCAACCTTTACAGAAATGTCATGGCTGGGCGCAGTGTTTGGTGCATTTGAAAGAACTCTTCCTCCTCTGAAAGGAGGCATGAAGAACATCTCAAAATTAAGTGGATTTTCCCACTTTGGACCTAATCTTGATATAACTGGTGCTGTGCTACCAGCCTGAGTCTTCAGGCAGTCTGAAACATCAGCTCAGTGTTGTGACCTGCATTGCACAAGCCCTGTGATGTTGGGGTGTCCTGGTTGCTGCCAAACCACTGATCCTGCACGTGCTGCTTTCCTTCTGGCAGTTAAATCAGTTCTCCCTCTGAGGAGGGACACAGACTCTCCTCCCTCTGTGCTCCTGAAGGGAATTGGGCTTGCTCCCAAGGCACTGTGAGTATGTGAGTGCTGGCTTTGAGGGAGAAACAGGAATTCCACCAACAGCTACCCCATTTCATCCTTTGGCTGGCTTGGCTTTATCTGATAACACAAGGAGAGGCAGCAAAAAGTAGTTTTGCAGCACGCTGGGACACAATCCAGCTCTGGATGGATTCTGTGTACTGCAGGGAGCTGTCAAATTGTTGTGCCATTGCTGGTTGTACTATTTTGCTTGAGGATGTGTTCAGATTCTGTCTAAACAATAATTAAATTTCATTTGCAGGGGATGGCTGAATGTGTGGAAAGAGAGATAAAATAATCAAGGACACGATTATTCACAAAATCAATAGGAATTCTAATGGTCTTATAAAGTACCACTTCATTTCTTTCATAAAGCTGCTGGATTGTTCATATTTCATATTTTTCTTCAGTATAGGTCAATTAAATTTTAGGTAATTAAATACACTTTTTCACTCTTACTGCCCTTCAAAGGCTACTGTACATCACCAATTTATATAAACTACACTTGCACAGGCTATTTTTAACTTTCCGTACTTGAACAAAGTGCCTGGCTGTTGACCTTTGCAGGGTCACACCTGTGCCTATTACTGACTAATAGCCAATTTGTTGCTCTGATCTGTGTTCTACATGTTTGATTAAACCTACAAGCTAATCTGAGTTAATTTTATTTGAAGATACAGAATTATTTTTGTTGGAAGATCAGGGAAGTTTGTGTTAACAAATCAGATTTTTTTGCTAAGACTCACAATTGCTATGCCTGACAATTTAAAGAGGAAATACCACTATTCCATTATTTGGTGACTTTTTTAATACTAAAATTTATTTCAGAATTGCAGTACCTCCATATATATGAAAATCTAAAACAGTGAAGCTCCTAATTTAAAAATATTAAACCATGATTATTTCATGCAGTATAACAGAATAAAATGTATCTTTGTGCATGTACTATGACACCTAATTATTAGATACCTGCTGCTATTATTTTCATTCACTGAAAGTGAATGTTTAAATGGATTATATAATATATAAATATTTTCAGATCATCTATTCAACTATGAATTCATCTCTTTCCACAGGTCTACTTGCCAGATAGAAACAGGCCCCAAAATAAAAGCATATAATTAAATTTATGCATTTTAATTATGAAATCCAGTTATAAAGTGCAGAATGATACAAAGATTAACATACAGAAATATATATTTTTTCTTGAGCTATTAAGCATCAATTTATTTAATGAAATGGTGGGGTATGAAGATGGGCAGAACACATAGTCCAACTAAGGCAATAGACTGCAGCACTGCTGTTACTGTCAGTCATGAGTTTAAAATACTCCTCATCACAAGCCTTTCTGTCAGCAACCTTGAATTAAATTCCACAAAGCTCCTAATTAACACAGAAATGTACAGTAGCCTCCTGGAACTGGAGATTTGTTACTGTATGAAGGATTTGCTAAATCTTGCATTGATTTCATTTAGACATGAGCTCCTAAAGTAAGAGTTAGTGTGTGTAGTATTGTTACTCATATTATGCTCCCTGCATTAAAATTATTTATTTTGGCAGTGTCAAAGCAAAACAAACAAGCCCTCACAAAACCAGATGATTTCTTTTTGCTAGATTACGATTTATTTTGGCAGTGTCAAAGCAAAGCAAACAACAAGCCCTCACAAAACCAGATGATTTCTTTTTGCTAGATTACCAACAACTATCCAAGAGCCATCTGCAGAGGGCTCAGGCATCTCAGAATATTGAATGCTTCAATTTCCTCTCTGTTACTACACCACAGTGCTCAAGGCCACTTCAGTGCCTATTTGTCATGCTTGCGAGCACCTGAAATCTGATTTTTCTTACTCACCATGCAGCCTCCTCTAACACCAATATAGAAAGATCCATAATGGGATTGGAAAGTTTAGTGAACACGGCACTTAATCAGTGCCATGAAATTTGTTTTAGCTATACTTTCATATACAGTCAGAACAAGAGGTACTATTTTAATTTTCCAAGGTGACACAGAGTTATTAGAAACCTGTCCTTACATATTGAGGCAAAGTGGGCTGTAGGTTTTTTTCCTTCTAAAGTGGGAGCATAATGGAGTACCAATCCTGAAAAAAGATTGGGACTGGGGCATTATCTGGTGTAATATTCCAGTTCTGCTTGGTAGTTGGCTTGACAGGGACTCACAAGGAAGCTCAAACCATGTACCGTATGCCATCAAGTAGCCAAACAGAAGGTTTTTTGTTATTTTCTTTGGTCAGCACTGCAATTTCCCTTTTCCTCGCAGGCTCCTGAACCCTGTGTGTGACTCCCAGACCTGTGTGTGACTCAGCTGCTCTGCTGACTTTGGTTGTGGAACAGCAGTGGAGCAATGGGGACCAGCTCAGTGGAAATTGCAGAATGTGCTGTTTTCAGCTAAATTACTGAAATGTGCATTTGAATTCTGTGTCTTGGGAGTGGAAAAAGGAACAATCACACAGAGCAAAGCATCTTTCCCAGCTCCTCCTCACTGTGCATGCCTGGTCTTGTTCAGTAGGGATGGAGCGTGGATGCTTCACACATACACTGTGTCTTTGTGGAAGTAAGTGGGTAGCAAACACTCTGTTCATCAATTCTCAGCTGATGTCCACCCCTTCAAATTATTCTGCATTATTTTGATCATTTTCTCAGTTTGGAATACACAAAGATGGTCCCTCTGTTCCTGCTCCTTTCCACACTGGTCAGTTCTTGTGGGGTTCAGGTAATGGTTGATCTGGAAGCACATGCACAGAATGGGGTTTGTGTGTGTGTAGATGTTGATCTTTTATTCAGCATCTGAATCCTAGCAAATTTTCCCCCATAAGGCCTTAGTTTCATTTTCAAGGACTCAAATCTTGTTGAAAATCAGATGAGTTTGGATGAGAGGTAAGTTCCAGCATTCCTGATTGTACAGTTTTAGAAGGTTTTGTCTTTGCCTGTGGCAGAGTAAGGGACTAGCAGAGCTGGCAAAAGGAACCAGAGCCTTGCCCACCAGAACCAACAGTCTAATCCTTTCTTTGAAACTGCTACTGATATATTTGGAGCTGTTTTCTCAGTCCAGGAGCAGTGGTACCTACAAGATGTGATCTGTTTCTGCTGGTACTGACAGAAACTTTCAGCAGATGGAGGTGGTGAGCAACAAATTCTGAATCACTGGTTCAGCAATTGCCCAGCCTTTTCTTTTAACAGCTTTGATTTTCTGCATTGCTTTGACTCTTAATCTTTCTTTTAATTTTATTTTTATTTTTTTTAATTTTTGGCATCTGTTAAACTACTTGTGAAAGAGAAGCAGATCTGGAGGGTAATGGAGTGAAATTATTAGCCTTTTAGAATCAGATGATAATTAAGCCAACATGAGAAGATCACTAACTATAAATAATGCCAGTGAAAATAAATTCACTAATTCTTATTTACATTATGGAGACCTTTGGACCCCTTTGTACTCTTTGAGGACATAAGATCTCTAAAGCACATAATGGAAATGAGAATAGGCCTTTAAAATAGTTTTAATTAAGCAGTTTAACCATCTTAATTAAAACATTTCAAGAGCGTCAGTGTTTTCCTACCAGTAGTGATATTTCAAGTAATTTTTCCTGTGTATTTCCCATCCTGGGGAAAGCTGTGCTACTTGAAGAGAGGCAAACACACCAAGAGGGCAGAGAGAAACTATTCCTGCAGAGAAGAAGATCTGCTCATTTGCAACACGTTGGTGACAGCTGCCATGTGCCAAAGGATTGTCTGGTGGGATGGAGGACACGGCAATGCTGCGGCATTTGCTGGAATGCAGAGGCTCCCCATTATGTACATTTTGTTTCTGCTCCATCTCACTGCAGAGGCTAAAATAAGCACTGCCATGTTTTATCTAGCAGAAAAGTGGTCTTTGCTTTTCCTCCTGCCTCTGGCTGGTTTCAGCTCTGTTCTGTGCAGAGCAGGAATGTTGTGGGTTGCTGCTGTTGGCCGTTCCTCTTTGGGTCTGTCTTGTTGGCCGCTGCCCGTGCTCCAGAGGGCCTGACCTGTGCTTGGCTGCTCCAGGGTTGGTGTTTCACACTGCTGTAGATACTGAGCGTTCCAGAAACTGCCTCTTACATCAGCCAGAAACTCTCACTTATGCTGTTATCTTTCACAGCACCTGTTATTAAAGCCTCTCTTTTCCACTCAGGTTTTCTTTGAGCAGTGTGGCAAATAAAAATAATTGGTTGCAGTGGTAACAAAACAACACACAGTAGGACCTTGCTCCCTGCAGCCTGGAGCCTGCTTCCCATGGATATAGCTTGAATCACTTTGTTATACCTCTTACCTCGATGATAAAACTTCTATTGTGCATTTCTGATAGTCTGATTGTTGTATATGCATGTATTTAACATATTCTCAGGCTCCAATCACCGGCAGCACCACAGGTTCTTTAAATGTTACCCTTGAAAACTTCAGTGTCTCATAACTTCTTTTTATACTGCTGCTGGTGTCTTTGGGAGACATTTATTTGTTAATAAGATAGATATCCTCTCTCACTGTTACCTAATCTGGCATTCACAATCATCTCAGGTCCCTCTCCGTCATTTCATTTGCACAGACACAGTAGTTAATACTATGTACTTCTCTACTTGTAATATTCTTCTAAGTTACAACTTTTAACAGATTTTCCATCCAGCCAGATGTTTCAGACAAAATTCAGGGAAGTTCTAATAATCACAGAAAATATTGCCAAAAGGGGTCTTGGTGAAGTTTGCATCCAGTGTGGGTTTGCTTTTCATGTAAAGGCTTGTCATGTCTCTGACATGCAACACCTCAAAAATAATTTTCTGCTTGTCATTTGCTATCATATGTTTGTGTGGTGCATTATTCCTGCCAGGTGTGGCACTACCAACATTTCTACATTAAAATGCATATTTTTAAGAACATTTCTTGTTTTATTTTTCTATGAGTTAACCCCTGATTCTAATCAGCCCTTCAAAGTTTTCACCTGTAAATTTAAGCATCATCCAAACAAATGATTAAAAACTCTTTACTAATTCAGACCTGAGAGGTCCTTCTGATAGAAACAGATCCCTGCCACTGACTGGTTATATTTTTGGAAATTCTCTTTAAAGGTCTGTTGATTTCCTACTTTCTCTAGGAATCTTTTTTGCTCCCCTCTTGATATACATACCTGGATGCCCCTCATCTTGTCTGGCATAATAGATCCTGGCACTGACCAAAAGTATGGGTTTTTCCTGTGAAGTCCTTACACTTTTCTTTTTATTCTATTCTACAAACTTTCTTTACAGACAGCCCTAAGCTCATCATTTCATAAAATCACAGGAAAAATTAGATTGAAAAGGACTTTTTGAGTTATTCCATACAGCTTCCATTTTCAAAGCAAGGCTGACTTCAAAGTTAGACCCAACTGGGCCCTCATTCTGTCAAGTTCTGAGGCTCTCCAAAGAAGAGGCTTCCACAGCCTCCCTGGATGACCTGTTCCAGTGCTTAACCCTGCTTGTGGTGGGAAGCTTTCTTCCTTAAGTAAAAGAAAATAAAGATTCAATTATTGCAACTTGTGATTTTTTCTGCTTGTGCTTTCATTGTGTGTCCCTTGGGGAAGCCTTGCTCTACCATCCCGTGTAGCTGTTGTGAGACTGCTGTAGAATTTCCACCTTCTTGGTTTTCTTGTATCCCTTTTAACCACCCCTCTTCCCACAGCCTGTGCTGTGTGTCCTGTGTTCCAACCCTCTCACTGTCCCACTGGCTCTCTGCAGTGATTATTGTTGCTAAATTCACCATTGTTGCTAATATGAAGGATTAATTTGAGACTATACAGTGAAATGATCATCCTGCCCTTCTTTTTTTAACTCTTTGGAAAAGGTGTTATCCTCCTCTCATGCTGCATCTTTTCACCTGATACAGAGTTGGTATTTTAGATTAAAATGAGCTCTGAGAGTTTGTGTTTTCTCTACTTATCTGTTTGGAGACTTCACTTCATTCTGCTGCTTTTCATACCAAAGATGTTATTTCCCTAGGAAAAGTGAGCTTCACGGAATCCTTTCAGGATAGAGCACAGCTGTCTGATCTTATCTGGGCCTGACAGATGCCTACCCTTCCCACCAAACTCCACTGTCTTATTGAAAGAATTACCTGTTTCTGCAATCTTTGCATTTAAAAATGATCTGCATACATATGCTTGGAAAGTAGGGCTTATTTTAATAATGTGAAGGAAACACAATAAGATGTTAGAGAGAGATGCCATAACAAGTGGAATTACTTTTATCACTTCCTTGTTCCATCACCCATTTCAGTGTAATTGTCTTATTTGTATTGGCTTCTCCTTTGGAAGAACACATAGCAATTTCCAAATGTTTAATTAAAACCTCACAACACTTCTGTGTTGTGAATGCTGTAATGAAAGAGGGTAGATAGAACCTTTTTATAGCAACTTTTGTCTTAAGTATTTGTTACATTTTATCTATCACCAAAACAGGGATGCTTTCTTTGGTGCACCACAGTTTACCACAGTTTTTAGATATCAAATGCTTGCAAAGAGGGAGGTTTCTTGGCACCACAGGGAATATCCTCCATGGTGGGCTACTGGTTACTCTTTATTCATCCATGCCTTCTCTTTCTCCTTCTTCTCCAAGGAAGCCTGTGCTCCTTGCTGTACAATGTCAAAAGTGGGATGAATCTTCAAGGTTCTGAAAACTTTGTATTATGTTGTAACAGCTAAAGGATTTCACTTGAAATAAGAATCTGGGCTGCCTGGATATGAATGTATCTTCAAATTTTGAGAAGGTTTTTAAAGAAATACATCCACAGCAGCCAGTTTAGTTCTTCTCACTATTAAGAAATGTCCCTTTTCCACCTAAGCTTTTATGAAACTCTACAGTATTTTTTATCCCAGTAATAATTTTCTTTTCCTCCCCCACAGTCCTCATATTGATTCATTACAACCGTTTTTCTTCAACCTTCAATGGATTCCACATGTAAAAGATCTCCCAGATCTCTTGCCTTTGTAGCACGCTGTCTATTTTAGCTAATTTTATATAAATTCATTCTCCTCACCTTGTATTATCCAGTAGCTCTTACTATTGATCAAGACATCATTCTCTTTTTTTTCGAAGGTGTTATTTAGGCAGTCAGTTTAGGTTTGATACAAATTTTGGTGATATTCTCTCAATGAAGTGTCAGCAGTCTCACAGTGCAGCAGGCCAAAGAACAGAGATGCAGCAGGGACTGCTCACACTCTGGGCTCTTTTACTTGTCTGCCCTGATGAACTTCCACTGATGAATCATCCTCTTCCTTTCTTCTCCCTTGCTTTTGCCCCATCCTTTCCCTCCCTCCATCTCCTCCTGTGTTTGGCACTTAGGATATTGCACAGGCCCTGAGCAAAGGAGCTCACTTTTCATTTTCCCAAGTTTCCACCCACTTCCCTTCTCTCCTGCCAGTGCACACACATGGTGCATTCATACACACCAGTATGCTGCTGAAATCTTGGAGAGATAGATTTGAAAAAGGTAAAGAAAAACATTAAGTTTTGAGATGGCTATAGAAGAGAACTTTCATCTTAATGTTTGCAGTTTGTTGTTTAAATTAGTAGCAAAAATACTGTTTATTTTAGCAAATATAATCACATTTTGCAAACAAATACAGATTTTTGTAAAGAAGCAGATTTTCCATGAAAGGGAACTTCTGTTTTGTAGAACAGAAGTGAAAATAGAAGCTAACATATGAAACTACTTTGACTTACATTATGATTAATTCATAAATAACTAAAAACTATGTTCAAATGCTTCTTTAAACTTAACCAGTAAAATCAAACAACATGATTTATTCACTTTGCTTGGTGCTGTTTTTATACAGTGATGTAGCAGGCTAAGTAAAATGATTTATACAAAGTACCATGCTTGGATTATTTTAACAATAATTTAATAGGATCTGAGACCAAATGGTGTATATCTCACTGTTTCTGCTTTATTCATGCATCATATAAATTGAATAGCCAAGTGTTTACAGGAAAACAAAGCTGGGATTGGCATGAGGCATGACTCTGTTCATACACACAGAACAGAATGCACTCACAAATAAGTCAAACCCCCAATATCTGCAGATCTAGAGGTGGTTTGGCACTTCTGGAAAAACTCACATTATTCCAATGCCTCACCACGAAGTAAGGTACTTGCTCTCAGACACCCTCAAGATTTTGACTTGTATATTTGTGCATGCCATGAATAAAGCTGCTCCATGATTAAAAAATTAGGACTGATAAGACACACAAGCTCATACAGTAAAAACTCAGTAAAACATTGAATGATGATGAGCTCTTCATATGTGCAATCTGAGCCCTCAATTCATCTGTGTCTCCAGAAATTAAACTCTTTTTCCCTTGATTTATAGAAAACCCATTACAGAGTAACAGCTTGATCTTGATTTTTTTTTTTTCTCCTGGGGTTAGAGAAGTTTTACATTACAAATAAATTTTGGCAAAGTGAAGGATTTGTCCCCAATTTTCCTCATTTAAATACACACACTTACAAATACATAAATGTTCCTCAGAGAAATCACGGTTATAATTGCTTTGGATAGACATTATCTGTCTATACCATAAATATTTGGGCCACAGTGCTCTGGGGTCTAATTTCTGCCACGATCAATCAGTGTTGCTGAAACTCCTGTATTATTGAGTAATTGAAACCCTGAGAAAATCTTCAAGCCCAGTTGAATTCAACAGTTTATCCTGAGTAAAGAGAGAAGAATTTAATGTTACACTGAGCCACATTAAACAGGAGAGAAGGCCAAGTTGTTAGGGGCTGCTTCTGCTTTTGTCATTGAAAAGCATTTTGTATAAACCCTTTACAAAACTAGGGAGGTAAAATCCCTTTTAAAGGGAGAACACTAAATTCCTGTAGGAGTGTAGAAATTATTCATGAGAGTTTCAAGTTATGAGATTTCAGCTCTTTGGTACAGAAGTGGACTTCACATTTTGTACTCATTTCCTTTAACAACTGAGCATAAGGATATCTCATTAAATCCACATATACTCCATTTGCCAAGAGCTACGCTAAAAACTCTTAAAACTGCAATAAAATCACAGCATTTTGAAAACCTGAAATAAATAATTTTATTGTCTTTCTTACAAATTCCATAATTCAGAGCATACTCAATGAAAAATTTTCCTGTAAACTGTATTATGTTTTTGTCATTAGTATGAAATGATACAGCTAAATGAATA
This sequence comes from Pyrgilauda ruficollis, assembly GCF_017590135.1. Taxonomy (NCBI): domain Eukaryota; kingdom Metazoa; phylum Chordata; class Aves; order Passeriformes; family Passeridae; genus Pyrgilauda; species Pyrgilauda ruficollis. The sequence continues at coordinate 3,446,268 of NW_024524377.1, read as the reverse complement.
AATTAGTGTTAATTGTCTGTAAAGAGGTCAGATACTTTGGTTTAATGTTCTCATAAGAATGTAGGGCCTAACTATAAGATCAGCTTTAATTGCAGAGCAAATAACTTTTTAAGAGACAAATTTTTTCAAATTGATTAAAAAATCCAGGAAGATATGTTTGTAGAACTCTACCCACACAGAGAGGCCAACACAACACAAAAATTTAAAAAACCCCACTTTATACAAAACTGTAAAGAGCTCCAGCTCCGCAAATCAGTGCCAAAGCAAAGAAAGACCATAATCTGGCAGCAATTGAAAGTTCCTCATTAAAAAAAGATTAATGATAGAAACCTTCTAAAAGCAAAAATCTCCTCTCAATCCAGGAAAATACAGCCTGTGGCTTTTAATGACTGAAGAGACTGACATGATGTGGAATCGCTGGAGCTTTGCTTGGTATTTTTCTTTGTTAGAATTCAAAGGAAGAGCTTATTGCATTTCTGTAGGTACAGCAGATCTTTCCTCATTGTGCTACAGAAAACGTGGCCACTGTGTGTTGGGCAGGGGAGAAGGGAAACTAAAAAGGTGAAGTTGTATAGGAGTCCACCATGACCTTGCTCTTGCCAAGTTCTTCATAACGACTGCCAGGATTTGCTTTGCACTTATGTAGGGCAAGAAGAGAAAACTCTGTACAGAAAAGAAAGTGAACAACACAATGCTGCTTCTGCAGCCCTCACGTTTGGCCAGAGCAGCAAGGCTGGCAAGGAGCACAGATGGCACCAGGGGAGGAAAAAGGAGACAAGTTCTCCTTGCAGCACTTCTTGGAGTGGTACAGTTACCAAGCTCTCAAAGAGTACAGAGTGCCTCCCAAAGTAACAAGTTAAAACCTAATTAATTATATTATAAATAGCTATAAAAATATTGCAAAATTAACCTATGTGTTTCTTAGAATCCAGCATTACTGGGGTTTAAGATTTAAGCCTTCTGCTTCACTAATATCCAAATCTGAAAACAGAATATGCTTATTTGCCTTTTAGAGTTACTTCTGAAAAAAAATACAAGTTAGTAAACTGAGGGGAGATAAACAACCCCAGTGTTGTACAGGGCACAATTATGGAACGACCTGCGTGATGGGTAAAAGCCCTTGGGAAACCCTCCTTGCCAGACAGATTTAGGAATATCCTGTGCTATTTAAAGGACTGGCACTGTTAATAAGAACAGAGCATCGCTTACACTGCACTTCTCCCCTTTCCTCTCCTGTGCTGCCTGTGTCCCGTGCCTGTGCACAGCCAATGGTGCTGCTTTTACTGGAAGTTTTCCGACTTTCTGTGAACATCTCAAAATAATCTCCCAGCATCGTTGAGACCTCTCAAGCATGTCAGCTGTCGGCATCAGCCCCTGTCCCCAAGGTCTGGCGTGCAGCTGGAGGGGTGGGCGGCAGCGCTGCGTGCAGCCCGGGCTGGGCTGGAGGCGTAGGGCACAGCGTGTTCATGACAGCTTCCCCTGACTGGGGACACTGTGTGTTTGGAAGTTCAAGTTTCATCATGCGACACAGGTTTAGGAGGCATCAGGATCAGGGCTTGGCCGCTGAGGTTTAACATTTCTTGCGCTAAAATAGCTGCAGCGCCAGGTGCAACCGTCTCGACAGAGGCAGTGAATTTAATTTGCAAAACGCCCTGAAAAAACCTCTCACAATATGAAACAAAGTGCATAGCCTTAAAAAGTAACTCTTTTAGGACTGTGCTATCTAAATGTAAACATGCAGCACGAGTCAGGCGATGTTACCCAGAGCAGTGGTACAGTCAAGAGCAGGAGTGGTGCGAGACCTCAGCCTGTTCAGAGTCCGGTTACGGCTGGAGCAGGTGATGGTTTGTCTCTTTCTCGGTGCTGTTCGATGGATAAAAACACAAGTTAGGAGACACCAAGGACAGCACTGAACCCTTGGCCGGTTCAGTCCCAAACCTGCGGGGGACACCAATAACCTCCCCAACAGAGAGCTCCAAGAGAGGCGCTCGGAAGCCGGCCCTTACCCGCTGCCGCTGGTCGCTGAGGCAGAAGGTGCAGATGGACCGAGGCGCGGAGGCACCTGGTGGCGAGCAGGGCTGCGGGGGCTGAGCGGGCTGCGGGCAGGGCTGAGCGGGCTGCGGGCAGGGCTGCGGGCAGGGCTGCGGGCAGGGCTGCGGGCACGGCTGCGGGCAGGGCTGCGAGCAGGGCTGCTCAGCATCCACCGCCTCGTCCTGCCGGCGCTGCTGCAGCAGCAGCACGTTGGCCAGGTGCGAGATGTAGCTGGACGCCAAGCGCAGCGTCTCCACCTTGGAGAGGCGGCGGTCGGCGGGGCGGGTGGGGATGAGCCGGCGGAGGGCGCCGAAGGCCGTGTTGACGCTGTGCGTGCGGTCCCGCTCCCGCGCGTTGGCCGCCGCCCGCCAGACGCCTGCCCCGCGCCCGCCGCGCCCCCGCCGCCCCGCATGGCGCCCGCCGCCGCCCCGCCGCTCCATCACTTTTATGCGCGGCAGGTGCCGCATCGCCCCTGCTCGCCCCGTGTGCCGCCGGCCGCGCTTGGCGGCTGCTCTCGGCCGGGGGCCGCCGCCGCCGCACCTGTCGCGGTCCCGGGCTCGGCAGCGGCTCCGCGGAAACCCCCCGCTCCTCCTCCTCCTCCCGCTGCCGGGGGGGCCTCGTCGGCTGCTCCCGCGGGAACAGCGCTCCCGCATCCAGCGGTGTGACCGATCCTGGGATCCTCGTGGGGTGTGCAAACCTCTGCGGGTTTTACCCATTCTGCGCCCCCGTATTCCATGTCTGTTCCAGCATGTGTGTGGGTATGTGTGCCACAGGATCGTTCAGGCTGGAAAAGACCTCAGAGGTCATCGAGTCCAACCTTTGACCGGCTGACACGGTGATGACCTTGTCAGCTAAACCACGGCACTGAATGTCATGTCCAGCTGTTTCTTGAACACCTCCAGCTGTTCCACCACCTCCCTGGGCAGCCCCTTCCAATGCTTGACAGCTCTTCATCTGATGAAATTCTTCCTGATGTCCAGCCTGAACCTGGAGGCTCTGTCCTCTTGTCCCTTCACTAGTTGCCTTGAGAAGAGGCTGACCCCCACCTGGCTACAACTTCCTTTGAAGGTGTCTTTTGGCTGGAGTGATAGATCAAGCATGGAGGTGGATTTCACCACCTTCCCCAGGCAACCCTAGACACATACAAATCCAATTTCTCATTCTGTTCAGAATGAGTGTCTGCCTCAATCATTTACTTATTAAAAGGTCATCATAAGCACTAATTGATTGCACCTCTTTTCTTCATAAAAATTTGACATCCTGTCTGAGCTCAGAGACTCATGAAAGGTCATGGCACAGGTTAACTCAAATGAATCATCCCTACCTGATTAGGCAGCCTCAAATGACTCTTTTTCTGTGGTCCCAGAAGCTTATTTGTGGTGACCTAAATATGAATCCTTCTTCCTGAATCAGGGCTGGATTAGCAGAGTCTCTCTAATCATGGGCGCACACACTAAGGGTAGGCAGCTGCTTAGACATGTTTGGCTGGGACTTGTGCCCTCTCAAAATACAAAAGCTGGTATCAACAGGCAGGGCTACATCCCTGCAGTGCATTCCTCTGCTGGGATGGCAAAGTGCTGGTTTATGTTGGTTGCACTTTCTGTTTGGGCAGAACTTGAAGGAAAAAATGGACCAACACCTCTGTCAGCCAGTTGTAGTATCTTACCTTGGCCTATTAATGAACAACACTTATTTAATGCTATTTTCCTTTATGTTACTTGTGACAAAGGGAGGGAAAGTCTTTTGATTTCCCATTGGGTGATGTTTTAGAGATTTTTGTGATTTCCATAGCAAAATATTGCTGCAATAAAATTAGCTTGAGGTTGAGGTGTTTGATAGCAAAAGCTGAAGAAATGCAAGGGTGGATGGACAGGTGTGTGCCATGCTACTGATCCAAAGGAATTCCTTTGGGGTGAGAGCAGCCCTTCATCATCAGATACTGGAGAAAGCTGTGTTCAAAGTCATGCAGTTTTCCTGAAGTTTGTGAGTATAACCATATCCTACTCTCACAGTAGGATATTCTGTCTGCTTAACCTTTCAAAAAGTAAATGATCTAGAAAGTTCTGGAGTTGAATTTCAGTCCTTAGAAGTGCTGCTTTTTTGAAGTCTCCAGGTAAACCTGCTCTGTCCTCCATGCAGGCTTCTTCCTTTTTGTCACCTCCGATATTTCTAGAATGAAATTCCTGACCAGACAAAGCCAACGACAAATCTCCCATTGACTTTAATGGAGGCAGGATTTCACCCTTGATATGTTCTGGTAGCTGAGCAGTGGAGATAATTGATTCTTTGTCAGACTCACTCATTTGCTTACCAGTATTTTCCTGTCCTTAGCATCTCAGTTTCTTTGTTTTTTCTTTTTTCTTTTTTAATTTCTGGTATTCTCAAAGTCAGAATTTATGGCTTATTGATAAACCAAGAATGAGAAAAGGAATGTGATACTCAGGAAGAAAATGATGCTGTGCCTGCAGAGAAAACCAGAAAGATTTTCTGTGACTTTACAGCAATAGCTAATTTGGGGGTTAGGGACAAAGGGGTGGCTGAACAATTCTTGTTCTGTTTCCAAGGCAGATTGAAATAGAAATGCAATAAATGGTTTGTTTTGGTTTTTTGTTTGGTGGTTTTTTGTTTTTTTTTTTTGGTTAGATAAGAAGTCTTGTAAAAAGGCCAAAATGCTGGTGACTTTAATTACTAGATTATTGATTGGGATAATATTTATGCAAGTGCTGGGGGAGCATATTCCTCAAGGAAGGTGCAGCATTGCTGTTATTTTACAATTTGCTGAAATGCTAATAGCGAGCAAGAACGGGGCTGCATGAATGCAAAGCAGAAGAGTGGGCAATATTTTATGTGCAGTGATAAGGTTTTGCCTGAAATTTGCCTTCGTGCTATGTGGAGAAAGTTATCTGATATCCATTGTAAGGAAGCATTCAACCGTATTCAAAAGACTGGAAATATGAAGTATCTCACTGATTAGTTGCAGTCTACTGGCTGGCATTTCTTTAATTTGCCTTTATTTTTTGAAGAACAGTGTTAATAGGAAATAAAAAAAAGAAAGAAGAATTCAGAAGAAGGCAATTTGGAAAAGCTACACCTATGAAAAGAGCAAGTTATTTAGAGGATAACAAAAGAAACAAATCTAAATTAGCAGCACTGAATGTCTCTGGTCACAGCCAAGAAGCCTTTCGAATGTATTTCCATTAAATAGGAAGTATAACACAAAATTGTTCACTTGTTTAAAAAAAAAGACATTCAGGGACAAAAATGCCTTTAAAAAGAAGTACTTGAATGTTTGTGTCCTCATTCTGTGCCTGCAGGTCACACTGACTTCAGTGAGACTCTTGTTTATTCAAGAGCAGAAATATGGCAGTATCCTATGGACAAAATTTTTGGTTTTTTTTCCCCAACTGTTCATATTTTTCTGCCTCACTCCATGGTGCTTCTTGCCACATGCTGTGTTTTTTGAAGGATTGTAGTCTGTCTTCTCCATCAAAGCTATTACACATACACATGTATTTTTATTTCGGCATACAATATTGCTCACACGTATGAGAAGATATAACTGTGTTGTAGGCAAAAGCAGCACAGATCTTGTACAGATTTCCAAATCATTCTTATTAACTGTTTAATTAACCAGGACACTTCTGCAGTGCTTACCTGATGAGGCAGGTGCATGCTGTACTTCAATCACATTTGACAGAAGGGAGAGTCCAGCTCTAACAAAGAGAAACAAATACAGGATGTTGATGGCTGGAAATGTCCACAGAGCTGAAAATAATATACTTGACAAAATGTTATCAATTATATGTCTGTCTTGGACTTTGGCTGGCTATGACAACTACTGCTGTCCTTCACAAACCTGGGTGATGGAGTTGTCATTTTTATTGCAATTTTTAATAAGTGTTACTGCCATAAAATACCTGTTGATTGAAGAATCTTTCAAATAGCATTTTACTCCATGCAGGTTCTTTAAGGGAGTGATTTTAAGGAGAAAAGATTGAGGAGTAGTCAAGATATGGGATGGTGCAAGAGAATTTTTTGGCGAAGGAGGATTTGCATAGAGTATGGTAAATGAGGAAAGGTTAATCAAGAGCTAGACTTAAGGCTTCATGTGTTAAAATCCTGTCAGGTGGGATGGTGAACCTTCCAGATTGTAATAAATACCCTGCACACATTTTGAACTCTCAGTCTGCTGCTGCAGTGCAAGTACCCAGGCAGGGGAGGAGCAGGAGCAGCTCTGCCCTGCACTGCTGGTACTTGATTAATGTGGGACCTAACAAGTCCCTTCTTGATATTCCAGCCAGCCAGATTTAGCATGACACTTATCTCTTCACTTGCAATCTCTTCACTTACAATCTCTGTTCTTCATCTGAATTGATCTGTGCCACGATTCTCTGGTGTGTTAATGAGTTTTCTGTGTGGTGGAGTGCTAGAGGCCTTGTTAAACGCCAGGGACATCCTGCCTACTGCATTTTATTTATACACCCACTCTGTTACTCTTGACAAAAAGAAGCTGAGTTGTTTATCTTCAGGTTTTTTGACAAAAAATTTGTCTTACAGTAATTTTCTCTGCTCTGGCTGCCCACAGAGGAAAATCCAAATATATTATTCACCTGCTATTTCAAAACCATTTAAACTTGCCAAGTCTAAGTGGTATTTTACACATTGTGCTGATACTCTTGAAGTTGTTATTAACTGCCTCAGAAGTAATTTTTGATTGTGGTTGCATTTAGCAGAAAGATGACAAGGCATGTTCTTTTCTCTGTCAGGCTGAAGTGATATAAGAACAATACACCTGCCCTTGGAAAAAAAATGTTTTGGAAGCAGTGTTTCTACTGAGTCTATTTTACTCATTAAAGCTGCCAGATCCCTCCCTTGCCTGCTGCCTTATTTCACTGCTTTTAAAATCCATCCTGACAGAACTTGGTTAGTGTTTGGGAAGGTGTTGTCTAGAACATTCAGCTGTTGAGCATGGTTTGGGAGCTGAGATCCTTTGCTAATCCATTAGGAAATCCCCGTGCTGGTGAGAAACCAGGCCTTAGATGAAGCTGTGGTAGCTTGGGTCTCTCTGTAGCTGGCTGGCTGGCCAGGAGGGGCTCTCCCACTCTCCTGTGGTTTGCCTCAGACATGAACCCATGCCTCAAACATGCACTACAGAAGTGTGCTCAGCTAGGATTTATAGGGAAAAGGGACTGGGAGCACCACCCAGCAAGGCGTGGTGCTCTTCAATTTTCTCATGACAAAGCCCCAACAGCTCGTGCTCTCTGTCCACTTCCAGATGCTGTCACATCATGATCAGCCTGGGTAATGTTTTACTCCCCACATCTCATTTTTTTGCCTTTTCAGAGACTAAGGCTTGCTAGGTCTGTTTTGCAATGTCTGATGATCCAGGCTTAGCAGCGTGGATCACTGATGGAAATTCAGCTTTTCTGGAGCTTTCTAGGTCACTGAGAAGCAGAATGTGTAGTATGGAATAAGCATGGAATTTTCACACGACTTGTGTTTCCTTGTTTTTTTTTGTTTTTTTTTTTTTTTTTAATAAAGGTGGACTGCTGCTGTAGAAATGCAACTGAATTTTAGTTACTAAAAATACTCAGTAACTGTAATAATGAACAGGAACATGAGATGTAGAATCATCCAGTTGTGTGGAACAACTATTGCAGACGCTTCAAAATCCTTATTGCAATTTGATTTGTTCCATCTTCCCCTCCCAATCATAGTTACATCTGCCAAAAAAAAGCTTTTTTCACCCCATACTTCTACTTTTACAGTATCCTTTTATGAGTAGCACTATACTACACAAGATTTTGTAGGTACTTTAAAGAATGTATTTCCAACAATAGCTTTAAAGTGCTTAGAGCTGACTAATCCAAAGATATCCCAAAGCCCATGAAAGAAATATAATTGATTGTATAATTACCACAGCTTCTGCAATATCACTGCAACTGAAGTTGTTTGTATGGTTTCTGTCCCTCTTCTCAGCTTCTAGTCTCCTCTTATGAAGATACTCAAAATCTGACATTCTTTAGATGCTTCACTTTGTTCTCCTTAGTGCTTCAATTCCACATGAGCATTTCTGTTAGCAAAGACATCTCTGATCATGATTTCTTAGTTCAAATTAGATTAAAGGACAGATTCAATATCAGTCACTCAGGTTCAGGTCAGAATCGACTCCACTGCTGCCAGCTGAGTTAATCTGTCCCTGCACCAGTGTAGCTGGTGGCATCATCAGAACAATAATAAGCTTTAAGCTGCCATTGGAAATACTTTATAGATATTAGAGGCTGCATGAAGGTAAATTCCATGGTCTCAATTTTTGCCAGACAAGTTGTAGTGGAATATATGTATGTGTATAAAAACATAAAGCTGTTTCAATTTCAAATGTGTGTTGTAAAGAAGGTAGCCAAATTTTCAGGGCCATGTGATCCTACAATTTATAATAAAATTGTCTCATCCCTGATCTTTTACTCACATTTGAGGCAGGGGGAGTAGATACTTTTATCTTCAGACAGGGATGTGGAAAGTTTTCTAAAAAGTTCCTTTAATCAATCACTAATTGAAAGTTTTAATGTGATAATTTCACAAGTTGGAAAAAATAAACCCAAAGAAATTATCTATTTAAAACAGAATTGACTCTAAAACGCTGTAATGAAAAGAGTGTTTTGGAAGCCTAAATCCACAGCTGTTGGTGAAGATGTATTCAGTTGTTCTTTGAAGCTGAACTAATGCAGGTTAATAAATAATAGGTGAATTATAGCAAACAAAGATTTTACAGTCTGAAAGCTTAGAAGAATATCCTGTTATGCCAAACAAACATGGAACAATGCCAGTATTATGCTTTTGAAATGAATTTCTAGCTCTATCAGAGTAGAGAGTATCATCTAAAATAAGTCTGACTAAGCTAGTTAGATTAGGGATCTGTGCAGACCATAATAATGTCAGGTGTACTGTAATATAAGAATTAAATTTTTGGTGAATTTATACCTATAGAGTCTTCATCCAGATCCTGTTGTATGGTAAGTCTTTTACACATATTAGAGACTGCACACCAAAGATCAAGCTCAGACACAGAAGACCCACTACAAAGATTATTTGACCTTTCTTGGAGTGCCTATGGGGATATCCCTTGGGAATGATAAATAATGCCCATTAAGATTCCTGCTGACAGTTGGCAGACCAGGTGGTCCTGCAAAACACAATTGCAGGGTCTCTCATCCCGAGTCTTTAAAGATTGTGCAGGTATGAAGTGTTTTATTGGTGCTGTGAGTTAAACCAAACTCTTTATTTTAGTTTCAACAGGAGCTGTTTGCCTTGTGTGTTCTGCACATGCCCTGCTGTCCCCTGAAATTTGCCCAATTTGCTCTCGACCTTACAGCACATTTTGGAGTCTTGTAGAACTCTTCCTCTGTGCTTCTCTTTAGTTTCAAACAGAGTTTCCAAGCTGCCTTGTGGGGTCCCCTTGGCTGGAATGGACCACTTCCCACTGTCCAAACCAGTGCTCTTCCCTCACAATGCTGCTGCTGGATCTTTCCCAGAGACACAGAGCCTTTCCTTGCTGGAAATACTGACTCATGTCACAGTCTGTCCTTGCTCACTGCAGACTGTCCCTCACTGCTCTCTGCCCAAGGCTCCTGCTTCACTCTGGGCCAGCACACACGGCCAAGGTGCTTCAAACGCTGTCCCAGAACTTGGCTTGTGTATGGTCTCAGCTTTCCTGGGGACAGTGAAAATGCAGATCATATAGGAGACAAGGAGACTTGAAGTCCTGAATTGAGTGTGCCTGAAGGAGAGCTGCCTGGATTCACAAACACAGGGCACCACATCTCTCTCTGTATGTGCAAAGACAGCCCTGCATCTTTGTTAAAAATCGCTCTAGTTATATGATTAAACTTGTGGCTTCCAGAATGGAGATTTAAAAACATTTTAATCCTTTAAAAATGGGTGATATTTAAATTCATTTATCGCCTTTGTCAATTCTATCTAAACCTCCACTGAATTCATTTATGTGTTTGTATGGGTAGAGTACATAAAATTTTTTGGTGTGTCTATTGTCAGTTCTCATTTTTCCACCTGTACTTGCTGGGTCTTTTGGACACTTTGCTCTCTGTAGCAACCCTCTGCCAAATCTTATAAAACAACACCTCCTTTTATATCAAGAATACTACCAGAACCTTGTAAAAAGGAATTTTGCTCTGGTGTCTGGCATTAAGAAAGTGTGGTTAAAGAAACTTCAGTTTGACATATCCATCAACTATATTGAAAATTATTTCATACAGAAAATAATGGCTTTCTGCTGAGATCATTAAAATGAAATTCTTGACTTGTCTTGGGATCTTTGAAGGTGTGGAGAGGCAGACTTGCACAGTTCTGTTCCTGTTAGGTGCATATCTGCATGCTGACCTGCCTTCCAGGCAGACCTGAATAAGTTGCTTGCCTGAAAGGTGCTGTACAAAGGCTCATAACTCACTTTCCAGGCAGACAAGAACAGGTACTTGTCTGGGAGACAGCCCTTTGTTGATAACCTGCCTCCAAGGCAGATCTGTCTAGTTATCTCTGCTGTCTTTGAAGCAGCTCCACACAGAGTTGTGTGTCCTTAGTGGGCTCGCTGCTGCCTGCCTGGGAGGTACTTGGGTTGATCTTCTTCCTTCTAGAAAATCCTGAGCAATTAGGTACCCCAAACAGCATCTCTCCAATTTACGATATGAACTGGCAAATGTGTTTAGTTCTGACTGATCACTGTGTCTGGTGTTCTCTATTAACCTCCCATGTACAAGGACTGTCACAAATGTCCCTCTCCCACGTTCAGAAAAATAAAATAAAGAGCTTGTCAAAAAATCCTGCTAATACAGCACAGAGCTCACACATGCTGCTTTCTGTGGCAGTAATCAGACTGCCAAACTTGCTGAAGAGAAGGAAGGGAGTAGGGAGAGTTTTTTAAAAAAAAATCAAAATTGCTATGCTGTGTTGAAGGACTAAAGGGAAGGTGGATACTGTATTTCAGTGTTCAGTCTTAAAAATGGCATCTAATTATTATGTCAGGGATCCAGTTCTCAGTCACTTATACAACATCATAAGTGCTACATGCTCATTTCTAATCAAAGAAATGCTTTATTTTACTTGGGGAAAAAAAGAGAGTAATTACTAGTTGACTGTAAAATACAATTTTGTTTCTTTTCCTTTCTTAGAGAAGTCAAGATTGCAAGTCAGATATTAGTCTTGGGAAGCAAGATATGTACCTCAAGGCCATAAACCAGCAGCAGTTAAGTCACCTAATAAAGGATAGATCAGATATTAAGCATTTTTATGTTTGGTGCAATATTGTTGTGTAAGTATATCAGTGTAATTCTGCAGTAGGTTGGTTGCAGTTGGTTATAATCACTCTGGCAGGCATGGAATGAGCCCAGAATTAGCCTCTTATTTTAGTTCTACTTATGTTTTGTGGAGGAAGCAGGAATTTTACTTTAGATATGTTAGTCCTGGATACAGTGTGACACATCCCATGTGTTTGGAAAACATTATGTTAACTCAGGAAGTGCAACAGCTCATGGTAGGTACTGCAGTACCTGTTGGTCCTGCTCTGTTTCTTCCTGTAGTCTGATCCAGTCCAGGACTAATATCTGCTGTCAGGGATAATTTCTCCCTCTTCCAGTCCCCCTAACTCTCTCAGCTGGGGCTCCCTGCATGAAGAGCACTCAGGGGTGGTGCGCTCTGTCCCAGCAGAGGAGTGTGGCCACCCTCAGGCAGAATGCAGGAGCACTTGGCTGTAGGGAAAACATGTCCAGTGCAAGCTGCTCCCAGATCTTGGCTGGCCCAGTGTGATATGTATCATACCCCTGGATGCATGGAATGGGGGATTTCTGCTGCACAATTCTGCACTCCCCTGGGCTGGGGAGTAAGGAGGATATTCCCCCTCTCCTTATAGGCAGTGTGGTGCCTCTGTATCACAGAAGAAACATGATTAAAAAAGACAATCTAGTGCTTGGAATGGAAGGCAGTGAATTTTATATTAATGCTTTAGTTCTAATCTAGGCTAGTTTTATAGCATAGAGAAGCTTTTTTCTCCCTCTTCTACCCAAATTAATTTCACTCATTGAGCACAAGGAATAGAAATTAGGAGCCTGAAGTCATACTGTGATATCCAGAAATACAGGTATGATCCCCTTTGGTTTTTTTCTCATCTTTCTTTCCCTCAACCTCTTTCACCCCATCTTTATTCCAGCATATTTTGACTAATGATTGTGGCTGAAGAAATTGAAATCTGCTCATGGGTATTTCTCAAGCAGACTAAGTTTGTCAGCTAAATTATTCATTGTGAAACAGCTCCTCAGAGGCAAGGACTATACTTAGTGTAATGGTGACCAGACTGGACCTTTGGGTACTGCCACAACAGTCAGATGCAGCGTTGACAACATTCACAGTTTCAAAGGAGCACAAATGACAGCACAGATCTCTCCACCACACACGAGTGAGGTGCAGCTGAAAAGCAGGACCTGCTCATGAGACAAGAGCTGGGTGCTGACAGGGGAGCAAATGCCCAGTTACAAATAAAAAGCTGCAAGTGCTAAAATGTAATGAAACTGGGTATAATATTTGGGTGTAGGATATTTATTTAAATTCTGCCCTTGTGGGACATGGCTGTGTCCACTCACTTTCCCAGACTGTAATGAATCAGGATTATTTTCTTGTTCATAAACCAGACCAAGATTGTTGCAAGTCACCAGATGTCCTGGTGCTATGTGCCACTAATTGGGGTAGCTTTTGATCATCAGGACTGAAACCATACTTCCTTGAGTTCATATTTTGCTTTCTGCAAGACCTGGAAATGTTTATAATAAAATGACATGCTGTTACATGTGTATCAGTTGATAATAGGTGGCAAGTTACTGGTCCAAATATGTTTAGTAAAAGTAATTTGAATAGTACATTTGAAACATCAAGTTTATTGAAGAAAATGTACAAATCTCAGGTTCTCATCAAAGACTTTGAAGGGATTAACAGGAAGCAATTACTTGGGAAAAAATTCTTCCTTGTGAGGGTGGGGAGGCCCTGGTACAGGGTGCCCAGAGAAGCTGAGGGTGCCCCACCCCTGGAATCATTCAAGACCAGGCTGGATGGGGCTTGGAGCAACCTGGTCTAGTGGAAGGTGTCCCTGCCTGTGGCAGGGAACGGAACAGGATAAGCTTTAAGGACTTTTCCAACCCAAACCATTCTGTTTTTTCTACGACTTTCTTTTTATTGCTGCAGTGTACTTTTCTAACTCAGCATTTTGGAGTTTCCCAGATGTATTGCACAAAAATCCTCTGATGCTCATCTATGGGTATTTTGAGAAACATCAAACACTAAAGAGAAGACTTTAAAAGATATGGACAGAAGAAAAGAGATACTGAAATCCAGTGACTATGCTAGAGAACTGAATCTGCAGTAGACGTGGGTAACCAAACCTCTGACCCTCCAAGCTTTAGTGAATTCAATAAAGGGTAACACAGATCTGAGCTCTCCATAGTTAATAGTTTGAGTTTTGTGATGCTGAAGTCCCTGCCAGGCTTTTGCTGGTATTGTCCATGCTCTTCATCTCTATCCTGCATAACAAAATATTTCCTCACACAGTATGCCATGGTCTCCTACATACAGTAAGAATGATGTGTGCAATTACCAGCTGGGTGTGAAGTGGAAAAACCTCAGCTTGCCCTCAGTTCATAACCCTTCCCTGGATCAAATCAGACACTCTGGGCATTTTAGAAACTCAGGCCAGCTTCTTACACACAGCATTTTTTACACCTTGGTCAAGGTTACTTTGTGGGGTGTGAATACCCATTCTGATGCAGTGGGTAGAAAGTAAATTGCCTGGAAGTGCTATTTTAGACATGAATGGAGAATATTTACTTCCACCCTTTACTTGGGCCAGACTTTTTCTCAGGTATAATGTTTTCAGGGTGAGCTATGACCTGTTTTTCATTTTCTCCTGGCTGTTTCTCTCAAAAAAAATGGGTCTATCTCTGTGCTCCTTTCCAAATGAAATCCCACTGCTCATCCTGTTTTTAAATCAAATCAGCATTCCACCCCATCTCCTTTTTGCCACCTGAGATGTAATAACTTAAATGCTTTGGGAAGGAAAAACAGCCACTAAAAGTAGTGATGGAAAGAAATGTGTTAGAGTAAGCATTAGTCCTACAAAATGCAGAAGTCCTGGATTCCGGATTCTTGTGATTTTGTGTTTTCGAGTTGGGTTATGACTGAGCTCTGATTCATGCTGCAGTTTTTTCTTGACAGGGGTGTGAAGTTTATTATGTCTGTCTAAGTGTTTGTACTGATAAACTTTGTTAGGGATACAGGGCCTTTGAGTCTCTGCTGGGTTTGGTTAAACAAGCTCAAAGATTTAAAAACCACTGAGTGGACTGCCAGACACAGGCACACAAGCAAGCTGCTTGCATATGTTTTTTACCCCTAAAAATCCATGCAAAAAGCCTTACTCACCTCACCCCTCCCTGAACTGTACACTTTCCATAGGCCCTGTTTGTCCCTGACATCTCTTTAAAGCTGGAGCTAAGCTTGCTCTGCCTTTGCTCCATTGATCCAACATCAGTCATCAGTGTGACTTTTATCCACACAGCCTTTGTCTGTCCTGGGGCCTTGAAAATGCTCCCAGCTGGTTTCTATATCTTCAGCAGGGCTCTGGTTTTGGCCTTGCAGCACCATTTCTCTAAGTGCTTTCCATTTCTCTTGCATCTTTTCACTAAGGGTGGATCCATCCTGGTACAATATGTGGGCCCATTCTCTTATCCCTGGCCTTTGCTGGATTTAAGCTCACACAACACAATAGCAGGCAAGAAAATCAAGACATATTTTTCTGCAAAATAATTAAAGTCTTCCCCACCTCCAACACAGTGTGTAAGGAGCTTTTTTTTCCACTTCCATGTGCTGAATTTGTCTCTCATCATTACATCATCTCTGAATTATGGGCTCTCTTCTCTTGGTGCATATCCACGA
The DNA here is from genome assembly GCF_017590135.1 of Pyrgilauda ruficollis. Taxonomy (NCBI): domain Eukaryota; kingdom Metazoa; phylum Chordata; class Aves; order Passeriformes; family Passeridae; genus Pyrgilauda; species Pyrgilauda ruficollis. Next base: position 3,431,253 of record NW_024524377.1, on the reverse strand, counting down.
GTGCACCTTGCCCAAAAGCAAGATGGCAGATTTTGCTCACTCTGAGTTTACTTGTAGATTGGAGAGCATGAAAAAAAATGTGCTACCGGCATGACCAGCAGCTAAATGTCAAAATTTGGCTCTAAGACAATACTACTTAAACTATTTCTCTAAGTAAGTGCTCCTTACACAAGGAGGGATTGAAGGATCAGACTCATAGCATTGTAAAATCACTCTCTTAGGAATATTCAGAATTGCCTAGAACATTTTGAATCTAATTCTCCAAACCCTCAGGCAGCTTTGAATATCTCAGCTCTAATACATTGAAATAACAGACACTGATATAAAAAAATGAGAGGGTGATACTCAGTTCCAGCCAGGCGAGTTCCCTCAGGGGCTGCGGGCTGTGCTGCGGAGCTCTGCCTGGGCACGGGTCACTCACCGGGCACCCCTGTGCCCGCAGGTCATCCATCTGCCCCAAACCCGTGCTCTGCTCTTCTGAGGGATTTTTTGGCGGCAGATATCGCTGCTACATGGGCGGCCCGGCCAGCTCTCCCTGCCCAAGCTGCCGCCGTGCCGCCCCTGGTTTCTGCAGCGGGCTGCAAACCTCCAGTACAGAGGCGGCAGCCTCGAGGCAGCGCGGCGAAAAATCACCCTGACCTCCGCATTAGATGGTTTTTAAAGGTCTTTTATCGTACTTGCTCAGATGTATGTCCTTCAGGAAATTTTTATAGCTTCCCAAGCTGCCGGGACTCGCTTTTCCCTGCTGTCTGTGCGCAGAGGATGATGATGATGATGGTCGGGATGCGCTTCATCCCCGGCGCTGGGCGGGCACCACGAGATGGCAGTGCGCTCCTGCTCTTCGCAGCGCAGCTTCGCTTTAACCTTGCTCCGAGTTAAGTATTTCATCAGAAGGATTTCTTCTGAGCAAAGATTTTATTTTCCCTGAAAAAAAAATGAATGAACGGGGAAGATTTTTTTTTAAATTTTATTTTATTTTATTTTATTTTTATTTTTTTTTTAACATAGAGGCTGTAAAAGAAGCTGGCGGAAACTTCAGGGTTTCAAGGGGTAAATTGAAGGGATGTTTTCCTTAGTATGTCACCCAGTTCACCACCTCAGGTCCTTGCACTGTGCAGCTGTAAATGTTGCAGTTGTGCAAAGGGGCTGAAAATGTCCTGCAAGCATCAGAATCTGGTCACCTGGTTGTATGTCAAATTCACATTTTTTGTAATTGTGATGAATTGTTTCCTTTTGAAGAAATGTTTTTCACCTAACATCTCTTCATGTTTCTTTTTTCCTACCATTTCTTTCTATTTCTTTAATTCCAAAATCTCTAAGGGGTACAGTCAAGTCTCTGATTGAGAACAGGGATGGGGATGGGGTAGGTAGTGGGGAAAAGATAAAAGAGTTATTTTTTCTCGTGTACTCTCAACTGAAAAACACCTTGGAATGTTTGAAATTATGTTATTTTATAAATATTGTGTTACAAGACTATAAACACTAAAATAATCACTTTGTAAATACTTGTTTGTAAGAATAGTGTGTTTAATTCCTTCAGCTGAGTGTCTGAGGAATAAATTCAGTGCAAGTAGGATAAACTCCTTATGCCTTCAGTTTTCTCCAGTAGTTAACATTACATTTAAACTTATAATGATGGAAATTATTTTTGAACAAAGTGCTATTTGAGATATTTGCAATTTAAAAAATTACATTTTAATGTGATCTTTGCTGTCTTATGTAGGCTTGCATTATGCGTGTTGTTGTAACAAGAAAAATGAAAGAGGAAAAAAACTCCTTGAAAACAATTTCTCTAAGGTCGACAGGTAGGTAGAATCTTAATTTACATTGCAGACATTGCTTGAGACTCAGAAGGGAATAAATACATAGACACAGCCTGTTCCAATCCTTTCAGTGTTCCACAGCTCTGTCAAGAGCTGCAACTCCTGCCCTTTCAGTCATTGCTGGTGTAGTTCTGTACACAGATGAGTAGGAAATGCTTCTTTATTTCCAAAATGAATTCCAGTCAGAGGTAGGCTAAAAGCACCATTCATTTAGATTAAAGATCTTGAAACTATCATGTTGGCAACCATTTGTCACAGTTTAAGTAGCAGTGCATAAATGTCGTGCTGTTGGTATACAATTTAATCTCTGCTGACAACAGCTCCATTTCTAAAGTTTCCTCAGCATCTTTTTTTAATGGCTTACATTTCTTATAGACAACCTCTGCTGCTTATGCAGAAATGGGACAGCTCTATAGGCTGCCAGACCTGAATCTCCTCCAGATGGGGAAAAAAAATGGTAAAGCATCAAGTGCAGTGTGTGTGGGAGCATCAGGCAAAGGGTCTTTGCACCTGATTCCACGTGCATCCAACTCAATGCATGGGCTCCCATTCTGCAAGGGCATTTGATGTTTTCTTGTTGTTTCAGGTCAGAACATACAGGGTAGATTTTGCTTTGTGACTTTTTCCTCTGTTCAAACCAGGGGAAAGATAACTCACAGGGCAAGAGTTTGATTTTTTTTCTCCATGACCTTTCCAGTACATAAAAGAAGCTTACAAGAGCCATGGAGAGAGTCATCCTGCAAGTGCATGTAGTGATGGGACAGGGGGAATGGCTTCAAACTGACAGCAGATTTAGATTAGATATTAAAAGAAAAATTCCTTACTGTGAGGGTGGTGAGACACTGGACAGTTTGCCCAGAGAAGCTGTGGATGTTCCATCACTGAAAATGTTCAAGGCCAAGTTGGGTGGTACTCTGAGTAACCAGGTTGAGTGGAAGATGCCCCTGCCCACAGCAGGAGGGTTGGAACCTGATGATCTTTAAGGTCCCTTCCAAATCAGGCCATTCTATTATTCTATGATGTTTGGAATTATTCTGGTAAAAAAATATGAGCAATGATTTTATCAAACAAGAATGTTTAATTTCTAGTGGATGTCACTCTCATTGTACTCTTGGCAGAATGTTTATTGCTGTAGGCCTTTACTTGCATTAAAGAATTAGCCCAGAGAGAATAGGTTATAAATCCCAGTGTCTCTTTCCAGGGATAATGTCCTTTATAGACCTTCTATAGATCTTCTGATTCTGTCTGTGCTTGAGACTTTGCCCAGCCTGGAGCAGGTAGAGGAAAAGATTGTGAATTATGTGCCACTAAGAAACTTTGCTGAGCTGTGTCATAGCAGCTTGCAGGAGTTTTATGGGAATATATCTTCAATAGAGAAAATTAAGGTGTTGGTACGTGGAAGACTACACTGATAGAAACATAAATTGCAGAAGTCTCATTTGCAAACTTGCAAACAGAGATGCAAAACAGTTATTTACAGTCTAAGCATGTTTTCACTAACCCAAAGCATGTTTTCACTAACCCAAAGTGATAAGAGGGTACAATTTTGTTGAGGATATCCTGAAGGACCTGGAGGTCTGTTTTAGTGGGATACTTTTGGTACAACTGAAGGTGGCTCCTGGAGATCAGGGTTAATGTTCTTCTTACAAAGTCACTGATGAGAGTGGTTCATATCAATACTTCAGAAAAACTCTCCAGTCAGTGCTGCCAGGCTTTTGTAGTTATCACCTGCAGCTTTTGAAATGTGTGCAATTGTTCTGGGTAGGAAAAGAGCAGAAAGTCTTTTAGATTAAAGTATAACCTTTATGACCACAGAACCACTGTAACCATTTATAACCAGAGTAACCATTATACCCACAGAAGAAAAATTTCAAGCATATGGAAACAGAATTGGCCCCAGCTGACACATTTAAGCTGTGCCAATGCTAAAAAATGTTAGAGCCTCCTGAGTCTGCAGGAGAAGGTCAGTTTAGCTGGAAGTTACTGTGAACAAGTAGCAGCATCCAATTCAGGTAAAGGAACAGGACTGGCAGAAAGTACAGGCTGAGACTGGAGCTGGTGGTAGGAATTAGGAACCAGGCAGCAAGAAAGATAAAAGAGATCAGGGGCTATTATTTGCAAATGCCTTATCCAAAATGCTATGAATTTTAATTTGCAGGGGCAAATATTACATGAAAATCTGGAGGCTAGAAAGGCAATGCTGTATCTGGGTTCAGCTTGCAGTCTGCTAAAACATGCCACAAGGAAGATGGTTTCCCATCTCATGGGGTTATAAGGGGCCATGGTTCACAGTGGTGCTTTGCACCCTCTGCACCCTGGCTGGCAGCTCAGTTACTTTGCAGCACTGGTTTTCATTACAGCACTGGTTCTCACAGTGTTGCAATGCTTTTACTGCACCTTTTCTGACACGTGACTACAAATGTTGGACCATCTCAACACCTGCTGCATAAACAGTGATTTTCTGTTTTCTCATCTTCATTTTCATCACAGATTCTCTTTCCCTGGCACCACAGTAAGTCCTCTCTGCCCTCTGCCTTTGTGCAGCTGCAGCCACACTGAGCCATTTCCCCACCCCAGCCTGCTCAGCCCCACCAGTGCTGGGATAAGTCCTCTTCCACCCCTTCTTTTTATCCTCCAAAAACTTCTCTTTTTAAAATCTGAGAGTTTTATTTCTTCAAGGTCACTTCAGATTTAATTTACCAATATGATATAACTAAAGAGTTAATTTAATATTCTAATGTGGCATTAAAAAACTTGCCATACAAGTATATTGTAAGTATGATCACATCTCTCTGAAATGAAAATCAAGACCACTCAATGTCCTTTTGTCAAACTGATTGTACCTAATTAAAAAAGAAAGAAATCCCAGCGATGCAGCTTTTCTTCCCATTAACATGCACTGCACAGGTTACTACCTAATTTAATACAGAATGTTGTCTTGCTTTGCTCTGTTCTTGATGAAACTGCCCTGTTTAGATAAAGTTAAGGGAAATTGTGAGTTAGCAAAAGAAACAGCAATCCCCACCCTACTATGCAAAGATGTATCATTTGACCATTTATTTCTTTTCCTCAGCAAGTGTATCCAGCTATGGAAGCAGATGGACTGGCTCTTGGCCTCGTAGCACTGCTAGCCTGGCACTCTGAATTCTTGGTAAATAGATAAACATGCCTATAAGATTAAGTGACAAATTCACATCAGCACCCAAAGCTTTGATCAATACCACTAATCCATTAAGGATTACAACAAAGCATCTTATGTTTCTGTCCCTTCTTTCTAGAATTAAATGTGAACCAAGAAATAACAGAATAAAATATTTTTAAAATTAAATGAAAAAAGGAAATTACCTTTTGCACATTTTAAATATAAAGAACCCTCATTAGTGCATCTGCTGGCCTGGACAGGCTGCTTTGAAAGCAATTTAAGTGTAACAAAGTAATTTACAAATTAAAACAGGAGCGGCAGGTTTATAAAATGAAAATATAGCAGGGGCAGCCACACAGCCAGATCCAAAATCCCATCTATCTCCTGAATCTGACAGCAGTTAATTTGACCAAATGGCAACTGCACCTGAAGGAGAGGGGACAACAGCTGAAGTAAAGCCAAGGCAAACACCTGTTGAGAATTTAGCAGGGGGTTCCAAGTCCATTGAAGTAAGTGGGAATTTTTCTATTGACTTCAATTGCCCAAATCAGGCCTTCACTACTTTGAATAAATAAGCATTTATGACTCAGTGTATCCTCTTTCCCAGTGGAAAGAGCCCCTGCAAGAAGCTTCGCAAGAGTGACTGAATTGCAGGGCAATAGGACTCTGGTGCAATTTATTTTAAGTTATTTTCATGCCTGAGAGTCTGCTTAGAGAGTCAGGTTCTGCAGTGATGGGATTGGAGAGGACGCTTGCTAACGTAATGTTAAGGTGACCCAAGTAAGTGTCCCCTGATATCTGTGACCTGTTAAATAGTTTTGAAAACACACCTGACTGCAGAGAGAGGTTTGTTTATTGCTTGTGATTCACTTGCCTCTGATTTCCTCCTGTGTCCTCACTTTTATTTTCCCTCTCTTCTCTGCCATTGTCTTTTGCTTGTTATAATTGAAAACTGGTAAGAGAAATGTAACTTTTTTATAAATATTCTCCATGAAATAATGTTTAAAAATGTAGTGCTCGATGAGTCATCTCCTGGGGTTGTTAGATCAAGGTCATAATGAGTCGGTGCATTTGCTTACTACAATATATAGGAGCCTAATGGCAGCTGCAATCATTTACTTTCCCTCCCTGGCTCTTTGAGAGTTATTTGCTTGGTTACATGAGGTGTCAACATTAATGCAGATGGGGATGAAACCTGAAGAAATTAACATAAATTGTGTCAACGTGCTGTCTTCTGATGTAGTGCCACTTTCTTTAGAATTTCGTTTTATTGCTATCAATATTTTCCTCTGATCGTCACTGCTGCAACATAATTTCAACACTGAAATTTAATTTTGTCCAAATGTGCTGTCCTGTTCAATCAGCAATGGAGGGTTCACCCCGTCACTCCCTCCTCCCCATTTTTTCCCACCTACTGTGTGATTTTGCTGTTTATGGCTCGTTCTCTGGACTTTCACACCCCCAGCATTTGAGAAAGATGGAAAAAATGCCATGGCATTTCATTTAGTCAGTGTTAACTCCACTCCCCTGGGTTGTGAGAAAGTGAAAATTACTTTGTAAGATAAGACTTGGCTAACAGAGGAGCAAATATCACTAAATGCTGAATCTGAAAATCCAAGTGTAGATGAGGTGCAGACATTAAAGTAATTCCTTTCATGATCTTTAGCCATGTCATTTCATGACCAGTAACTCTTGAATGCTGCTGTTGAATGTTTACAATGCACTTACAGGTTTCTGTGGGAGAGAAAATGGCATTTCCATAGGGTTCCCAAGGAAAGTTGCAGTAGGGTGAATACCACAGAAGAAGAATAAGGTTGATGTCTTTGCTTAAGGTATACATTTAATTCTAGTTTCTGAGTCGAATTGTGCATCCTGGAGGAAAAGGGAGAAGAATATATCTCAGAGTGGGTAATAAAGTTCATGACTTCCAGCTATGGGGTCAGGAGGGATGGAAATAGCCTTGGGCTGAATGCAAGGGCTTTATACATATTGGGATTTTCTTTTGATGCTTTTCTGGGAGCAGGTATAAATTCAAGGCCTTCTCTTTCTGCTCAGTACTTCCATTCCTCTATCCTGGAACTATTTTCTATGATTATAGGATCTGTCTGGCTCTGTGCAGCAAGTTCCATCATGTGAAGTGAAATATGTAAGAGGGAGATAGGGAAACAAAGAAGAAAGAAAAAATCAGGCAAGAAAAGCAAAATAAGGAGCTAAAAAAGAGCACTTCAGAAGTACTTGAACAGAGTGGTCATATTTATATCCATGAGCTGCAGCTGCAGTTTTAATAGCAGCAGCAGGGCTGCCTTGCTGAGAAAGAGCAGGAGGAGGCAAGGAGACCCTGATGTGGAACAAGGCTGGAGTGTTGTAACCTGGTGGAGAGAGGAGCAGACAGCTGCCACAGGCTGCTGGAGGTGATTGAGAGCCACAGGCTGGGGCAGCTGTGACAAGGTACCTGAGGGAGCAGGGGACATCGAGGTTAAATCACATCTCCCTGGAGGATGATGGTGATGCCAAGCAGTAACAGTATTGCCTTGGGCTCTGCCATTTTAACTCAATTTCTCTGAGTGCTGCACACCTTTTGACAAAATAAATCACACTTTGTTTTGAAGAATTTGTTTTCTGCATCACAGCCTTTTAGTAGTGCTTCTTGTCTTCCACAAGAAAAAAACTCAGTTGGAGGAAGGTCTGGCAGGCTGCAGCTGCAATTACCAGCCAAGGGGATATGATTTAGAGACCCACATCAGAGAGGTCCTGGGAGCTGGTGTCAAACACAAACCACTTCAGGGAGGTGCCTGAGAGGTGCGCTCAGGGGTCTGTTGAAGAATCTGAAAAGGAGCAGATGCCTGCTCCTACAAACACAGGAGTTTCCTTCTCCTCCTGCTGGCACCCAGCAGAACAGGGAAATTTCACCTATCATTAGTCTGTACTATAAACAAACTGATGCCCCAGGCAGCCCCAGAAGGACGATTTGGGCACCAAAAACAGGACACAGGGAGACCTGGAATTTTCTCTTCAAGAAATTCAGTGCTCAGATTTCTGTCTGAGCAAACCTTGCAAGATGACTAAATCCATTTGGACTCTGTGCTTTGAATGGCAGCTGCTGTGTATGCTTCAGCTGGACATGCAGTCTTCCTTTGTGTATGGTAGGAGATGCTCAGGCAAATGTTACCCACCAAGGGAACCCCACAACTTTTGCACAGATTTTTCCTCCTGAAAGACAGATTCTGAATTTTGGACTTTGTTTCTAGAAGAAGTGGCAACGGTTCCCATTATTTCTGAGTGATGGTGATACTTGGAGCACTGTTTGCTGATAGAACAGAAATCACCAGGGAAATGGAAATGTCAAATGGTTGCCTTTCTTACTCTTTTGCCTATGTGGGCAGGTGACTTTGACATTATGGGTCTGAACATTTCTCTGCCTGGAGTGACTCATTACAAGGGCGGTCATTATGCTCCCTCCAGACAGATTTTTCTTCTATATCAATTTAGCACACCTTTAATTACAACAAGGAACCCTTTAAATTTCATCTGTGTTATAGGGGGCTTTCTACATTCCAGTCTGAATTCCACCCAGTATCATTAAATTAGCCCAATTTACATAAAACTGACCTTGCCAAACCAATACTAATATTAAGGGGGAAAAAAAAGCTCAGAGTACAAAGTCAAGTAAGTCAAGCACTTAGAAATCCCAGGATCAAAGTCACCTATGAAACTTTAAATCACCCCTTTCCTAGTTCCAGATAAGCTTTGCTTTGCTCAGCATACAGAGTACCTACTGAATAAGTACTTGGTCAGTATTTATTTTAGTCCTTTTTCTTGGGTTATTTACTGAGTGCTACTGAAGCCTTGCATCAACAAATCAAATAAATAGCCTTCTAGTGGTTTTGCATCTTGCTTTCAGTGTTGTAGCTAAATTAATTAGCATGACACCCCTGCAAGTGTTGGTCCCTGTGTGACTATGACCTAGAACATGGATTAAAAGGGAATGTTAATGCTGAAAATCCAGTTAGAAATTACTCACATTTAGTTTTTGCATAATAATGTGTCTTCAGTAGCATGCTATGTATTCAATCTGCATTTTCTGCTGGTCTCAGTTACAGAGGTGAATGTTTGCTTGTTTGCAAACCTAACCTTGTGTGTCTATGCTTGAATTCACAACCTTATCTTCTGAACGAGGTGGAACTCCTTTAAATATTAATACAGTCATGTACATAGAAGTTGTATCAGGAGGTCTAGGTCTATGGGAGCTAAAGAAATGTCCAAGTGCAGTTCTCATTTTGACATTTTTATTTTTGGAGAAATCAATTTTTACAACGCTAATAATTTTTTTTTTTGGCATAGTGTCTTGTAATGGAGCTCTCAAAAGTATTTATATATATATGTGGTTGCTGACAGTCTGGTCAGAGAGAAAGTCAGATAAACTTTCCCAGGCATTGCTCTGGGGATTTTTGAGAAAACTCAGAGAAAGAATTAAAATAATCCTTAATCTTTGCAGCTGTTGTTTTGAACTTGTAAGATGTTCACAAGAAGGGCGTTGTTCCTAATTAGCCAATGATGTGAGGGGTGTTGATTGAGGACCAATCAGGTCCAGCTTTCCTCAGAACAGTCTATAAAAGAATGTGATGTATAATAAACTTCACATTTATCTTCAGTCACTTCATTCAGTGTCCCTAATACAATAGCGACATATATATATTTAAAACACTTATACATTCAATTCCACTCTGCACCAGACTGGCTTTGACCCCTTTCCCCTTGGACAGGGTGGGAGCACTAATTGTAGAGAAAAGGTGAACTGACTGCTTTCCATCCAGCTGTGAAGGGTCATTGACAGGAGAATTTGTCTTCTCCAAGGAGCAGCTGCATGGAAGAACACGCCGAGATCCGGCGGCGCTGGGATTGCTCGAGCGCGGGCAAGAGGCTGTGCAGGCAACGTCCACTCAGACTGAGGGAGCTGTGGGGTACAGGGCAGTGAGCTGAGAAATTAGCTATGAAATTCTAGTGGGTTCCTAACTGAGCAAATATTTTCAGAGTCTGAAAATGTGGCCAGATTTGAATAGTTTAATGATATGGCAACAGGATTTTCCTTCTGCGCGATTTGTCCCTCTGCTAAAAATTCAGTCTCTGCTTCCGAACAGGAAAGTTTTAGATAAGACTGTCCCAAATGTTTACATGCAAAAAGCATGGTTTCACCAGACTTCTTTCCAATGAAACAGCTCAGCTGCTTTTCTCAAGATAAAAAAAAAAAAATCAACCAAGGTCCAAAACTAAACATCTCCTTTGGAAATTTTCCATTGTTACTCAGAGAGATTTAGGTGCAAGGAAAAACTGGATGCTGAAGAGAAAATCCTAACTATGCTTAACTACAGGCATCAATAATTATGAAGCCAATGTTCCTCTGGGTCAGATACAAATATTTAGGTCACATTTGAATACTCCAGTAACATGCAAAAATTGCAAATGTGCCAGATTTCCTCCTACATTTTTTCACAAAAAAAAAATCTTCCAGTTATCTGCCCCGCAAGTCTTCTGAGAGATTTCATTTCCTCTTGAATTTAGCTTGGTTTAAAGCCTCAGAGCCCAGCCATGGATCAAGCCAGGAGACAGCCTGGAGTTCTTACTGCTGTGCTGGACTTCCAGCAGTACATACAGAATTCTGCTGTCCTCAGGCTGCTCAGGCCACCATTTCCCACTTCAGCTTTTCCAAACACTCACGAAACATGGATGAGTTGAAGCCTTTTCTTCTCTGACCTTTTCTATGCCCTTCTTTCTCTGATCTTGCATAACTCTTCCCCAGCCAACCAAAATCTGCTTCCTTTGTAAATGGTACTTAAGATTATTCACTTTGGTGACATACCTACACTCCAGAGAAAAAGATAAATTAACATTAATTACTTAATTAGCTTTGCATTCTCCCCTTATGTTACTCTTTTGGTATTTCCTCTCTTTTAGCTGACAATGAGTTACCAAGGGCTAATCCTGTAAAATCTTGCATTTATTTCCCAGTTCTCTCTTATTTCAGGGGTGTATAACTCTTTCAGGACCTTGACTCAAGTCTGGATTCAGTCACTGGATTATGGAATATTCTTCAAAAGATAACTGTGAAAATCTCATTACTAGAAACTCTTATGAATGAGACATTAGGAAATACACCACGAGAAGCAATTGCACGTTATTATTTAAATGGCCTAGAGATAGATCCTCTTTTTCTTTAATAGCATCTTTGACCTCCCTTCTTCCTGTAGTCAAGCCACCCAAAAATTACATTTTGTAGCATACATTTGTACATGGAGCTGTCATTTGGTTATTTCTTTTCCAAGTGAAAACTACTTTGCTTCTCTTTTTTTCCCCACTAGCGAATAGAAAATTGAGCTTCCAGGAATGTAATGTGCAAACTTCAGTGTTACATCCTGCAAAATTGAGATTGCTTAATGGAAACAGAAAAAGAAAGATTTTTTTTTTTTATTATGATCAAACTTAAACAATTTTAGATAGTCTTTTGTGGTCTAGTGAATGCAGGGAACTAAATCCAGAGTGAATGCCAGAAGCAACAATTACAGTTCTTTTTTTCCTAATTGAATTCTTTGATGATTTTCTCAATTGACTTCAGAAGCCCAAGTACTCAGTCTCCAAAATTCACATACTTGGCACATTAAAATTATGAATTTACAGGAGTATTACAAGTATATTTACGATATTCATGCCAACTGAATTTTGTGTCATGGTATACAGTGGATTTTCTTCCCTTAGAAAAATAAAGAAACAGCGGAGCTGGGATTTTAGATTTTTTTTCCCACTCTTTTCACCCTCAAACTAGTAAAAGATAATCAAGATTTCCCTTAGAGGAAAAAATGGCAAATTTCTGTAATTTTTGTGGATTTTTCATAAATTATCAGCAAACGAAAAATTGCCCACTGTATTGGGAAACATTTCTGCAAGCTTACCCACACTGGCTGTTTCCATCTGCACTCAGTACAAAATAATCGGTTCACAGAAAAATTCAGTGGGAAATTTTTTTAAAACTAGGAGATTGGTGTTTGGCAACAAACAGAAAAGGAAACTTTAGCAGCTCATGGAAAGCTGCTGCTTGTGCAGCAGAGCTTCGAGGGAGCAGCGCTATGTGTGCAGCATAACTGGATGGGGCTTTGCAGCCGATTTGTAACAGGAGGCTGCAGGGTGCAGACACCCAGCTCTGATTGAAATGTGCTCTGTGCTACCAGAATAAAGAACATTTTGAGTGAAGCCAAGCAACCTGCCTGCTGTACTGGATACAGGAGCGTGGGGTGTCTGAGACCAGCGTGAGGAAACAGCCCAGGCACTGCATTTGCTTGGTAGCTTTAATTAGCCATTCTCCTCTCTCTGTTCTCAGGCAGGATTCTCATCCTTCAAACACATTTTAAAAATTCATAATGTTTACTGCTTGTTCTCATAGCAAGCCATTTGATTTTTTTTTTTTTTAGCTGAAATTTTTATGGTCTTGCTGGAAAAAAAAATTATGTTCTGTCTTAAATCCATTTCTGCCTGGTCTTTCTTAGTCCAAGATTTTTGGTCAATTTTATATATGGCATAGAAATATCCTTTGTAACATTTTCCTTCTCTCCTTCCTTTAGAACATCTTTATGCCTCAAAGAGTTTGACTCTTAATTTCTTCTTAAAGAATCTCAACTTTATGAAACCTTATGTTTCTACTAAATCACTGGTGCGCTCACTTTACTGAATAACTTGCTTCCCCTGTTATGCCTTCCTTATTTCTGTACGTAATTTGTATTAAAATGTGGCAGTTCAGATTTGTTAACGTGAAAAATAAGGATCGTGCTGCTAAAATTCCTTTAAGGAAGGAAATTGGAGCTGCCACTGCATCTCCCCAGCTGCAGTTTCAGTGACTTAAATGCTTGCCCATCCTTCATGTGGGTTCCCAAGCATGGTTCTTTGGAGCTTCAAGCACTTTTCTTAAATAAGAATTTTGTGGAATATTCAGTTGTTTTTTTTTTTTAAATTTGTTTTGGAGAAGTAAATAGACAATAAAATGAAAGAAAGAAGATATAATGAAAATGATTTTCTATAAAATGGGAGTTTAGTAGAAGCAGATGGAAATATAAAAACAATCTGGCTTTGATTGCATGATAATATATAACCTCTTCCTTTAAGAGTTGTAGAAGATTATGAAGCTGAAACATAGAAAAAAGAATATCAAAACCTGCAATTAGAAAAGACTGATGTTTTAGCTAATTTCATAAGAAATATTTTCCAGGGGTAGACCCAGTTTAGCAAAAGAAGAATATGTGATCTACTTCCCAAAGTTTTTCTTTTCCTGATCACATGATACTGTTGAGATAGCAAGCCGGGCCCTTTTCTGATGGTGTACATATTCTTCTATCTTCCCTCCCACAATTTCAAATTTTTAAATGTTTCCTTTGTATTGTGAAAGAGTGCATTGGAAATTTAAGGCTTGCGACCATAATCTGGTATTATACAAATGTAAGCAAATTTCAGTACAACTGAGCTATCAGTAAATTAATCACCTAATAGGCTATTAACTAAGTATATTTATTTTTCCATGTTAATGTTATTCATTTCCAAAGCACAAGATCATAATGGGAAACATAGTCCCTGTGGAAAGGCAGAGTAAGATCCAGCTGGTGTGATAACACTGCAGCTGATGTATTCCTGCAACACGTGAGACTTCCTAACTAAGCCTCTTCATTGTTCCTGGAGGTTTATTAAATCTTGTAATTTTGTCTTTTTGTGAGGGGTGTCTGGAAAGGAGGTGCTGCCAATGCAGAATAAACAATGCAGAAGAGTAAATAATGTATGTGGGGAGGATAATGGTGGTTTCTTGTGTTCCACTGATGATGGGGAGTGACAAAAGCAAGGGCAGCCCTGCTAATGATCCCTGGGAATGAGGAAGGGTGCTGATTTCCAGAAGACTTGTTGAGCCTTGTGCCAGTGCAGTGCACTATTTCTTGCATTAAATCTCCTAATGATGAGCAAAACAGCACCTTTTATTTGCAAAATTTAATTGCTGCATGTGATCAGGCCCTTTGCTCCCAGCCAGTGTGGCTGGAGTGATCCCATGGGATTGGGCTGTGTGTGACCATGGCACAGGTGCCCTTTTTCCAGCTGTCCCATGCTCCACCTTCATCCAGGATTCCTTCTTAGGAAGAACTCACTCTACAAAAATGCTTCTTTTGATGTTTATTTCTTCCCTCCATCCCAAATGGTTTCTAAATTGAAGTCTCTTGTTACTGCTAAAGTGCCCATTTCAACATCTTAATTTCTGTTATCGTTTCTACAGATTTTGAGAGAAACAGGCAGTTTATAGTAATTCCTGTTAGCAACACATTCGACTTTCTCACCCCAAAAATTCAGCCTCAAAATAATTTACCTCTCTAAAAGAGATTTAAAAGTGTATCTGAGGTAGGTGCTTAATTCTGATTCCATTACATTCAATAAACAGCTGCTTACAAAAATTCAGTTATCCTTAGAGTTTAAACATTCAATTAACCACAAGATTGATATGTGAAATATTTACTTGCATAATCATTGGATTTCAAAATGCCTTACAGAGGGGGCTGTGAGGCATTTCCTGTTTATGGATGGGGAAGTGAGGTGATTCACTGATTAAATCAACCTGTGAAGCACTGGCAGAACTGGGAGCAGACTGAGCCTTGCCAAGCCCCATCTGTTGCTCTGATGGTGACAACAAGCTCATTTCAGCTGAAGTCTTGCTTCAAATAATTACTTATGCCATGATAGGAATACTTCAGACAATTATATGTAATGAATATAATGCATATATAACATTTCATGTTATATTGGTTATGATAATTTAAGAATCACTCCTGTATATGCTAGAAAATTTTCACATGGGTTCTACACAAGAATATTTTTTGAAAATAGGATTACTATGCATTTACTCTAATAATTTACATAATTTGCTTTTATTTGTTTAAAAAATATTTTAAGGGTCTACATCCTGTGTAGGAAAAATAATATTTAAAAATAACATTTCTTTATCTCAAAACTCTTGGCAGAGTCAGGGGACTTCATTAGCTCATGGAGCTTGTTTTGGTGTCAGAGGAATGGTGTCAAACTGCAGCTTCCACTGAATTATAAAGAACTTGTAAATGTGGTATAAATGAAATTAGAACTGGGTGAGAAAATATGACTTCATCATAAATCAAGTGATATTTCAGGTGAGACAAAAAATACATGTACAGGCAGAATTATGTAATTGAGTCACATTCAGAAATATGAAAAAGCTTCAAAGTGAAGAATTGTTTCCTCTGGTGAGCTCTTTTCCAGCATTAAGAACATGTGAAATATTGATGCATTGCCCCAGTCACCTGGAAGACTCCTTATTGCTGGAGTAAACAAAGCCACTTTAATATTTTTGAAGGTTTCTCTGCATTATAAGGAGCATCATGGGAGCTTATTAAGTTCATTAGAATACTGAAGAAATGTTAACAGCAGTTCTAAGTGCTTCTTTACTCCAAGAAAACTTTGTGGGTTTTTTTTTTCTTTTTTTTTTTTTTTTTTTTTTTTTTTTTTTTTTTTTTTTTTTTTTGAGAAAGAAAATACAGGCAGTGAGCATTGGAAAGAGACCCATGCTGGATGAAATGAGGAGAAAAAAAAATGTAGCCACTGTTGCTGTTAGCAGTTGTGGAATCTTTTGGGGAAACTTTTGAGTTTGGGGAAACTGTATTTTCACTCTTAAAGCTTCATTTCTTTTTTTTTTTGCATCATGTGAAGAAATATCTAGCAAGAGATAAAACACTAAAATAAAGTTTTGGTAACAAGACACAGCTTTGAAATAGCTCAGCAGAGAGATCATTGAGGTGTCTGGGGCATCTGTTGATCTGACAAGCTGTATTATATACAAACAAAATATATACCTTAAAAAACTGCATCACTCCTGCACGAAGAGCACTGCCTGCAGCTGATGCTTCAGACAATGAGGCTGCAGAAAGTTCCACTGCTCCAGAGCACCGTCTGATTTTATTCCACACTGGTTTCCCAGATGAAAGCCTGACCATGTGGATGCACAAGAAAGCCTTCAGATAAGAGAAAGAAAGTCCTGGAACCAGCCTGGATGTGAGCAGCAGGGGTGAAGTTTGAGTCAGAGATGATGCACGTGGGCTGGGCACGTGAGGATACTGCTTGTGTCTGTGGTGGATGTAAGGGTCCTCTGGGACTCAGCTGAAAACTTCCTGGCCTTTGGATGACTTCTTGGCTTGTGGAGGATGCTGAAGGAGAGTGCCTGGGCAGATCTGCCTGAGCTGGAAAGCAGTTCTGTGAAGCATCAGCCTCAGGGCAATGACAGAGTTTGTGGTTTTGATGGCGTTATCCAAATAAATAGTGAGATAGGAGCAAAAAGGGTGAGAATGGATGCAGCTCCGTGGAACCACCTAGGAAGCTGGAAGAAGGGTAGAAATGTTCATTAAAAAGTAAAGAAGGAGAAGGAATGAAAACTGGGAGGTGAGAGAGAGAGTCAAAGGAAGACAAGAATTCAAGCGATGGGCTGGTTGCAGGACAGAGATTCACAAATGAAGAATGGAAGCTAATTCAGGATTTTAGAGACTTCATTAAGGCTAAGTTAATGACACCTAAGAGCTAGATTAAACTGTCTCTAGTTTGAGACACAAAAAGAACAGCTCTAATCAACTGTTGTAGGCAAGAACTTCAACAAACTGAGAAAGGTGATCAGCTGAGAATCAATGGGACCAGTGAAAATCTCACAGGTTTTGCAGGGGGACATGACATCTCCATGGCAATGGCCAGAGGAAAAGGAGAGAGAAGGAAGTGCAGACAGTTGGAGGGAGATCAAAAGCTGGGATGGGCAAGCAGAAGAGAAGATTAACAGATAAATAATTATGCACCTCTGGCATGGAAAAAGGAGAGGCTTGAGCCTGGCTCTGCAAAGTGAAATATGGTGCCAGCAGGGCTGTAAGAATCCCTCCTTCACCCAGATCTTCTGTCTGCTAAGGGACATTTTACGATTTTGTAGTTAATAGGGGGGCCCAAAGATGAGAACTCTGGTGTGAACCAAGAAGGGTCAATGTAATATACTAAATATAGAGTGATAACAGTAGGAGAACACTCCAGCAGGAGCAGTATGGGAGCAGACCACAGTCAGGTGATGCAGAGGTTGCTTGGTTCATGAAGAAACTTATGCATTGTGGTTGCCTACAGATACAGAGGGTAGGATTTGACCCTCTGATATTTTCTTCAGTTCACCCTCAATTTCTGAACTGGTGTTGTGGCTTTTAATTGTGGAACCCAGAAGTGGCTGAGGTCAGCATCCTCCCAAACCCCCATTTTCTCCTTGGGTACCCAGTATTTCCAGTCCCTGCAAGGGATTTCAGGGTAGCTAATTACACTGGCCTTCTTTCTTTTCCTTTTATTTTGTTTGCTTGAGGTTTTTTTTGGCTTTGTGCCTGTTGTGAGGGGATATGAAGCAGACTAAGATCTGCCCTGTTATGCCTAACTAGAAAGGAAATCTTTCTCATCCTTATGTAAGTGTTTTGAGTCCTTGTCGAAATGATGTATTCCCAAATGGCACTGGTGTTAATGTGAATATTGAATTATGAATAGATTTTTATGACACATATATCAGAGTTTTGAAGATCACAAGGGAAAAAATTTCTACTGACTGCAATTTGATGAAAAGCACACAAAGCCCAGAATAGCTGCTGATTTCAGGCACTGTTTTAGTTACAGGTATAAGAAAAAAACAAATAGGTAAAGCAACATTTTTCCTTCATTTCCTGTGTATGTACTAGTTCCACTGTGAGATTTAAACAGCAGTGATTAACCCTCAAAATAAATAGTTTTCAGAATCTGAAAAAAAAAAAGTCCTTTGGAAACATCTAATTTGATCATTGATTTTGGCTGACTGTAGGAGAAATTTTGGAGCAGTAGATTTACAAGTCTGTGATGCAGAGTTTAAACAAAGCCCTATTGATGGTGCAAAGGCTTTTATTTCTTTGTCTGCAAAATGGCACAGAACAAATTGAAGGGTGCCTTCACAGCAAGACATTTTGCTCTTTGATTTCAGCTTTGATTCTCTTCAAACATGTAGCATTAGCACCTCTATTTAGATGTTCTCAGTACGAACAGAAAATAGGTGAATTCAGAGAGGTCCTATGAAAGGAGACAGTGCATATGGGAGAAGGATGTTTTCATTATTTATTCTCAATTTGGCTTCCTGAACATTGAAATATTAGTGCTCTTGAAAGATAAGTTTTTCTAGAAGAAACTGGTGTAAAAATGACATGATGTAGTAATTACTAATGGAACACAATCTTGGGATATATTAATGGAAGTTTCTGTTAGTAAAAGGCAGTAAGTTTTTTGGGTGTACTTATTCCTTAATTGTCTCCTTGCCTCAGTTTTCTTATCTGTAAGATGGAGATAACTGTTTTTTTGGGGTTTCTTGAGTAATGCACTATAAAAATGCACATTTTTTATATATATCTTTCAATTATGGGCTTAAAAATCCTTAAAACAGTCATAAAGAAAACCATTTAATTTCCCTTTGACTTTTCATTCAAAGCAAAACAGTCATTCAAAAGATGGTAGCATATGTGGTCAGCTAAGTTCCCTCTCTAGCCTGCATAATTAATTTCTAGAATAGCTGAGTCAACCATTTATAACAGTCTTTGAAGTTCTTGGTAATAAGCCAGGAAGTCAGTCCTCAGAAAGGTCAAGAAGACCAAAACATGATCTTTCTCTGAGTAGTTGCTGCTCTTGATAAATCTCTTTTCATTTGTAATTTATTGTGTGCCCTCTCTGTGCCTCTCCAATGCCAAGGCTTCTCATGTGCCCAGGATAAGTTGTTTCTTCTTAAGCTGAGTCAGCAAACTCAAGTTCCAGTGGTAAGTTTGGGTAATAAAGGAATTGGGACAAGTTGGTTTGATCTCACAAATTCCCTGAATATCTGCAGGACAAATAAACTGCCAGCACCAGATCTGTTTGTAGGGGTTGGTAAATGATGCAGAATCTCCTGCCTGTGGCTGCAGAAATGGTGCTGTGATGGTCCAGCCTCAGAGGTGGGTTTGAGCCCTGGGTTGCCATGGAAGATTTAGGAAATCAGCAGAACCCATATGGTGCCCCAATAATCTACTGTGTAAAATAATGCTGTCAAACTCTTGTCCTTGCATGCATTTTTATTTGATTTTATATTTCCTAACACACTGACAGCACATAACAAATAACAGCCAAGTAATACCTGTGGAGGTATTATTTTTTATTAGTATAAATAAATACATTCAATCAGGCATAATATTTTCATTTACTTGAGAGACTAAGATTTATTGCTTTATTTTTTGGTCATTTAAGTAAATAAATAATATTCTGTGTGGCTCATAATCTTCTATGAATCATTTCTTTATTTTCCTTCATTCTAGCAATTTATAAATGCATTAAGTACAATTCCATATTTAAATAACATTAAAATGGTGGCACAAGTTAAAGCCACCGCAGCGTAAAAGAAGTACAGGCTGCCAAGATAAATGTGAATGTCCTAATTCTGATTATTTATGCTGCAGTCTAAATGCTGAACATATTTTTGTAATGAATATGTTTGCAAATTTCCAGTGGGATTTAAATTTTTTCCAAGTACAAATTTACTGGGGAAAAGAAAATACACGATGACTATAATTTGCCTGTAATAATGCTCCTCTGCTGACACAAACAGCTACACAAACTTGAAAAGTATGTTATTTTATCAGAACACATTGAAGCAGTGCAGCACAATGGGTGGTGTTGTTTTGGTAAGATAATCACCCCCCGAGGTGTACTGAGGCACAGTGTGGCTGATTACCCCTAATCCTATTGGGATGTAATTATTTCATGGTAACGATATTCTTGGAAGTGCCTTATTGCTGTTATCAAATTTCTTTTAGCTTTGTATCTAAACACATTAAACAATGACTTTGTAAACTTCGAGGTCCACTGAGACTGAGATTAAACTATCTTTTCACAACATTTAATTGGCAGTTGAAATATTTTTTTTCAAGTCTGGTTTTGATTTCCTTGTAAAACTCCAGCAGAATTGCAAGCAGAAGAGTAGGAGATTGTAATCCATCTCAATGAAGCCTCAAAGCACAAAGAGTTTTATAAAATTAGAAAAGCAGACCTGTTGGCTAGCAGGGATTCCTAGAAAATTAAGACTATTAGGAATTTAAATAATATGAAGTTATATTTGAATTATTTTTGCATTATATTCCAATTTTATTTAAATAATATAAAGTTAAGGAGGCACTGAAGTCACATCAGCTCTGCAAGCCTCCAGTGCAGGGTAAGATATCTGAGTGAGTCTGAACTATGGGTGCTCACCAGGAGGGGCAGGCTGGAGGTCCATTTCTCTTTTTATCTTCAGTCTTCATCTATCATCAAATCAAGATATTATATATACATTATATATATTAAATATTCAAGGAATATTTGATGTTATATCTGATTTATGTGGTCAGAAGTTATACTTAGACCACAGGGCAGAGTTTTCCCAGCTGAGCTCTTTTGCTTGAATGGTGCAAGATTATTCCATGGCTCTCCTCCAGCATCCTCCTGCCTGTCCTGTCCAGAGAAATCAAGACACAGGAAGAGGAGACCTCTAACCCCAATGATGAACCAAAAATGTGGATTGAGGAGAGCCCTGTCATACACCTCAGCCAAAGACACTGCAGCTCAGAAGTCTCTCTTGGTAGTTTGTAGAACTGAAAAATGGATCTAGGAATTAGAATGGATTCAGCTGAATTTTCTGTTTTAGTGTAGGAGAGGGAGAAATGCAAGAAATTTGTCAGTGGATAAAGGTGTATTGTTAAGTCATCACATTTTGAAACTATTGAGCCCTTCCTGGAGATGAAGAATTATTCTGCTAAATCCTTGGAGCCCTATTAACTTGAGCAAGGATAAAGAGTTGAAGAGTCTCTTTGGGGCAGAAGAGATTATAGAATGGAACAGGAAGATTCCAAAGTAAAAACCCCTAGAAACAGTTTTGGGGAAAGGTTTAGAGTAAGATTCCTGTGTTTTTGTTGCATAATTTATGAAAGAAAGACTCCAGAAAACTGAAAAAGTTGGACCACTGTTTATATACTGCGTTCAAAGCAGACTTAGGATGTTTTTCCAGCATGATAGCAAAAATTCAGGAGGCTTATTTTTGTTTATAATTAGTGTATAAGTGGATGTTGGCTCTCAGGGATGATTGTATTATAAAGAAAGGAGGAAAGGACCAGCAAAATGTAATGTTTTCTGGACCTCTGCCCATTCCACAAATCACATTCTCCTCCAGGCTTTCTCAGCAGATCATCTTTGTTCTCTACTGAATGGAGTGCTCAAAGATGAGTTGTGTTCATTTGTTTTCTAAAGTAGGGCTTGTTTGCACTCTATTTGAAATAGATTTCTGTCTTATTATACTAATGCACGTTCAGCTCTAATCTAATAATCTGATCTAGATTACTAAGTGCTAACAGAGCTGTTATCTATCAGAGTGAGTTTATCTCAGCCAAGGAGATGATTTCCAAAGGGAATAAGCAAGATTTCAGAGTATGAATGTGAATTATAAATGAGGACACAGGTAGCACATTTCAGTAATGAGGAGGTAAAATGATAATTCACTGGCTCAAACCTGCTGTGATCTAAAGTAGATTTTAATTGATAGAGATTTGCAAGGTGCATGACCTTTGTGCAAGTTAACAGTGTTGAGCTAAGAGGACAGGATACTTCAAAAATTATTTTTATAACAGAGGAGGTTCCAGCTTAAATTAATTCTACTCAAGTTCCACCTGGTATTGTTAAATTCTGTCTCTCTTCAGGGTTTGACTGTAATGTTTTATTTTAATTCTTACCGACCAGTTTTGCATAAAGTCATTGAATTTCTCATCTGAATCATTGTAAATGGTTCTTAGAGCATATTCTGACCTCAATAAAAGCAATTTTCATGATAAAATTGATTACTAATTTTTCATAGAAACTCACATCAGGTCCAAAATCACATTTCTTGATGGCAGTGATATCACTTCTACAGAGTAAAATGTTGAACTTTTATTTTGGAGATTTTTTTGGTGTGTGTGTGTGTGTGTCAGTAAGGTAGTAGGTCTTCTGTGACCTAATTTAGGAGTTCAGCTTTGATCTGTGAAGGTTTTATTTGGGATATGAGACCTTGATCTCATATTAGAGTTTTGCTTTAGTGAGTTTGCTGAGTTGCACTGAGAAAGAAGAGACTGATCAAGATTAAATGCTGCAACAACAAATATTTGAGTAATAAAAATAAAGTAGTTAATAGGAATATTTCTTTTGGGAGTTTACGTTCCTATAAGTCCATTTTTGGTGTCAATGATATGAAAGGAGAAAGAATGAACAATTATGTTGGTCTCTATGTGACATCTTCTACCTGTCTTGAAGGGAGAAAGGCTTTGTTTGCCTGAAATGTGAGTTTGTACTTCTAATGGAGAAGATTGCTTGTGATCCTGACAAATAGATGTCTCTGCTTCCAAGCTCCAAAGCTATTGAGTTTCTTGCATCCACAGATATCACCTGTATAAAAGCAGGTCATATAGAAGAGGGTGGAGGAATGAAATCAAGGAGAGAAATAAATCAGGAGGGGAGAAAAGGAAATGTTGCTACTAAAAATGTATCAGTTTCAGAAGCAGAACAATCTGGAGGCCGCCTTCAGAGCTGAAAATGTCACATTGCACCAGGCTTCAGAAAAGAGGATGAGTGCTCTGCAGGCTGCAGAAAGGAAGCACCTAAATTATGGGCAAGGAGCAAGGTGAAGGACAAACAAACAAGGCAAGGCACCAGGAGAGACTTTCAGTAGGGACTTGGCCATCTGAAAATTGCACTTCGCCAAACATGATTGCAGGGACTGGGGAGAGAACAGAGGGAAACACTTATCTGTTCTTAATTTTTTTCCCCCAAATCCTTTCTGTCCCTTCAATAGGAGAGGAAAGACAGAAGAAACCACTGAAGGTGAATGAAGCTGAACTGGGCCTGCTGCCTGTTTTGGTGGTGCTTTGTAGCAGATCTTGTACCACTTTTCCTGGGCAAATTTCTGTGTGTTTCAATGTGAAACACCAAGAAAACAAACTTGCTTATGAGGATGAATCTTAATAACAAAGAAAGCCTTTACAGATGTTCTTCAACTCAAGTTTCAGTGAGGGAAAGTTTAGTGGTAGGGCAGCTTCTTGTCCTCCTTTGTAGGGAACATCTTCACTGTTGGAAGAGCTCAGAATTCCAGCCCTCCCACCATCTCTTGTCCACGAACTGCAGGGCCATAGGGCTCAGAAGAACACTCACAATATCTGTGAGTTTCAAAAAGCTGACAAATCTTGAAAAAAATCTTTAAAAGTCTGTATCTCTTGCAAATAAATAGAAAAAAAAAAAGCCAAACCAAATAGCTCTTCTCTCCAGCTACTATGAATGCAAACGTTTAAAGGAACAAGATAGATTTACTCTTTCCTTGGTTTCCAGCACCAGAGTCTTGGATTTGGCTGCAGACCCTGATGATTGCATTTTAGGCCAATATCTCACTTGGCCTAGCTGAAAAGCAAAGGCTTTTAATTTCTAACCGTTATTTATGACAGAGGTTCCAGCTGAAACCTTGGTCTGGATAGGCTAAAATGCTTTTAATTTTCACTCAAAAATGCAATTTGTCTTACAAAATGGGCATAATTTAAGGTCTGAATGATTTAGTATAGATTTTTAATAACTGTTTTCTTACTACTAGATAATCCCTGGGTTGTGCAGAATATTATTCTTAATGCAGGAAGGCAGAGTGGCTGCTTTGAGAGCTTATTACCTTTGAGCAAGAGCGTTAATATGGTTTAAATCCTATCAGGGCCTGGAGGAATCCCTCATCAAACCCTGCCACTACCAGCTTCCTATTAAACTTGTTCCTCAGAGCTGTTTCTTAAAAATAAAATGAATTGTCTGTTTTAAAAATGAGTTGAGCAAGTGCATATTTATGAAGGACACTGGTGGTGCAGAGGCCTTGAAGACCAACATGTGTTTTTTTTGTGGGAGCAGTACTGGAAGTGTCTGCATTCCAGAAGGATGTTGCATGGTGCCTGCAGGAAAGTGAGGCTTGGTGGCTCCTGGGCAGCCTGAGCAATGAGATGTGCTGGGATTGACATTCTTGGCTGCCCTTGGAGGTGTCAGCAGAGTAAGTCTCCTTGTAGGCCAGCCAGCAGAGGAGTAATAGGTCTCTCAGAGAATTCTTGTCATCTCCTGTCTGTAGTTCATTACCATTTCTTTCTTTCTAACCTTTGGCATTCTGATCCCTGTGGCTGGCAGGTTGTGGTTCTCATTCTGTGACAATTTCAGCTCTCTCAGGGAGATGAGTGCTCTTATTTTGAGAGTGTGAGTTGGAGAAAAAGGGTGAGTTACAAAGGCACAATTTTACCTGTGCCTTGCAAGCTTTTTCACCAAATTTTTTTTTAACTGCAATTATTATTAGTCAGCCTTGAATAATCTGTGTGATACAACCTCTGTGTGTGCAGTACCTCACATTCAGAACCTAAACTTTGCAACCTGGGCCTTTACATCTTATACCTCAATGAGCAGACCTCAAATCATCAACCATCTTGCTGATGTCTAAATAAGGTACTACAAGTGATGGATGAAATGCCTGTGATGTGCCCAGCAGAAAGGAGTGAATCCTGCTGGCTTTAGTAGCAGCTGCTGTAGAACCTCCATGTGGAGGGCAGTGTAAGTGCTCATGTCAAAGTGATCTGCTGCATAGATGGAGAGTCAAGGCAAGGATAATTAAGAGCTTCCTAACTGAAATATAATTCCCAAATGCCCCTTTTTCATTTTTACAGTAGCCTTATAGAGGATCCCAACTGAATTCTAAGTTGTATAGTTGGATTTGTGATTGCCTTTAATTTATGACTAAATTAGATCTGGACTCCTTATTTACTCTTCTTACTCCTAATCTCCTCTCTCTTCAAAATCAGGCACTCCCAAATGAAAGTGAGACTGTGAACTTTAAAATGTGCTCCTTTTCCAATCTCTAATGCCCTTTAATTCTTTTCAAGGTAATTTTCATCCTGGTTGCTCACCTGACTCATCACTGTCTTTGTCCCTTTTTATCTTTGTCTGCTATTTTCACACTTCATTTTCTATTCTTTCATTCCTTTTTTTTTTTTCCCCTCAAGCTTCTGACATCCTTTGCCCAATTTCTTCCCTAAGTGTTTCTCATAAGGCCAGCAGTCAGGATCCTTAATCAGGCCTGATGCACGAGGCTGGCACCGTGTCCTGCCTTGAGCTGCAGAGACTCAGGAGGCTGGAGCACAGATCAATGGACCATGCAGAGGATGCTCCTCATTCCCCCCACGCTCTCTCCTTGGGCTGAGCTGATATTTAAGAAACTCAGTCTCACAGCACAGACCAAATGAGATTGTTTTCATTAGCCCAGGAAGATCTCAGCAGTGAGAGTTTATATCAGATATGAAGTGAGGACCAGATCCTTAGGCAGAATTAACCAAAATTCTGCTCTGGTGGGAGGGAGGGAGGGAGATGGCTCTGATTCCCCACAGCAGCAGATGTGGAATGCCACAGCTCTGTTTTGGCTGTTGCCTTTCCAGGCACCTCTCAATGCTAGTGTTTTATTATTTAAAGGCAGAACACTAGCAAAGAATATAAAAAAACCTCTACCACCACATTGAATATTAAGCTTATGAGGCCAATATAAGGAAAACAGCAGCTGAGCAAAAAATGTGGTAAAAAGATTTCCAATGACATTCCAAAGAAGGACCAAATCAAGAAATGAATATCTGTACTCCAAAAAGTAAATGCAAAAGTGTTATTGGTCACCAACAAGTTACAGTAAATTTCTACATTCCTGTAGCACATATAAGAGACCAAAAATTGTTTTATTTCTGTTCCATTTTGGATTGGGTAGAAAGGTAAACTGGAAATCTTGAGCTGCTTTATGTTCTTTAGAGACTGAGCTGAATGCTTGTTTCTGTCAGGCACTGTCTGGTTCTGTCAAAATGGTGGAAACAAAGAATATCTTTCTTTTATGTGCAATGTTCTTAGCTGGATTCCTTGGATTTTTCTCTGTGAAATCTTTATTCTTCTGCTACTGTTATTTGAAAGTTTTTTCTTCCTGAGGAAAATGTGATGGAGGAGCTGGCTAGGCTGTCTTTGTAGATTAACTATTTGCAGGTAGGGTTCTGACTGCATCTCACCTTTTTTCTTTATATTAATTTGAATGACTTTCTCCTAGAGATAAAACCATTGCAAAGGTATTGCAGGTACTGAAGTCTTCAACGTTTAGAAGCCCAAGGAAGGAAACACTCATTTTGAACTGGTTTTTATGGGGGTGTGTGAGTTTGGGTGCTGGAAAGGGAGCAAGGCACCCTTTGCATCCGAGGTATTTTGGTATGCTGCTGTATCTCTGGAGAAGCTGGAGATGGTAGCACAGACAATGGATCTTCAGCCCCTGGGGTTGCCATTTCCTTATTTTAGAGTATTATTGTGATCAAAACAGGATGAGGAGTTGACTTTCAAGCAAGTCAGGATTTAAGTATTGTAGTACAGTTTGTGGTAATTGGGAATGGGGCTGAGCTTCATCCCCAGTGGGTACAGCTGTGGAAAGCAGGTGAGCAGCATTGAAGGTAATGAGATGAGGTGTGCTGACCAACCACCAAAGGGAACAGAGGGCACACAGGTGCAATGCATGAACATGAGGGGTACAAAATGTTGGGCTAAAGGAAAAGAAAGAGCAGCTTCTTGCACCTTCTGAAGTGTCATGCTGTTGCTCTGTATGGGCAGAAGCTTGAAGCTTTCTGATGAGGTATGGTGCTACTATGGGTGAATGCTTAAAGCCTTCTGAAACTGTATGGTGATACTCTGCATATTATTGTCATCTCAACTGTAACAAAGTACATGGCTTTGAGTTTTCTCAAGTAAAGGAAATTGTGCCCCAAATATCTGGGACAACTCTAAAAATGTCTTCTTTGAACAAGTGCTCTGGGGTCACGAGCTGTCGCAGGTATGTTAGCTAACAATATGTGTTTTGTTGCCTCTTACAGTAATGATAACTGAAAATGTCACTGCCATTATACAGTACATTTTATACTCTTTGTTCAATGCCCTTAAGCTTCCTGTCCTGCTAAACAGAACTGCAAATTACTGGTCCTGGGTAATCTTCCCTCAGTGGTTTGATATTTGTGTTTTTAATTGTCAAACCAATTACTGGGGCTTTCTGCTAGAGATGCTAATATTGCTTTGTGCTTAGCCAGGGGAAAAAAAAATAATTATCTCCTAGAAGTCATGTTTTGAAATATAGGAATCTAAAAATACATATTTAAAACTCAGGGAAAAATGTGAAAATATTGGTTTTATTTGGTAACTCTTGTATACTTTAATCACAGCATAATTAATATTGTTTTTAATGTGTGTATGTCTCAGTGTGGTGGTGGATTTTTTGCAGGAACTTGTAAAAGCTTTGGTAAATGTAACAGCCTGTGTTGAAAATCATTCCTGGGTTTCTTACAAACAGGGTCAGTGTAGGTTTACATGGTGTCAATGGGATCCATTTTGTGCTGGGCTAGGAGGTCTTTTAGCAGACTTTCCCTTGTGCTTAAACTTTGATTCTAAAGGCCATGGGCTGTTTTAAAGGCCCATTGTAAATATGGGCATTTACACTGATTGTAAAGAAGTGCTTTTGATCACAAACCTCACCTGTGCAGAGGAGTGGAAGGACAGGGTCCTGGAAAGGCAGGAGCTTGAGAAATGTGAGCCAATTCTTTAAATCAGAGATACGTGGAAGGGTTTTTTTTTTGTTTGTTTGTTTCTTTTTCCTCTCCACTAAGGTTTAAATGACATTAAAGAGCAGAAACTTGTATGTGAAAAAGAAAGCTGTGTTCCTCTTTCATTAGAGTGCTGCTTTTCTGTTAAAATATGCAGAATCATTTTCTTTAGCACTCAGTGTTTTCAGATGATGTGTACAGAGAAGAAGTAATGGGCTGGGCTCCCTTGGAATAAACTGCTTAGTGTGACTGAATCTGTACAATCATGTGTAATCCAACCAGACAATAACAATGACATAGTGACAAGAAGGGTTCTAGTGGAGCATAGCCATGGTTTGGACAGTTGGGGCTTGTTTGGGGGTGAGCCACAATGCTCTGTGGTGCAGACAAGTGCTCTGGTCTTACCCATATACTTCACTCTCAGCTTTTAAATAATGTGATCAAGGCATAGAATAAATCCATTTTTATGATTAATACTTACCTGTCCCACCCAGGACCTCCTGCAGGCTGGTTCTCCCTTCTGTCCACTTCCCCACTCAGTTTGGTGTCCTCAGCAAAATCTGTCAGGATACACTTGATCTCACCTTCCATATCACTTATGGAGATATTAAACAGCCCATTGTCTATGAATAATGAATAAGTGCTGACTATTTAGGTACTTTACTCAAGTATTTTAAATTGACAATGTGATTGTACATTTATTGATAAATCTCTGTTTTCCTGCTGATAGCTCTCTGCTGAGCTGCTTTATCTGTGATGCTCTTTATCAGCTCTTTGCCAGCTGAAATCTTTGCAGAGATACTGAATGAACCCAGCACAGGTGACCTCTGGGCTGAAGCTCCCTCTTGGAGCTGCAGCTGGGGTGGGAATCCAACCTGGCAGCTGGATCCCACTGCACTTTCACAGAATCCTGCTTCTTCAAGTGTCTTGTCATGCCCTGGGAGCTGTGGCCTCCAGGGCAAACTGGTTCAAGTGCCACTGAGGGCACTGGAGTGGGTTTCTTAAATCAATTCTTTAATCATGACAAAGAGGAAATTTGGGTCTCAGCCTGGAAAAGACAGACTTTGAATGAGATCCACCTCACAACCCCATTGCTCAAACTCTGAGTGTGTGTTCTGGGGGAGAGGTACCAGGAGAAGGATGCACATCTGGGTCTGTGTGAGCTCAGTAAATGAGGGGCACAAGCCCAAAGAAAGCAGTGCAGGCAATCAAAGCAGTGGGTATTTCAGATTCTTGCTCTCTTTTTATCCTGGCTTTCCTGAGGGAGCGTAGGATAACTGCCTTCTAATAAAAGATAGTTTTTCTCCTTTATAACAGAAAATATAGGTCTTAGTTTTTCATATTTCTTCATCTCTTTCACAGAAAATGGATTTTTTTCTCAAGCTACAGCAACAATAATTACAATCAGATAAAAATTTTCTTCCCTCATTTGTTTGGTTCTTTTTTGTTAGTAAATGCATTTTCCCCCCGAATATCTAATTTTTTTTTAAACTGGAAAAATACGAAGACCTGTTACACTTTTATTTGTATCAGTTTCATATTAACTCTCCACATGGGAGAGGGAGAAGACCAAGTAATTGGTAGAACGTTCCTGGAAAGAAATGTGGAGGAACTGTTCACATGCTGGCATGGAGGCCCATGTAATTAAAAATAAACATCAGTATAGAAGAAACTTTAATGCTAAGTGATCCTGAATATTGAGATGACAGTTTTACCTACCTTTACAGTGTTAAAGGAGGATATCTTCCTTTTTTATGTCCTTGTAGTGAAATGTAATTAGAGAATGATATGATATAGATATAGAATGTATGGCTGAACATTATTTTTAGACAGATAGTACTGTAGATGTTTAAGAACAGCTTGCAAACTGATTAGTTTTAAATCCTGTAGTGTGGATAGTTTCTGTATGAAAAAGGAACCCACCAGGTGGAAAAGATATTGCTGGAGAAATCCGCCAGCAATGGAGTATTGCTTCTCCACAGGAATAATTTAGTGGTCAGATCATTTTTAATAACTGTGTTTTGTGGTGTTGGGAACTATGTAGCAAAACTTTACTATTTTTCATTTGAAAAATTTAACTTATTTTTTGTCACATTCTGCTAAGTGAAACTTTTGAAGTTCAGTGCATACATTGATTGAACTGAGCCATGAGTTTCAGGCCTGCCTGTGGCAACAAGAGGACAATTCCTACTTTGTCCCAGAAACTTCTGGAAAGACAGTGCTTCAAATTGCTCTGTGATGGAATTCTGCTGCCATTGGTGAATGTGCAGCAGGAGCAGGCTTGGCTCAGTGGGTCAGAAACCATCACACCCAAAATCTCAGTGCTGCTGGCATGAGGAACAGCATCTTGTTCTCACCTGCACCACAGCCCCTCTGTGCTGGGGTTCCTCTCCCAGTTGGTGACAAAGGTTTGGCAAAACCACTTCACTGCCCAATCCTGAGCTGTTCCTTCTGCTTTTGAGTTCCAGGAGTCCAGGATGAGGCTTTTGGGGA
Organism: Pyrgilauda ruficollis; assembly: GCF_017590135.1. Lineage (NCBI taxonomy): Eukaryota > Metazoa > Chordata > Aves > Passeriformes > Passeridae > Pyrgilauda > Pyrgilauda ruficollis. Next base: position 3,401,035 of record NW_024524377.1, on the reverse strand, counting down.
CAGCCCTGTTGGGACATTGTCTTCAGAGAGAGCTCTTGTTTAGTACATCCATGAGTGAAAGAAACGTCCCTGTGGTTGTGTCTGCTCTTGCCCCTTTCTCTTTTCCTGCTCAGGCTGTACTGATTTTCCCACAATGGTGGTATGGATAATGTTGTTTTTCCCACCTTCATCCCCCACATATATCTTTGGGTATTTTCTTATTTTCAAATTCTTAAGCAAAATTTTCACTAGAAGCCTTTTTCATTATTTCAGACATTAAAGGATTTTTTTCATCTGGGGTCTCTAAAACTGGGGCTCAGGAATCTGAGAGGCCCAACAGTCAAGATTGTTCATATTTTTCCATTTTCTCCTTCATTCTTCTTAGAGTCTTCTTCCTCCTCTGGTTCTCGCTGAATGCAAATAACCTGTTTCTTCTAACTGATGTTTTCTTTTCTGATTGTGGCACAAAATGTGTCACATCACAGAATAATTTGTTTAACTATAGATTAACAGGGAAAGTTTTTTCCTAGAATCCCTCCTCTGGATAAAACAGTTCAAGTGAGGATTATTTTAAGTGATGAACTATATCCTCATATTTATTTTGACAGATGCCTTGGAACTCATGTGCCTTTTTTTAAGAACAGGACTCTAATGAAATGCCAAACTTCTCAAGGACCTAAATATTTACTCAAATTTTATTTTGTTCCTTATTTTTATGATTGTGTCCCCTCCATGAGCCAACTTCCTCAAGATTCTTTGCTTTTCCTGCATTAAAACACCTTTTAGTAAACTGTATCCCTCTTGATGTTCACTGGCCTGTGGCAATATCTGCCCTTTGGTTCTTGCTCTCCTATTTTCATTTGCATGGATCTACAGGGTGAAAAATCCTTTCTCCTCCATTCAAAGTTCATTTTCACATATCACAAACAGTTTAAAGTTTGTTCACTTCTTTTCTCTCCATCACTTATGAAAATTATATCAAAACGTCCTGAAATAGGAATGTGCAGCCCTCCATGCAAGCTTCAGTGAGGGTTAAACCATGACTTTGGGGGGTGCAGGTACTTGTGCTGTATGTAATCTGTACCCCCAGAAATTTCTACACTTTCAGCTTTTTGGCATATCTGCTATTCTCCTTAATCCTAATGGTGCATGGGATAATAACAGCATTATTTTTATGGCTTTTTTTCCATTTTCATTGCAACCATGTGTCAAAAACTTGAAATTTATTTCAACTACTTATAGAATTGTAGCAAAAAGAGATCTTACCTACTCTTTATTCCTACTTTTTATTCCATTTTCCTTGTTCCTTAGTTGGAGCAAAGCCAGCTCATGTTACTGTGGCCCCTCAGCTTTACCTATATCAAGGGAAGGGGTTTAAATCTCATTACTTATTTAATTTCCTTGCACAATATTGAAATAAAAAAATATTATTTTAAACACCATGTGACTGGAAATGTTGCACAGGAGTCAGGACAGACACCTGAACTGCAGCTGTCATACAGCACTGAGATTAAACAGGCTCATGCCTTAAAATAGTTATATAAAATACAGCCTTGCTTAGAGGTAGCAGGTGGGTGTTCCACCCCCATCCCTGTGAGAGATGGTTTAATGATGACTTTGATAGAATTTAAGAAATGCTGCTTAAAAAACCCAGCAGAAGTGCACTGTTGCGGCTGCACAGGGATGCTGGCACTCAGAGCAGAGAGCCACTGGCCTTGAAATGGCAGAGCTGGGCTCTGTGTAACCCAGCCTTCCTCCCAAACCCCGAAGGATGGATCTGTGAATCAGCCCAGGAACACGATCAGCACAGGTTAATTAGACAAAAAGCTGGTTTTTTACACAATGAACTTTATCTTGCCTGTGTAACCTGCCTCTAGATGCTCCTCTTTGCTGAATAGTCATCTCCAGAGCAATTTAGCCACAGCCCTGTTCACATTACTCATTGTCTTGAGGATCTGTGCACAGAGAGGGAAAGGACAGGGCTGGGATGTGTTGCTGCCTCTTGTCCTCCAGCCATGCCAAAGACAGAAAACAAATACACAGCATTTCTGTTCAGAGGATGCAGAAATAAAGAACAAAGAGGAAGACTACGCTTCTACCTGTCTGAAAAATCTATGTTTCTCCCTGAAAATTTACATTTCTACCTGGAAATCTGTGTGAATGATGCAAAATGTTCTTGAGAATCAAAACACACTTGCGTTTTCAAAGTTTATCACAGATGAGAGGTATACCTATCCACAGGCATGAAGAGCTGAAAAACTAGTTTTCTCCAAAGTAGTGTGCTTCCAATTAGACTTTTGGCAAAATACTAGGAGGCAATAATTCATAGGTAACGTCCAGTAATATTTAATTATCAGATATGTCTTTCTGATTAAGAATTCAGAAGTCATTAAAAATCATTAGAGGAATAGATGAGCAAATGTAAGTGACCCCTTGTGGGTTTTTTTTTTTTTTTTTGTCATGGATGGCATCTTGAATTTGCTGATGAATTCACTTTGGAAATACTTCCACTTTGAATTTACTATTTGTTTAAAACTCTAACTTGGCTCTCATTTGGGATCTGAGTTTTGCAGGACCTTGTTCCATATGTGCATGTGCACTGCACATCCCAAATATATCTGATTCCTTTCAGCAATATTTCAGTGTGTCAGAGCAGGTTTTTGGGATGTTGCTTCTCACAAAGGGGAGCTTTAATTAATAGGATGAAAACTCACAGGACTCAGGTGTCCTAGCATGATTCTGCTGCTCTAATACTTGGCAACCAAACTTTTGTCACTGCTCACAAATGTCTGAATGTCTCCAGGTCTGGCTTGGATTTTTCTTGCTGAGGAACCTCACCTAACTCTGGTTATGCTTTGGATTAATTGACCACCTGTCTTTCTGGTCTAAATTACTGTTTCTGTTTACAGAAGGCAATTTTCAAAGTAAACAAGTAGTTTTCAGTTCCAATTTTATCATAATGATATCTTAAGTCCAGGAGATAATTGTTGCCCTTCCTGCCATGTGTGAAAATACCACGAATTCCAAGAAATTAAATCCCTATTTTCCCAGTCTGTAGTTCAAATACTGAAAGTTCCTTTATTAGAGCCAAAAGGAAAAAATCCATAATGAAACCAGAAAAAAACCCCCTAAAAATCTGCTCAAGCAGGTGACACAGTAAAATTACAGCACCATTTACTACTCCAAAATGTGTGCCACCAGACACTGAGTCTTTGCTCTATATCTTCCCAATCCTCCTTTCTGCATTATTGGTGCTCCCAGAGATATGTGCTTCCATCCTTCCAGCGAAGAGCTTAACCCTCTACATTTGCAGTGTGGGATTTCTAAGGAAGGGAAAGCTGTCCCTGAAATCTTTTATTAATATGTAGTCGTGGTAACAGATCTCTGAGAAAGCAGCATGTGTTGTATCTTTGTCTAATATTGCAGGGTATTGTGATGTAGAAAAATAATTGTGTCAATGGGAAAGGGGTTTTTATATGTATAGAAAATGTCATTTTTCTTGCAAGGTAATATTAGAATGCTACATGCCTACAACTGCCAACGCACTTGTTAGCATTCAATGGAATCATAATAATAAAAGGAATTTAAATACGGACTTTTAAAGGAAAATCAAAACTGTTCGGAAAAAAGCTCCATGACTGAAGCTAGATAATCCCCTAGAAAAATATCTACTGTAAATTTAGAGCAATAAAAAATTGTATAGAAACAGATTGAAAATTAAACTAATTTGAGATTTCTTACAGTGGCTGTCTGAAAGTAAGAATCAGTGGAAGGAATAAAACAAGAATGTCCCCCAGTGCCAGCAGGGAGGTCCCTTATTCCCTGGTGTAGTGCAACATCTTGCTCCTGGTGTGATCAAACTGCATCAGTGACTGTCCTGAGTGAATGGTCCATGGTTATCAAGAAAAGCTCTTCTGTCTGGACACAACAGCCTGGTAGGCTGCCCTTCATTCTGGTAGAATTTTGGCATTCTCTGCACAAGCTTAGGCGTTTGATCTTGGTGAAATGTGGTTTGAATTTATAGATATGCTGTAAGTGGGTTGAATAGGTCAGTACTTACACTGAGCCTGAACACAGGCCAGTGGGATCTCATGCTGGTTTCAGGACAGAGAATGATAGGAATTTCCCAGGGGATGACACCTCTTTCTATCAACTGCCCTACAGCTCTTGTCTTAAGGGCCAGCAGCCTGAAGTGAGCATGTGATGGATTGCTGGTGAAGATAGGTAGAGGAAGGACTGAAATTCATCTTCCCTGCCATAACTGAGACAGATGGCATCACACAAGGTCCATCTAAGATTGCAGTGATCCCTTCTGGAGACTGTACAATCTATATTTGAGGTGTTGCTACAGCTCTGCCTGTCTGTGCCTGATGCATTTTAGTTTGTGGAACTCAAACCACAAAGGTTTTCAGCAGACTGAAACAGGCAAACCCAGTAAGTCCGAGGACATCTGAGAACTTCAAACAGCAGGAGCAAAGCTGCAGGGGTGGCAGAGGAAGTGTGAAGGTTGCAATCACAATGTGGAAGCTCCTTAGGATGATTTGACATGGATGAGTCGTTCTGTTACCAGAGCCAATAAGTCATGTGAACACAACCAATTCCACCCTGAATAATTCCAGGCCTGACAAAGGGCAGTGGTTGTTCATTCAGTCTAAAGGTTCTAATGAGCTTTTTGTGCATCAATATTCTTGGAAAACACCCAGAATGGTCTTGTCAAAGTGGAAATGGTATTTTATCTTTGAAATTAGGGTTAGAGAATTTAATTTCCATGAATATTCAGCACTTTTCTCACCCCGGTTCTGCTCGTTGATCATGCATGTGAAACATCAGTGACATGCTGGGTACTGAATTAAATTCAGTCCTTGCCGTTTGCAATTCTACTCACTTTGGAGGTCACTGAACGTGGCAAGGCTGCCTTTTAGTTTTAAAAGCCATGTAAACATCTCCCTAGCCTGCTGCTACCTATCAGCCCAGGGAGCACCGCTGGATGTCCGCTAGGAATGAAGTGCAGGCCACAGCAAATTAACTGGCTTTGAAAAAAACCCTCAGTAAATCCTTTGAACCTGATGTGCCAGTTGGATTAGCAATATAAAACTGCAATATAAACTATCCATGTGGCTGCCACAAGGATCAGGAGACAAGGAACAGCCGGGCTTTCCTAAACCCGACTGTTTACTTTCCTATTATTCTTGCTTCCAGATTTACTTCACCATGTTTTTCTTTCTTTTTCTCTTTCAACACCAATTCTTCTTGTCTTTGAAGTTAACCACACAATGCACAAAAGCATTTCCTGGAGATGATGATTTTTTAGACTTTGAACATATTAAAGCCAATTATGATTTTTATGAATAACAATTGCTATTAATGTAGTTATATACATATCTGAATTGTTGGGTCACACATGACATTGCAAGATAAAGACTCAAAACTATGAAATTGAAATCCTCATGTGTGTCCTATGCTGGGTGTACCTTTGCCTGAAGATATATTCCCTCCCTGTTATTTTTGGTTATTTCTTTGGGACTTTATGGGAAAAAAAGTGACAATAATAGCTAAACCCTTACAATGTTTCTTAAAGATTCAGTAAATGGAATGAATTACCTATATTTCCATATTTGTATTACACTGTATTTCCTCTGAACTGTCTTAGTCTTGGTGTCAACCACAAAAATCCTTTTTTTTTTCTAAGTAAAACTTTCCATTGAAGCTGAATAGAACACCATAAAATTAATCAGAGACCTTTCTGGGAAAAAAAAAAAAAAAAACAAAAAAAACACAAAAACTATTGCCCCAATGATCCAGACAAGTAAGCCATGCAATTTCAAATTGTCATTATTTATTCTGTTCACAATAAGGTAAGGCATAATTACAGATAAAATGTTGGAAAGCAAAATTCCATTGGCATGTGGAAATAGGCATAGACAATACATTTTATGTGTCACCAAATGTGCATTTAATTGACAGCACAAGGTAATACAGGGGTGGAATAATGTTTCTTAGGTGACTTTAACTTCCTCTGAATATTTTAGAATATATTGCCACCACCATCTTTTACAGAACCATTATTTTTTCTTCTTCCCAAACCGAATATAAAATTAACCTCATTGTTGCTTGAAGACCAAATCCCACAGCAGGTGAAAGATATGCTTAGTTTTAATCAGATTTAAATCTTCCTGAGGTCAAAGAGGGATTCTCAAGTGCTCAAAACTAAGCAGGAGTTAAGTGTTTTGCTGGAGTGAGTCAGAAGGAGCTGCACTTTGCTGGATCATGGCCTTACTCATTGATGGTGGGATTAGTTGTCTGATTACAAGTAGCTCTTTGTGTTTTATTAAGTTAAAATTCAGGGAAAATGTTGCAGAAGTTTTCCAAAAAGAGCTTTGGATATTCCTCTCTACAGATTTATTATTTTCTTCTCATTTTAATTTTTTAATATCATCCTGATGTTTATGCATTCCTTCCATGCAGGTTCTTACTGTGCTCTTTGCCCTTCGTGTTTACTGTTGCCGTTCTCCCTTTATGAATCCTAGAAAGTTAAACAGTAAAACAGGATAAACAAGCAGGAATTATGTGATAATTGAACCCGTAATGTCAGCGTTATGATGCAAGTAATGCAACTCAAGGTCTCTTATCCTTCAGTAGCTAGACTGTAATTGCCTGATGATAATCATGATAACTGCACTCCCTGGAGTTACTTTACTGCTGTTGAGAAATATCTTCTGGATCTCTTGCACGATCATGATGAAAACCCCCACATTCAATTATTCTGCTGAAAGTTGAATGATGATGATGCATGTTCCCTGACACGGTGATTTACACAAATAGAAGTTTTATTCTACAAGGAGGGATAATATTTTAAAGTAGAAGTAATTAAATCCAATGTGGAAACTTCATTCAGTGCTGAATGCAGAGTCTGCTTGTTTGCAGAGCAAGCATTTTATTACCTGCACGTTACCCACATTACACCCCTCAGCAAGTGGGGATGTAGCAATGACTGATTACATCAAGAGGCTCTTTTTGAAAAATATGGCTGTGAGGAATAATCATTTCAGATCTGGCACAAGGGATGAAGGGAGATTATATATTTTTAATTGTTTTGGCAAGTTTGTCATTGTGTGAATGATGGTGCTTGTTACCCAGCACATCTACAGCTCACCCACACAGCCCAAGTGGGGCTGCATTTGTCCATCACAACCTGGTTGTTCAGATCAACTAAGCCAGGGACAGCTATTGGTGTGTTCTGAATATTAGTGTACTATGAAAAATAACATTTTGTGATGGATATCATGGTGGGTTGTGGACATTAATATTTGGTTTCTTATGCAAATTATCAGAAACACCTAAATCTTGTAAATGTGCAGAAATGTTCCAAAGTGTTCCTTATTGCTTCTTTAGGAGGTGAGGAGTGCTAAAATACAGATGGTGGAATGTCTAGATGTGCTTTGCAGGAGAATGAGATTTTGTGGCCCTTGAAGAGCTTTTGCTGTAATATTTGGTGTGTCCTTGGGGATGATGTGGTGATGGCTGAAGGCCACAGAGGTGATCCAAGGGCTGGAGCACCTGTGCTCTATAGAGAGAGGCTGAGACAGCTGGGGCTGCTCTGTCTGGGAATAACTTAGAACACCTTCCAGTGCCTAAAGGGGCCACCTGAGAGCTGAAGAGAGGCTTTGGACAGGAGTCTGGAGTGACAGGAGAAGAGGGAACAGATTCAAACTGATAGCAGGTTTAGATTGGATATTGGGAGGAAATCCTTCCCTGTGAGATTGATGCTCTGGTACAGGGTGGCCAGAGAAGCTGTGGCTGCCCCTGGAAGTGTTCCAGGCCAGGTTGAACAGGACTTAGTGGGATAGTGGAAGGTGTTTCCTGCTGGAACAGTGTCCCTAGATGATCTTTAAGGTCCCTTCCACTCTGTGATTCCATGATTTTTCTATGGTAGATAGTGGATGAGTGAAGAATGCACATTCAGCTCTTTGGGAAGTCCTTGTCTTTGCAGATGGTGATGATTCCAAGGACAGCTGGTCAGTTGTGGATCCTTTCTTTGGAAGTCTAAGGCAGCCTCAAAGATTTTAGACCACATATTTCTTATTCCATTTCTAAAATGGAAAATGCATTTCTAAGGCATGACAATGAGTATGTTCTACTGCTGGATTTGAAAAATAACTCCTGCAAATCACCTTGTTTTCTCTCTCTCTGTTTATTTTTAAAAACAATTCATATAGAACTATGCAAATTATGTTAAATAAACCCCAGGATGATGCCACTGTTTTAAATGTATAGCAACACCGTGAAAGATGTCAGCATGCTGATTAATTTATTTGCAACACAAGATCAGCATTTCTCATATTTTCTCCAACTTTTTTTTTTTTTTAAAGGAAAGCTTGAATCCATGAGAGAGCAGCAGACCTTGCATTCTGCTCAAGGATCCATGTCCCCCTCCTGCGTGGGGAGCACTGGGACGATGAGGGATACACTAATAATATTTTTCTACCGTAACCACCTCCATTTTCTTCTTCAGATGCTTTGTTTCCTGCACTAATATTCCAGTTCTCTCAACATAATGAATGAGCTTAGGGACTTGCAGGAGTTTCAGTACCATTTGTTTTTTATCCTAAAGGAAAATACAAACCCCTCTATCAGATAGAACTCTGCATAAAAATAAGTGCTTTCTTTAATACAGAATTTGAAGGTGACCTACAATAATAACTGGCACAAACTTCTTTTAAGATGAAAGTATTTCTCTCTAGGTTTTATTTGTTCTAGATAACATTTTCTCTCATGAATTAGGGACTGTGTAGTATTCAAGGCATGCACATTTAAATGGTAATATAGATAATTGAGTATCTTAATGGATTCTTTTAGCTATCAAATATTGTTTACTGATTTGCTTGGTGGGAAAATGAAATTGAACTTGGATAGAAATAGATTTCTTCATTTGACTTTTAAAATCTGAGAATGAAAGCAAGTGCTTTTCCAAATCAAAAGCTGTTAAAATCTTTTCTCCCGTCAAAAAAGATGTTTACATTTACACCTTAATAAAGAAAAGCTTAGTAAAGGAACTATGAAAGGAATAATTTTAAAAGAGAGCAGAATCAAGAGATTCTGTTTAAAAGGTAAGAAGCTTGTGTGTTTCTCCTGATTTGTTGCATTTTTTCCTCTATTTCTTAATTCCATGTTATCAACTGCAATTTTTGTTTAAAATTTGGGTGTAAATTTCTTTGTGTAACTTTACCTCTCTATGAGAGAGAACATGTATTTTAATATGATTTGGTGCTATTGATCAATTTTTGTGCCATTAACCAAGCAGTTTTATGACAACCTGTCTGTTCCAATACTGAACTAAAATATTTCTTTCTCCTTTCTATAAATTGCTCCTTTGCATCTCCAGTTTGAGAGAATAAGTTACTGTATTTCTTCAGTGATAAAAGCCAGCCTCCCACAGCTGGAAATCTTTGGGGAGTCAGTAGCAGCTGGGGCCTGGAAAAGTGACAGAAATGCCCTGAGCAAAGACAAAAAAGGAAGATATTTTTCTCCTTCCTATCCAGAGATGTCACAGTTGGATTAGGAGCTGCCTGGTCCCTTGAATTGGAATTTTCCCTCAGTTTCCATAAAGGCAGGACCCAGGCCAACAGAGGCACAAAGCTCTTAACAAGCTAATTAATATTCACAAAAGTGAGTCAGGAACTGGAAAGATGAACTAATGAGAAATGATTAAGAGTTAAATATGCATGGCATGGCTTAACTACTACTAAAGCAAAGGACACAGTAGTTGCCTGCAAATACAGAATGTAAATAGAGGGGCAGAGGAGTAGTGAGGTTGGTTCTGGAACTAATGAAATAATATGCAGTAAAGTTGTTGTCTTTTTGCTTATTAAACTTTCCCTTAAGCTCTAATGCAATAGGGCTTACAGGAAAGAAATGTGAGAAGGAAATTTCAGAATAATAAGATTGAGGAAAATATCAGATTTTAATGTCACTTTCTGCATCTGAAATAATTAAAAAATGCAAGTAGGGGGACTAAGGGAGTTAGAGGGGTGTCAGTCTCACTCCAGTGCCTGAGGGAAGCACAGAGCAAGTCTCCTAAAGGGATCTGAACAGACTGGAAAGACTGGCCAGTGGAAAACTCACAGTGCCAGCCTGGAGTTCAGCACCTGGGGGTGGGGATCCCTCTCCTGCTGGTGGCACTGGGGCAGCTGAAACCACAAGGCTGTGTCTCATTTCAGGAAATGTACACAGAAAGGAGGATTTTCTGTGGGGGGCTGCTGGGATGGGTGGGAGCACATCCTCAGCTGTGAGGAGAGACTGGGATGCTGGCTTTGCCTAGCCTGGAGAAGAGAAAGGGACATTGAAATTGGGCATACAGAAGGAAAAATGGCACAGTGAGCAGGGTTAAACACCAGCACAGGAGCCCACAGGGGCTGTGGGGATTTTCTAAACTCGAGTGGATGCATCCCTGGGCTCACTGACCCCCCTAGGAATCTGACCCTGTGTCTAGCAGGAGGAGCTCCAGCCTGCATTTTGCTGTGATTTTTGCAGTGGCCTGAGGATCTGGTTGCTGCTGAAGGAGGAAGTTCAGAGAAACAGGAAGAGAAGGGACAATCCAATGGATTGGTTGTGTGTAAGAGAATTTCTGAGTGGAGTTGAGAAGTAGGTTGTGGTTGAAGACTTGCACATATTGTAGCCCAACAGAGGTTTGAGGTACCCCATGAAAGCTGGCAGCTAACTGGGATGTCCTTGTGAGGAAACCAGGGCCTCAGCTGGGCATTGAACATCCGGATGCTCTGATCCCACTATGCCCTCAGAAGCCATTCATGAGAGATTTTGTGCTGGTAATTGCTTTCTATACTGTTTTAACCAGATTAAAAATGCAGGTCTATTGCAAGATTTGTTTTATATTTATTGTTCTAGTTTGGTTGACAAATTGATGCTACTATAAAGCCAATGTTCTGTTAAATCTGGTTTGCTTGAAACAATACAGGTGAGACAGCAGAATAATTGAAGTGTGCTGCCTATTATGCTGTTTAAAGTGATTCACCTGCCTTTGCACACATTCAGCAAGATTTACCTTAATCATATAATGTAATAGAAGATTTCAGAACAACCTGCAGCTCTAAAATGCTGTAAGTCTCTTTGGCAAGTCAAGCAAACAAAGTGCAGGCTAGCAGAGTGACAGGGCATGTGCTTCCCAGGGCTGGGTGATGCTCTGGAGCCAGCTTTGGTGGGGTGATGCTGCTGCTAGGGCCTGGTGAGGTTCAGAGGTGCAAGGTGAGCCCTGAAATGGGATTCCTGAAAGCATTTAGAAAATATACCTGCTTAGAAGTATAATTAGAATTTTACTGAAAATCCTGATTCAGGTTTGCTGACACAGTAACTTCTATCCTCTCTGGAATTTATTTTATTTCAAAATTGAGCTCTACACCCCAAATAGCTTTACTTGTGAGAATGTGAAGGAAATACAGGGTGAAAAATTGAAGATTTCAGTCCAGCCACAGATTGAATATTGTTGATTTATATTGGCAGTAGTGATTTCTGTGCTCAGAAGTTCAAGAGTTCCTTTAAATCTGTATCTTACAGTAACAATATCAGGTCAGAAAGCATCAACCTCATCTAGGATAAAAAACCACTCTTTGCCTTTCTTACAAGAAATAGTATTATTGCAAACCTGAGGTATGGATAAAACCCATTATTGCCTCCAAGGGGGTATGCCATCTTAATAAGACTTATCTTCAAGACAAGAAAAAAATGTACTTTTCAAATCCCACACGCATTATAAACCACCACTTACAAAACCTTTGTTCTAAAGTGCTGGCAATTTTACCTGGGGCAGACATTTTACTGCATATAAAAGGTCTCCACAGGATACTAGTAAATCTAAGGTGAACCATAAAGACCTATGGATTCAATGAAATTTGAAGTTTTTGTTTTTCCAAGTTTGTTGGTTTTATTCTTTTTTAAAAAAAGTAACTTCCATCCCACCAATATTACCTCAGCTTATATTTAGTATCACATTTTATGGGAGAAATGGTTGGGGAAATAAATAAATTCATGCCTCTTCAAGAAACATTATTAGAAAACATAGCACTGTGGCAATTAAAGCAAATAGATGTTTGAAGTAAACTAACAACATAACCAGCAATCTATCTGGGTCATGAGCCAGAAAAAGCCATCTGGCATTCCCAGGGATAGCATGAACAAGAGCTGCCACTTTTTATTGTGCATTGATAGGGTCTGGTAACTACTGGGTTGTTCTACCTGTATTGTATTTGCAGGGATCCCTGTGGCAGGAAGGAATGATGGATCTGACTCCATGTTCTCAGAAGGCTAATTTATTACTTTATTATGCTATATTAAATTAAAGAATACTATACTAAAGAATACAGAAAGGATACTTACAGAATGCTAAAAAGATAATAACGAAAACTTGTGACTCTTTCCAGAGTCCTGAGACAGCTTGGCCCTGACTGGCCAAAGAGTCAAAACCATTCCCATGAAACCAATGAAACAATCTCCAACCACTTTCCACATGAGCAAAACAGAGGAGAAGCAAATAAGATAATTAGTGTTTTCCTTTTTCTCTGAGGCTTCTCAGCTTCCCAGGAGAAAAATCCTGGACAAAGGGATTTTTCCAGAGAATGTGAATGTGACACAACTGAATGCAAAATTGCACTTTGTGGGTGACATTTCTAGGTGCTTTACCTTTCCAGTTAGACTTTGTCTACTTTACTTTGTCTACAAAGACCTGTAAATTGAAATTCTGCAACCAAAATACTTGAGATAAAACCCCCAATCAGCTAAGGGATTGTTTATGCACAAATAGATCTAAGTCCTGGGGCTCCGACTGACTGTCGGACCTGGAGCTCTGCAGCAGCGTGGCAAGGGTGGGGCAGCAGCACCACAGGTTTAACCATGGAGTTGTGCAATGGTTTGTGTTGGAAGAAACCCTAAAGACCATCTCATTCCAGCTCATCTTCCCCATTTCACTGGAGCCCATCCAGCCTTGGGCACTTCCAGGGATGGAGCACCCACAGCTTCTCTGAGCAACCTGTGCCAAGGCATTCCCACCCTCACAGGGAACAATTTCTTCCGGATATCCAACCTGATCCTGCCCTTTGTCAGCTTCAAGACATTGCCCCTTGTCCTGTCACTGCAGACCCCTGTAAAAAGGCAAACTCAAAGCAGGAATGACATGACAGGTTGAGTATGAGGGGGTTTTCATTGCACCCGTGAGAAATTCAGCCCTGGAGGAGTTTGCAAGCTGTATCCTACACCTCCAGAAACTTGGATTTTAAATAGCACAAAGCTTGAGTGAGAGGTTTTTTTGTGGACTTGTGGATAGGTAAAGATAATGTTTGGAAAATGCAGTTTTATGATTAGGTGGTTCTTTAACTGGGTCAAAAAACTCATGTTAGGATGAGTCATAATTTTGCTTTTACTAGAATTTTATGTGTAATTGGCAAATGCCAAATGCTTTCCATGTGAAAACAAGGCTTAACTCCTAAATTACAATTAACGTTGCACAGGTCACTCTTTAAAACATTAGAAATATTCATGTAACTTTGTTATGGTTGAGAGCTTTCTGTGTAGTAACTGGAAGACCCATTTTTCATAACAGCGTTAAAAAAGAAGAAAATGATGGTGTCAGAAGGTTTCCTATTCTTCCTTACCAGTCATTTTCCTGGCATGTATTTGGATGACTCTCAGCCTTTTATACCTGGGAGCAGAGGTTATAATAATGGCTTTAAATGTCTAATCTTGTGCAATAAAACCCCTGCCATTAATGCAAGGTTAAGTACCTGATTTTTAAACCTCTGAAGGTCAGGAAGGAAAGGGGGTAAAATTACCAATGCAATTTACCTTGGGAACTTAATGTATTAAACAGAGTTTACAACTGCACACTGTAGTGGAGGAACATCTGTCACAATAGAATGAAAAACATGTTTATAATGACTTAACTGCTTCTCTGAGTGATCAGGAAGCACAGAAATCAATGCAAAGCTGAGGCAGGACCCCAGGACAGGGGAGCTGCAGCTCCTTGGGGCCAGGGAATCATTCCTCCCAGGAGCAGGAGTTTGTAAGGCTCCACTGCACAATGGAATATGGGGATGGGCACTGGCTCAGTTATCTGGACAGAGAAGAAAAAGGCCTCTTCCATCAAAGATTTTAACTTCAGGCTTCAGACTAGTGTTTTCTGGTGGGATTCCTTGCACCATCCTGAGCAAAAGTCTGAAATAGCAATTGGAGAATGGCTGCACAATATAAACCAGTTATTTGTGGAAGGTGGCAGTCTGCCTCATCTGATTTTTTTACAGAATCTATAAAAACAGCAGGAAGAAAATTGCCTCCTTTTAACTTTCTCTCCTGTTTTTTTTTTGACCTTTATGAAGCCCGGTTAAATCCTTTTGTCTCCGAATCCTCCCTGATAATTTAGCCATACTGAATTTAATGTCTTTTTGAACTTGAGCTTGGTCAACAGCCTGATAGTCTTTAATTATGTGATGCATTTTGCCTGTTATGTGCTGTGAAATGTTATGCCAGAACTCCATACAAGAGTTTCCAAAAAGTTTTATAGTTCCTTTGCTTGCAGTGTGTCCTGCTACTGCAGTATTTAAAAAGAGAATTAGGTGAAAATCTCCCAAAGGATTCAGTGCAGTGATTTCAGTTTGCTTTAATTAAGTTTCCTTCTTTCTCCCTTGAAGCTGAGTCTCCTCCGAGGCTTGGCACATGCTTTGGAAACAGTCACCACAATTCTCATCAGCCCAGTGAAAACTGCAGCAAGGCTCAAATTGCAGCTGAGCTTTCAGAAACTCAGAACTCATCTCTGGTGGGTGCCAGTTGTGTGAAATGAGTCAAAATTCAGCATGAATTTAGTCTAAATCAGACCTGAATTTTTGTTCCGTGGACCTAATAGCCCTAAAAAAAGCACAGGTAAGGACGTGCTAATTTGATGTTTATCAATTGGCTGTGAGATTTTGAGGAAGCTTACCCAAGGATGCAGCTTATCAGAGGAGAGAAGCTGCAATTAAATAGAAATAATTACCTGTCCCTTGGGTGATCTTTGCAACTGCTGCTTTTCCATTTTTTTTTCCTCTTCTTTCCTTTCCATCCTGTCATCACCAGAAACAACTTGTCCTCTCCCATCTCCTTGCTCAGCCTCTTTCACACCTCTGCTTTGGTGTGTCCACATCCTCCATCCTTACCAGGGCAAGCAATGGCCATGTGGGCTAAAGCAGTAAGGAAGGATCTCTCCTTTCCTGGGTTCTTGCACACATTATCTCCATGCCAGGCTATCTTTGTGCCAGTTACCTCATGGCAGCTCACATATTGGTAAACAATCATTTGGACAAGCTCAAAAAATTATTCCAGGCTGCAGATGTTATTGGTTTTGCTGGATAATTATCAAAAATAACAGGGAAGAGAACTGTTGCCGGAGTGGATTATCGTGTGCCAAGAATGAATTTCTACTCATGGCATAACTCAATTTGAGTTAAAAATCAAGACTGGGCTACTTCTGTGGTCCAAGGGCACAGGGGCTCCCAGGGGTGTCATTGGTGAGGTTGATGCATCACCAATGGGATGGTGAAGAGGGTAGAAGGACATTGAGGATTTCAGGGAAGCAGACGTGTTCCATGCTGCTCCTCACAGGTGTGTGGTGCTTCTGGTAACAGCAGGTAATGGTGAGACATACTTAGAGGATTGGTGGGACATTAGGGATTTATTCCCCACTAATCCTTTCCATGAGGTTATCCTTCTAAAGGGAAGATTTTCAAAACAAGGGAGTTCTTTAGAAGTCTTCATAATGGAAGTTACTGAAGTATAGAACATGTTAATGCCTCTGCTGAAGGTCTGTGGTAAATTTGTGGCAGATTTGGGATTAATATTGGTATTTTCTCTCCCCCTAGTCTTAAACACAGTCTCACACAGACTTAACAGAGTCTTTCTGACTCAGTTCTGTCTGGCAGCATCTTCCAAAAGCTATGAACTGCTAACTCATTTCTACAATGTATTCTGCTCCCTCCTGTGGTAAACAAAACCTAACCATATATATTTGTAAATGGAAGAATGGATGATAATCTTCAAATAGGGCAAAAAAAAAAAAAAAAAAAAACAACCAAAAAACAAAAAAAAAGAAAACACCTGGAGGAGAACAACTTAAATGTCAACAAGCTGATCACTTTCTGACCCTGGGTGCAAGCAAGATACTGTCAGAAGGTTACTAATGCATAAAATTCTCTTCTAGAAGGCCAGGTAGAAGAACGTGTCCACTTCAAGAGTATTTCCAATATCCTTCAGCCGAGCCTTGAGCCTGATCTCTCAAAAATAAATAAATATTCAGCTACATGGAGTATTACTTAGCTATTGCATAAGTAGGCTGAAAAGATATTACTGGTACAGCCAGCAATGGCAGTAAGAAGGAAATTAGGGTAATAACTGAGAAGAGATGATAGTTTATGGAAAATCTGTTTATAACCTCAAGAGGCTTGTTCATAATTGTTACTGCTCTCTCCAGAATGGCTGGAGAATGTCATAGCCTACATTTTTAAGTGCAGTTACTAGAGTGTATTTTCATGGTCTATCTGTAAGAGCCTTAAGATTCATAATAAAATAAACCAACCTTACTAAAGTTTAGCTATATTTGTTTATTTATTTATCCAAGGTCAGACAATTTATATAAAAATACAGGTGTAAGTAGGAAAGCATCTTATAGCTGTGATGTTTGTTAATAATGGAAATGCCAGCAGATTTCAGAATGCTTTTAGCACATTTCTGCCTGAATTGTTTGTCATAAGCCTGTACCTGTGTTTAATGTGTGTCTGTTCTGTGTTCAACACATAGTTTGAGAATTGACTGATAGATATTAAGTCCATTATGGTAATGGACAGAGAGCTTCAGAAAGGGTGAAATTGAACATTATGCATTTTATTGGAGCTTTGTGAAGTTGCAGCCTTCAATTTGCTCCAAACCAGTGGAGCTAAGCCAACGTTCACAAAGATGAGAAACGTTAGAGAAATAAACCTATAGCTTTTTTCTGTCTTAGAGGTTAAAATTCTCTAATACTTTGTGATGAGAGTAGGCTTTATTGCATGTATTTTGTGATATTTCAGACTGTTGCTGCATTGTGCTGTTTTATTTTAGCATTGATGCAAGATGCCAACTTCCAGGTGAAAATGTTCTGGAGGACTAGTGAATTTTATATGTCAGTGAACTCTTTTCTGTTAATAGGTTGTATTACACATAAAACCACACTAAGCTACAATGAGCTCAAGGTTTTTTGATACCTCTTTTACTCAGCTCAGGTGGAAAGCAAGAGTAACACTTAGAGAAATTAAAGGATGTGTGAACTCATTATCTATGTAAATGTCATCTGAAGTAGAATTAAGTGTTTTTTATCAATTTGAAACAGAGTAGCATTAAAAGAAGAAGAAGAAAAAAAATACTTTTTGGTAAGCTACCACCTGAAATATCATTTATTTAAACCTCTCTCCTTAAATTCTTACTTTTAAAAGAAGTAGTTTGTTACAGATCAACTTTGCATTTATTAATGATAACAATAGTGGAATATATTGTTCAGGCTATGACAAATGATTTAGAAATAAAAGGAGGTATTTTGATATTAATATAATCAGTAAATTGAACAAGTATTTGTTATTGCAACATGCATATCCTGTGAGATGAACACTGAATGCTCTTCTACCATGGTAACAATGACAATAGTATTTACCTTCAAAATAACCTTCTACTTTTAAAATAATAAGGTTGGCCAACTACTAGAAAATACTTAGATTTAAACCAGCATAGCTCTAGAACTGAAATTTGATAAGTTTTCTATGTATGTTTAACTGTTTTCTTTCACATAATAGATGAAGTTCAGTTAATGAAAATGATGTACTGAACTGGTAAAAGGACACCTCACTCTTAAAGCTTTTCTTGCTTGTAAAATTGACTTTATTTTTAAGGGGAAAACCTTCTATCAAACATCCCAGTTAATTGGAAGACTGTACTTGTGATTTAATGGCACAGAAAGCAGTCAAGACAGCTGAAAGTCTCTAGGGGATGGTAAAAGGTAACAAGTCCTCCTTGTGTGGAGCCAATAGCTGCACTTAAAATTCAAAAGATTAGTAGATAACACTTTATTATTCCAGCCTGATTATCATAACTCTGTATTTTATTTATATATTTCTAAGTGAAGCCTGAAGGCATTGAAGTTTGTAATGTTCCTCACCTCTTATTTGCTTTATCTCTATTTCACTCTCATCCCGCACTATCTCCAGCAGAGGTTATTTCCACAATCTTTTCTCATCCTGCTGATAGAGTTAGTGCCAGTTTCTTTAGTTATCAGTATTTAATCAGGGAAGGTGCCTGAGTAAAGAGAAGGAAATCTGCTGTGTGCTGAGAGGTGAGAAATGCCAGGTTTGTGGCACTGAGTGCAGTCTGGGTCTGACCCCTTCCCCTGTCCATACAGTGCCCTGGATGGAGCAGGGTCCTACAGAAAAGTCTCTCCTTGCAGTTAAAGCCCATATCACTCCGTTTATGAGGGCTTTGTCAGGGTTTACAGGATAAATATCAGTCCGGCATTATCTGACAACGACAGCCTGACATAGAAATTTTAAAAGATAAATTGCCTGGTTTTAGGACAAAAACAGCCTTTGAGGATGGTTACAGAAGATATTGCAATCCTGATTCTCCTGGTGCCATTGCAGGAGCAGGGACATTCTCTGGCAGTCCTGGGGTGGGGAATAAAGGTCTTATGGGACCTGCTGCCTGCAGGGCTCTTCCCCGGCATCCAAAGTGGCTTTGCAGACAGAAAATTACCCTTGTGAGGTTATTTCTGCTGTGCAGCAGTGCTCCTGCATGATCCTACAGCCATCCCATGTCCCACAAGCACAGTTTGCAGCTGTGTTCCAGGACCTTGAGGGATTCCAGCATTTCGGGAAGTTGGAGGAAAACCTAAAGACATTTCTGCTCCCACAAGCCATGGTCCTGGTAGCTGGGGGCTCACAGGACACAGTGAGACCCTTCTCCCTCTGCTCCCATGAAATACATCAGATTTCTCTGATTAGGCCTCCTGTAGCCCTGTGTTAGCACAAACCAGAGTTCCCATGGAAAATAACATCCCATGGCCAAATTAAGTTGTGCTGCAATGACTGGATGAAGCTGTGCTGCTGAATGCTCCCTGCCTTTCTCTTTTCTCAGAATGCCTTCTGCTGTATGAAATCACCAGCCAAGCAGGCTGCTTTGCTCAAAATAAGGCCTGGCAGTTGTAAGAATGTCAATGTTGTGGGTAGTATGTGTAAGATAGCAAAAAATTCCCAGTGCAGCTCATCAACAGCTGGGTTTTGTGTGAACGTTTCTGTCCACAGCATTTGCTACCCATGAAAATGAGAGTACTGTCTCTTCATAAATATCCAATGAGCTGTAATGTCATCAGTCTTCCTAAAAATAAAATATTCAACACTGTAAATGGTATTTGACCTCTATTACAGTGTCTGGAGGATTGAAAATGCTCCAATTTCAGGCTGTGTTGTCCCACAGAGCCTGTGCTCTGTGTGTGCAGGGGATGCGAGGAGGGAGAGCAGCCTGAGTGAGCACTGCCTTTCCCCAGCACTTTGCTGTGCTTCCACTTGTGTTTTAGACATTTTGCTGGAAATTTGGGAAATGTGCTACTGGGACAGGAGTTCAGACAAGTTTGCCCACAACACTGAGCTGTGGTCTCCTGCAGGAAGGGAGTGATGCCAACCAGAGGGACCTTGACAGTCTTGAGAGAAGGACACTGTGAGCATCATGACTTCAACAGGGCCAAGTGCAAGGTCCTGCACCTCTGTCAGGGCAATCCCAAACTCAAAGAATGGCTGGGAGGAGGATGGATTGCGAGCAGCCCTGTGGAGAAGGGACAAGGGCTTTAAACTGAAACAGGGATTAGGCAATTTGTAGAAATTCTCTGCTCTGAGGTGGGCAGGCCCTGGCACAGGGTGCCCAGAGAAGCTGTGGCTGCCCCTGGATCCCTGGCAGTGTCCAAGGCCAGGCTGGTTGGAGCTTGGAGCAACCTGGGACAGTGGAAGGTGTCCCTGCCATGGCAGGGGGTGGGACAGGAGGAGCTTTAAGGTTCCTCCTAACCCAAACCATTCTGTGGCTCTCTGACTGTCTGTATGGGTCCAAACTGAATTCCATCAGTTTCTCCTTCAATTTTTCAGAGTAAATATCTTTGCAGGACTATTTTAAAAGCTATGCTTACAGCTTCCTTCTGAGCACTGATAACATGTGTTTGAAAACGAGGATGAATTTGCCATCAAGAGCTACCATATTTTTCTTTAACAGCCAATAAATAATATTTTGTGCTGCTGAATGAGCGAAGCTGAACTAGTGCCTTAAGTTATTTGAAAACACAGGATTATTATGGCCTAATGTCTATTCTCATTTCTGTCAGAATATCCATCATACTTCTATTTTGAAACCAAAGATAAGGAGTAAGGAATATCTTGTCTCTAGGGCTTTGAGTTGCAATGGGAACTACTTAAAGAAAGGAAGGGAATAAAGAGGAGCAGGTTGATGGTGAGGTTTTTGTCTCTATATATACAGAGGGCACACTAACAGCAACGTGAATAATGGTAAAAATGAGTTTATTAAGAAGAATTCATGTCAAACAAATGATTTTCTCTGGAAAGCTGTGTGTGCCTGGATTTCAGTGACTTTTGCAGCTGTGTCAGGATTATTTTCTTGCTGAGGAAACCTGGCCCAGCTGTATTTGCAATGGGAAGAGGAGGGAGCAAACCTGAGGAGCTTTTGGTGGTTCACACACCCGTGTGGGCACTTTTTGCCAGTGAGGTTCCTCTGGCTGTGCCCTGTGTCTGGTGCCAACCTAAAAGATTTTTCAGGTATAATTCCTCTCTTCGTTATAAAGTACTGGTAAACTCAGATTTTAACTGTTAATTCCTTCTTCAGCTCAAAACTAAACTTCTAGCTTTTTTTCTGCTTATATCAACAGTTTATAAAAGCAAGGAAATAGCAATTGAGGTGCATTTAGTTTAGTGATAAACAAACACAAAAATAGGAAATGGGTAATTTTACCCAAGTATCATCTTTACATTTGGAGATATCAGATTGGCTGAAAAAAATCATTTATTTTTTCCTGATTTTGAGGATGGATTATGCAATTTCCCATCGCTTTTCATTATATATTTTGATCCCATTCAAAGTTTTGGTGCTCTGAGCAGGCATATTTCTTCATTAGAAATTGTTTACCTGATTGGAAAGATAATATGTAAATATTTTCATTGTCTTGATGGTAATTTTATAAAATAATGATGAGACACAGGAATATTAAATTAATTTCTTGAAAGTCTAACAGCCAAACTTGGTCTGATTCTGTCTCTTTGAGTTATACATTATTTTACCTATAAACTACTAATTAAAAACTAAGTGCATTGTGCTCAATAAATGTCCACTTGGATTTGTGTTCCCTAGTAGTTACTTGTATCAAAGAGAAGCAAACAATCATTTTATAATTTTTAATGGAAGTGTATTATTTAATAATGTTTTAGCTTTTGTCTTCAGTAACTCTTGCTGTAATTTTGTTAACGTAAAGTAATCTCTGATTAGTTTCTTTGGCATATTAAACAATGACAATGTGCTTTTCAATAAGGATACACTGAGGAATGGTTTCAAATCCCAGTGCCTGCTAAACTTCTTTCTAATTTGCAAATAATTTTAGGCTTTTTTTTTTTTTTTTTTTTTTTTTTTTTTTGCTGCTGCAGCCTAGAACTTAGTTACAAAATCTTCTTTTCTCCAGAATTCAGTTCTGTGTGTTTTGAGTTCTTTATAGATAACATTTTGAAATCAAAGAAATTCTTTTTTTGGGTCTTCCTTGTTAGTTCACTGCAGCTCTTGAGCTTGGACAGGGGATAGTTCCTGTTCCTTTTGTGTCCTCTCCGGAGGGAGCCTGAGGAAGAAATGTGGATGGTTTTTGGGTAGGTCAGTGCATGCACATTGAATGTTTGCTTGATGTCATCCACCTTAAATGAGGGACAGAGGGAGAATTCTGCAAATTCTTCCTGGGGGAAGAGAATCTGTAGGTAGGAGTCCAGCAGAGATCAAGTGGTGTTGGAAGGCTTGTGGAGGAACTACAGGGAGCTTTGTTTGTATAAGGGCTGTGAGCTCGACCTCAAAATTAGCCAGAAAACTTTCTAAACTCCTATCTAAATTGTTTTGCTGCTGTTTTAAGTCCTTCCTCCCTCAATCCTGCTATTAATTTTGTACAAAATTTGATCAAGTAAGAGCTACTTCAACAGGGTGTTACAAATCTTTGAGCAGCCCTAACTTGGATAAAACTGAACGTATTGCAGGTGCCCTCTCTTAACCAGGAAAATCTAAAGCTCCTGACTACAAATCCAAGCATGAAATGATCCAAAGTGAAACTCTATCTCATGTGGCCTTTTCTCCTTCCTCTAAATTTAGCCCTCAAGTACACAGATGCATTTTGCTGTGCCCTTGCACCCAAGGACAGGACTTAGCCTAGAGCATCCAGGCAAAGCACTCTCCAGCACTCAGGCAGTAACAGATTGCAGAACTTTACTCTCAGTACAGCATTAAAATTGCAGACTAAGCCTAAGTCTTCTTTTCATGGACACAAAACACCACACAAACACTGGAAGCACTTTGTGGTGTCGGGCTGCTGGCACAAAACTTTTCTTTTTAAGCATAGGGACATTTTTTCCCCTGACTATGGAATATTTATTAGTTTGCAGATTGCTAATTAACTGGGATGAGTGTGCATTTAGGTTCATGTTATAACTTAGCTATTAAAATGTGTTTAGAATTTGCTTTTCAAAGTTTGAAGAGAAATTTGCTTTGCAAAGTTTGCAGTTGAACTGTGTATTAAACAGTGGCAGCCAGGCCTTGGAAACATTTGCCTTGATTTTGATTTGTCTGAGTTTTAGCTTTTTTTCATGGTGCTCTGTGTCCTTAAACCAGTCATGGACTTTGAAAAAGTTTTGGCTTTTGAGTAGTGTTCCATATAAATAATATGATGCGCCATGTCCAGCTGAATCTTAAAAGTGTTCAACATTAGGGAACCCACCATTTCTGGGGAGATTATTCAAACACCTGATTTTTCACTGTGAAAATATTTCCCCATATCTGTAATCAGAATCTCCCAGGATTAATTTGTGCCCATAAAATCCTGTCTTTTCTACACAACTCCTCATAAAAAGGGAGTGTCCATCTTCTTGACAGGGCACACTTTAAACATTCTTCACATGTCAATATTCCTGCTTAGACTGTAATCCTCTAATAGTTTCCTCCTATTTTATGTAAACATCCTTTAATTTTCTTTTCTAATCCAGGTAGTCTTTAATGTAATAATTTCTAATTCAGATCCTATCTACCCCCAGGTTTTTTTAACTGTGCTGTAACCTTTCCCAATTTCTTTTTATTTTATTTTTTTTTCTTTTTTTTTTTTCCCAGACCTTGTGATCCAAAAATTTACCTTCAACTTCTGTTACCTTGAGACATTAGGCCTGGCTGTCCTCTGTTTATTTTGAATTCATTCATCTCCTCCTATTCTGGTTATTTTTAAGGAATGGAAAATCAGTGTTCTGGGATTACTTTGTATTATTTGTATATCCTTATGACACTGTTAATCCTTATGCTCTTGTCTTGCTCAGATACCACCCTACTTATTCATTTTTTTTTCTTTTATAATGTCCCGAACCTTGCATAATTTGAATAACAGGTTTTTCCTTATTGATCTTAGCTACAATCTAAAACAATTTTGTTTAGCTCATTTCTTATGTCTGGATTTGTATCTTTAATCTCAGGTGTTTCCAGGTAGAAGTTGCAAAGTTTTTGCTTCTGTATGAAGGAATAGTGAATAGAACCAGGTTTTAACTTCTTTTTGTGTGTGAATAGAGCTTTGGTCGTTTTTATCTCCTGAAGGAAATCTCTGCCTCTTGCCTTCATGAACCTCCAATCTTCTTCAGTAATTTGGTCTGGTAAAGTGATGGCAGGTCGTAGCTGTCGAGGGGAAAATGATTGCTTGGTTTATAAGGGCATAAGCTTTTAAAAGTGTTTTAATAGCAGGAGAAAGATTTTGAAATGGTCTCTGTATTAAAGGGCAAATGAACATATGAGGTTGGTAGTGGCTTGTGGTATTAAACAGATAGGCTGCTTCATCTTGTGCACATTGAAATTCTATTTCAGTCCAGCAGACTTAGTTAAAAGGTGAAATAAACAGGCTTGATAATCACAAAGGTTTGGATCTTCATTCTCTGAGACATCCACGTTAGTGACAAACCCTTTGTTGACTCTCAGAAGCTTGACACAGAGTATAGAAGGCATGGAGCTTTAGAACAGGGTAATCTGGGTTTGCTGCACCCTTATGACAAATCTGCCATACACCTGACACAGACTCTAACAGCACTGACAATCTAATAAATCAGTCATGGGTAATGCAGGCTGAAAGCTGCTTCAGGGAAAAAAAAAAGAAAAGAAAAAGGCAGGGACTTGAGAACAAATCAGGAGCAGGTTCCTTTCTTCCCATGGCTGTAAGGCAAACTGATTAAAAGTCTCTGTGTCTTCTTAGTAAACTCACTGCGAGATATTCCCATCTTCCTGATACAGCACAAATGCCAGCAAGTTGCGTGTACAGACTGAAATTATTCCTAAACAAAGGGAAAAGAAGTCTAGCCAGGTGGCAAAGAAATCATCTGGGAAATTGGCTGATTCCACCCAAAACACTGTCATGACAGAAGAATAAAATTTCAAGAGCAAAGTTAGGACAAAAGAAATTTGACAAAATTATGATCATCAGGATAAAAGTTCTTTCTGGTTCAGACTCTGAGTTTGTCAAGCTAGGGGTTTTTCCTTGGAGTCACTTTCCAGTTTTAATAGAGAGGCTTCTCCAAGCCAGGTTAGCTGCAGAGTTTGGGAAGTTGTGGAGTTACCTGTCACACTGGAAAGTAACAACAGAACTGGGTCTGACACAGAGAAGACAGGGAAGAGTGTAATTCTTTGAACTCTGAAGAGGTCAGCTAAGATGTCAAATTGGAACTGAGTTGCCTGGGACTCAGGCAGAGGCAGAAAAGAAAGGAAATTTGTATCTTGGTTTAGGAGCAGAGACAGAACACATCCTCTTGGGTATGGGAGTGGGGCTGGAGAGGAGACAGGCACCGGCTGTGCTGCTGGAGCCAGCTCCACCTCTGCAGGAGCTCCTGCACCTCTGCTGACAGCGCAGGGCCTGGGCTTTTATAAAATAACTCCACAAAGCATCTGTGTGTTCCTCTTCCTGGGAGAAACTGGCCAAAATCCCCCAAACCCAGAAGAAATAGATGGGCAGCAATATAGAGGACAGAGCAATGTCTGTGTCCTTAAAACCTTCCTGTCCAAACCTGCCCCTGAGCTCCTGTTCTCAATCACAGTGACAACTTCTTTCTGAATAAAGTTCATTAATTTTGGATGTGGCAGCTCCTACCTACAGCTCCTGAGTGTGAATTAGTTTGCCCAAGTATAAACAGTAATCTTAGAGGTACATATTGTTATGCATATTTTGTATATTCTGATAAGTCCTGCTTTTTCCCTGAATGATATTAATGTTAAAAAATTAATTGAGAATAAAGATGCAGTATAAGGTCCACAGAGCATATCATTAGCTACAGCTTTTGTAGTTAAATAATTAAAAGGCAAAATAATTCTATGCATAATTCCATGTTCCTTTATTTATGTATATGTAGTATTGCAAAGCCTTTCTCATCTGGGATGTGGTGTATGACTTGGCAGATCCTCTCAAATTGTCTTCAGCTTGAAATGAGCCCCAGATTTTCCTCATTTCCACCCATCCCAGCTGTTGTGTCAGTGATCCATGGGGAGCAGGGTTTTCTGGCAGGAAGGCTGAGCATTAAATACCCACAGAGACCAGATCATGCTCCTCTCCCTAGGGCTGGTGTCCCTCAGTCAGAATTAGTGGCTTCTGCTGTTGTAATTATTTGTGGATAAATCAAAGAATGAGATCTGCAGGCACCCAAAAGTGGGGCATTTCTGATTCAGAACTGCTGATTTTAAAAAGAGTAAAGATGTTGTATTTATCTGTTCTACAGGGGGAACATGCACTTCTTTAAACTAAAATGACACTTCATAACATGAGAGAAAAAAACCCTTTTAAAACTAAATGGTATTTTCCCCTTATGAAATGCTGAATATTTTCCCTTTAAAGCAATCTCTAATTTGAGCTCTGGTTTTGAGGTGATGTACTCTGGTGATGCACTTATGTGCAAACATACCCATGTTCAATGGAGCTTGTAAGCTGTCCCATCTTTTTGGCAAAACTTAAGAGTGGCAAAGTAGACCCCCAAAAAATAACCTTATATGTTTTTCAGTCTCCTGCTTTCTAGGCAGAAAAAGTGTAGGGGGCACTTTTTGTCTTGAAAACATCACAAACCCTAAGAAACTCCTAAAAGAATAGAGGCAGTGATTAATGTTTAAACATCCACATGAGTGAATATTGTAAGCCATGGATGAGTTAAATCTGCCAATTACTGTGCTCTCAAAAAGGTTTATATTAAGCAAAAACCCCCTCCTGCCTAGTGGCTCTGTTTGCTATTCCCATAAAGAGAGATCATGATTTATTATTCCCTATTTATTTTGGGTTTAATAGGGTTTTGAAATAAGTATTCAGCAAACAAAGAATATTGGAAGTCACAATGACAATTAGAAGTTAGAACTAAGTAACTCATAACTTCAGGTAACTGTACTGAGCTGGTACAATTTTTTGGTAGAGTGCAGTTACTAAGGCTTCTGTCTTTAGCTCCTTGATGTATTTTTGGACATATAACAGAAGCAGTGGCTTATAAGACAAGGTTTAGAAAAATAAGACTTTTTTTTTGTTTTCAAGAAAATGTCCCTATTGGGTAGCTTTCAACAAGGTGTAAAACACATATGAAATTCTAAAGAATATTTTTTCTCTTAGCCAAGAGCTTGTTTAAAGCACAATCAGGGAGTAAAGTAATTGTCATATCTAGGGAGTTTTTAGCAAAGCACATTGAAAAATCAAGGGAAACAAATTAGTTAAGTGCTGAAGTGACAGTGAGAAAAGGAAGAGTGCTAAATTCATCCTTCAGAAGGGAGAGTTACACTGACATGACCTGTGAGCCAAAGCAGCTGTAGGTTACCCTTAGTTTGGTATCAGAAACTGGAGCTCGAGTGTTGCAATTTATTAGCAATTGTTCCTCTTTTCTAACCACACATGAACAATCCTCAGTGAGCCCAAACCATTTTTGAGTTATCTAAAAATAGATGGGGGTGAAGGTTGTCTCAAATAGTCCCTTCTAGAAATACAGTGAGAGACTGCAAGGCATGGAAAGCTGTTTTAGATTTTCAAATCCAATCTTGGCAAGCAGTTTTGATCATTAGCATTGTTTCTGGTAGGCAGGGAGGAAAAGTAATAGAAATCTTTTTTATTGATTGGGACTGTGCTTGAAGAGAGGTGTAATTGCCACCCTAAATTTAATCTTGTAGATACACATTGGGTGCCAATGTTCTCTTTTAGTATTAATATCTTCCAGGAACTTCTAAAAAACTTCATTTCATATTAACATTGCTGATTGTGGTCTAGATCAGTGTGTATCAGTAAAATACAGGAAGGATTTTTGAAGTCTGGTCCTTTGTCTAAGTGATTGTAGGAAACATTCAAGCAGCGTCGAGTGTAATTTCCTTTTTTAATCTTTTGTATTTGGGATACTGTTTACACTGGAGCAGTTGGTAACATAAAATGAAACTTCAGAAATAAAGAATAGAAAATCATCTATTGGAGAACAGAATACATAGATTTAAAAGCAATTTTTGCTGTATTAGCTAAATGTGAGGGAAAAATGCTACTCTTAGAAGCATGGCAAAAGGAAGGATGAGTGTTTCAGTGAATTATAGTAGCTACAGTTTTTCCAAGCTTTTTAAAAAAGACTTAATTTGAAGTATTCAAGCATGTCACGGTCAGGCTTTTTTATTCTTATAAATTGACAGCAAGAGTCAGATCAAATATTGCGCCTAGTTACTGTTACAGTCCTGAAGGTTCAATCAAAAAATCCTTGCTTGTATCATTGTTCCCCTAAATTTCTTCAGGAAGAGTGAGGGAATATCAAAACTCCTGTATTCCTCAATCAAGGCATCCCAGATTTCAGTCTATATTTGTTCTGAATCTTCCAGTAAGAGAAACACAAGGAGAGGGTGGATACCCAGGAGGTTTAGGATTTATCTTACTGCACCTGAGTTGTCCAAAGTGACAGTTTAGGACTCTTTTTTCCCAATTGAACTTGTTTTTATTCCCTTTTTCACACTCCTTTCTCCTCTCCCCTGTTTTTCCACATCAATACCTCTGCTTGTGATGAAACACATGGCCATCGGTAGGTGAGACAATGGTAGATTTCTCTAAATCTGAATTTTGTAGATTGAGCTGTAAATTTCTGACCCCACCTAGATTTTCCAGTGTTTTACCAAATGTATGATTAGAAGGATGGTTTTCTAAAGTGCTTCCAGGGATTTAGGCTGTTTGGCTACCTGGGGGGGTCTGTGTGTCCTTAGCATACCAACGGTTGACTGAGCCAGGAGAAGCTTTTCCTTCTCCAGGTGATGCATTGATACCTCCCCAAATAAATGCTGACACATTAAGAACTCAAAAAAGGAAAACATTTGGCTTTAGCAGTTACTCATCAGAAAGACAAAAAGTGAGTTTGTGTTAGTTAAACATGATTGGGTATTTTCACAGGTAGTTGCTGAAATATCTCAGTAAACGCAGGATCTAATTAATTCATTTTTCTCTAGACTGTGGGTAAGCATTCATGTTTATTAAAAGTTTGTGTTAGTTAAACATGATTGGGTATTTTCACAGGTAGTTACTGAAATATCTCAGTAAAAGTAGGATCTAATTCATTTTTCTCTAGACTGTGGATAAGCATTCATATTTATTAAAAAATCCAAAAGAATGAGGGAATTCATCTGTGCCATCAAATTTTAATGAAAGCAGAATAACATGGCACTAAATTTTTACTGTAAAGTGGTCTGTAGCCTTGTAAAATCTTGTCAGGAGCAGTTGTGATGGTGTCACTGCAGCCGCAGATCATAAATTTGAGTCTTGCCATAGACAGGTTTGAAAATAAATGTTGGTTTATTGACATGAAAGAAAGATTTTGGCTTTTTTCTTCATTCTTCTGTGTGATTATATAAGGATAAAAGGGAGAGAACTATCCATTTCTCCACACTGCATCTTCCCAAATGAAAAACGTGCTTGGTCAGATTATCAATACCCAAATTATTGTCTTCATTGTCCTGCTGTTCTCTTCATCCTATTGAGAGCTGCAAAAAAGAAATGAGGATTCAGCTTCTTATGTGACACAGAAAAAAACAGCCTCATGCATGGAGTTTCATGTAGGATATATTATGTACAAGTGCTCAAATTATTTATTGTAGTATTTTCTTAGGAATTTATGTAATTCTGGCAAAAGCACAACCCTTTTTTTTTTTTTTTTTTCCTCCCTACACTTTTCACTTAGCTAACCAAAGGTTTTATTAACCTGGGAATGAAGAACATGTTTTTGAAAGGGCTTAAGCAGTGGAATGATGAATGGAACTGTTCCCAAAGCATGCAGGTAAAGTGCTATCACGAGCTGAGGCTGCTTTCTGCTCCATCGCCCCAACAGGAAAATAGCGATATTGCTGCAATGATTCCGCTCAGGCTCTATTATTTGCGGTGGTGCTTGACAGTTATGGAGTTGGAATTCAATTTCTTTCATCTAAAGCAGGTGCACCTTAAAAAAAAAAATAAAATCACTCTGCCACTTCTGTATAAGGCATGGAGATCGTTGGCTTCTTGCCTGAAAGCATTTCAGGGCACTTATCCCATTTTCATCCAGCAGAAGTTGTCCATGAATATCATCCCATTTGAAATACACGAGCAAATTTGCTTTATCCCAAAGCAAGATAATAGATGATATGAAAAGCTTTATTTTATGATAGTATATACATTTAACAACCTGTTCTGAAGGGCATTTTATAGAAATCTCTATTACAAAGCACATAAAGAGATTGATGTTATTTTATTATTCAGGACAAGAAGAAAGGTGTTTCTTGATATTTGATATGACAGGTTAACTTTGATATTAACATCATGTATCCAAATTTTTTTTCCCAGTTTGACTCTAAAATGCCCTTCTTGACTTTTGGATAGTGAGGTATCCAGGCACTATTTGTGACTAGTACATGGCACATTTATTTTCTATTAAAAGATTCCTACAAGTGCCTGCTGGGATTTAGATAGGTTTAGTCAGAATAAAGATTTGAGGAAAAAAAAGTTTGTAATATCTGGAAGAGTGATATATGTTTATTGAGTCCAAATAAAAAATTATGTGCATGTCTGTGTCATATTACATATTTCCATGTGTGTATATACACATTTATACTGAAATGTCTATCTGGATTTTAGGTGTGCATACTTTTATGTGGAAGTTTATATATGTATATAAAAATATATGTACATATATTCACAAATAGTCTGACCAGCAGATGTGTACAGCTTGATACTGCTTGTATTTGACTTTCCCTTTCTAATCTTCTATTATTTCCGTTTACTTGTCAAATAATTTACAAAGAGACAAGCTGGATTTTCAGAAAACTCCACAGGTGACTGACTTGTACATTGACCGATGCTGAATGCAGCTTGGATAACTTGATCACCCTTGATTTGTGGTTTAATGTCTCTTAATGTATAAATGAACTAAGTAATAGTGATGTGAAGGTCACTAGCTGTAGGATTGTCTTAATATGAGAAATAGTTTATTAAAGGCACTGTGTATTTTCAGGCTGTACTGAAATCAATAGTGTGTTTAATCTTTGGGAGGTGCTCACTGGGTTCATTCCTGGGGAATAGATCGCCAGTTACTGTTCCATTCACTGGTAAATTACAGAGTTAAAAATAACTTCTATAAGATTTACCTTTTTTTAATTATTGTTTTCTGCAACAGGCTATAGTTCTCAGTACTTTTCTGCCTTAGAATAAATATTCAGGAGACAGACAAGTTCAGCACATTAATATTTAAACTCTTATTGGGAAAATACACCATCACGATAGCTTGTAATGTAGTATTATGTACCATTTATATCTAACTAGATAACATTGTTTAGCTTAAATTAGTTCTGTTGGCTTAATTAATGCTATTACTTTAATCCATTTAGGAAGGCAAAAACAACAAGGAAAGCGTGATGGTATCAGTTTGGACAACAGATACAATATCAATTCCAACTTCCCCCAAAATTCCCTGTTGTACAAGTGATGCAGGGATTGTCTCAGCCTCTGTTGGAACTAATGCCGAAGTTTTTTACGGCGCTTCCATCGGAGACGAGGTTTGTTTAGCTGTTTTGTTTGGGTCACCCCTTGCAGCCCTGAACAAATGTGCTCTAATGGCAGGTTTGAATGTAAAAGTCAGCACCAGCATTTGTCTTCATGTCTGCCATGGAACTTGCTAAATTATCTGGATCTCTCAGAGTCAATACAAATTAAAAATACGCACAAGGTTTCTGAGAGAGTGATTGCTATTCTAGCAAGTTCATTAGCCTTCTGAGGAATGCTGTTGGCAGGCTTTGTTTAGCAGAAGTCCAAAACAAAGTAAACCAAAAATGTCACAAAATGAATTGCAAATCAATTGGCAATATAAACGTGAGAAATAGGATGTAGATGAAGAATAATTTAGGGAAATGTATATTGTTCCTCCAGGAATCTTAACTGCACTAGTGAGAACAATGCTAAAGATTACAGCAGAGAATGGGGAATAACTTGATTAAACAAATATGGGCCATCCAGCTTTTCCAAATACACTGGCAAAACCAGACTCCAGGCACTATTTAGTTTGTGGGGGGGAAAAAAAGGGTTCTTCAGTGAGGACTTTTATTTTTTTTCCCCTGTTCTCTGCTTCTATTCACATCAGACAATTTGATTGGACCTGTGACATTTTCAGTATTTCCACAGTAAATAATTCTTGCTCTGCAGATGCTAGGTGCAAAGAAAAGAAAAAGGACAGGGAGGATGGAACTAGGTGATCTTTAAGGTCCCTTCCAAGCTGAACCATTCTGTGAGTCCATGATTCTATTTCCTTAGTGGTTTCAGTCTTGTACTCTGAAAAATAAATGCTCTAATGAATATTTCACTCTAATTTTATGAGAATAATTTGAAGACCAAAAATTAAGTTTAAAGGAGGAAATCAGTGTCCTAAACTGGATAAGAAGCAATTACCTTGCATTCTTTTCCCCAGTTAAGTTCAGGTGCAGTCACCTAGAGCATCCCTTGTCAGCTGCTGCTGAAGGGAGGGAAGAGGCTGCTCCTTTCCAATTTAATCCAGGTTTCTTTGAGGAATTTTACATGTCACTGCTACTGTATTGTTCCCATTATTCGAAGATTCACAACAGAAACAGAGCAAAGCCTGAGTTTTAACTCCCATAGCAAAATGCAGTAGTAAATCCAGCAGGGGGGAGAGAAGGTTGCTGGTGACACAGGCAAGGCTGATGTGCTCAGTGCCTCTTCTTCCCTCTTCACAGAAAGGTTAAATGTGACAAAAGGTTTGACTTGATCAGAATTAGAAAGGCAACATGAATGCAAGAATAGGGAAGGAACTGCATATTTAGATTCAGAAAAGTCTGATTTAAGGTCTGTTTACAAGGTTAAATGGCTGGGCAATAACTGGAATTTGCATTTATGGCACGCTGTCTGCTGAGTATTAACTCCCCATATGGAACATCTCAGCAAACAAGAGGGTCTTTGCATGAAGCAGCTTTTCCAGGTCAAGAGATCCTCAGAGTTACCCCAGCATATTTAAAGATGCAGTTTCTAAACCAGCAGTGATTTGCTTTGAGAGCTCCCAAAGGGTATAAATAGTCCCAATAGGCACAGTGCATGTCTTTAGAGGAGGAAAAAAGAAGAAAAAAAAAGCAAGGGAATGTCAGCCAAGATTCAGACTAAGTTGGTGTCTGGGGAGATGCTAACATAAATTTTTAAACAATCAATTTATAAGCTCCTCAAGCTTAGTGAGGGAGGAAGTCACTCTGCCCACAAGAACAGATGTTTTTCACTTTAGGGAGACTTCTGATATGACTCAGACAGTCAT
Organism: Pyrgilauda ruficollis; assembly: GCF_017590135.1. Taxonomy (NCBI): domain Eukaryota; kingdom Metazoa; phylum Chordata; class Aves; order Passeriformes; family Passeridae; genus Pyrgilauda; species Pyrgilauda ruficollis. The sequence continues at coordinate 3,367,934 of NW_024524377.1, read as the reverse complement.
AACAGTAACTGATTCATAATAAATCAGTAAGGAGCAAGGCCTGTTTGAGAAAAAATTATTCCTTGGTAATGTTATCAATAGTCTGTAGGTCCTGATTTTTCTGCTATTCACCACTTTCCTTAAAGGCAATGAAGTGTCACATTCTTGAACAATGTCACACTCTGAGGCAGTGCAAGCAGGCTTAGAATTAAAAATCTTTTTGATAAATGAGTGAAACAGCTTGAAATCCATAAAACAAAATTAAGTAAAGAGGATAAAGTTGGTGCTTTCAGAGGAAAAATCAACTGCACCAATGCCAAATGGGAAAGGAAATAAGTGCTAAAGTGTCAGGGCTGTGGGAAAGACAGGACTTATGCAGGGCTGTGGCAGAAAAAACGTAAATCTTTTTCTTTAAATGTATTAATCAGAGACAGGAGCCATTGGGGAGGCAGCTGCTGGGGGCTGGACTCAGCCACAGCACGCCAGGAAGGACATGGGGAAACTGGAGTTTGGACAGAGAACAGGGTTTGCAACTTGATGGGTTTGGCTCAGGAATATGGGATAAAATCAGGCAGCAGAGACTTGAGTTTCTTTCAGACATGGAAATGCTGCCACTGAGACCCGAGGTAACTTTTCCCTGTGCTCACCAGAAGTATCAATTTTACTCACAGCAGACTTTATGGTCAGTGTTAGGAAAGTCAAAACTGTGCCTAATACTAATCATGTAGTTAAACACTTGAACAATGACTGTGAGGTTTCCATGACTGACAGGCTTGGAGAAGTTGATTAAAGCTTATACAGATTGGATTGGGTGCAATGAACAGTCTGATAAATTAACTTTTGGGATGCTTATCATCCCAAGTTTTTTACAGAAATGTGGGTATGTGTAAAGTTTACTATAATCCAGGCTGGTAAGTTAGCTTTTCATTTCCACATCTCTCATAGTTTTGACTTTTTGGAGGAGTAGCTCATTTGCTTTCATATAACATAAGCCATGTAATTTATATCAGACACCACGAAATCCATAATTTTAATTACTAACTGAATTTAGCTTTCAGCAAGGCTCACAGATTGGAGGAAACCTGTTAAGTCCCTTTTATTCAGAACATTTCCTTCTTCACATCAGAGCAATACATGTCCATATCAGAACAGCCAATCAGGATTTCTGCAGAATAAGCCCTGAAACTGAAGAGTGCTTCAAACAGTCTTAAAAACTGTGAGAGTTGTGAGATCATTCCTAGAGAGACATATGTGTTTGTATGTGTCACTGGTCACTTGGCATTTTGGACATACATAATTTGCAAAGTCTTTTTCTACTTTCTTTTTCTGTCAGGACTGATTTATGGTGTAATAGTTTATTCATGTGGAAAAGGAAGCTAGATTTCTAAAATTATTATTATTTAATATTTTCTTCTAAGTGTGATAGACTTCCACTTCATTTGTGAAATGACAAATATCCTACTTTGCACAGTCACAATCCTAGGATTAGGATTCTACCCTAAAGGATAGAATAATCCTTTAAAGCAGTCCTGGTAATCTTGGTCTGATGGATCCAAAAGGTCAACTCTTGACCTAGCAAGGGAAGTCTCCTGAATGGAAGTACCTGCCGAGAGTAATTCCAGTTTATCTTGGAATATCTCTGCCTTCATTTAGACTTCTTCTGGTAATTATTTGAGAAAATGTGCACCTTACTCTCCTAGGCTATGGCCAATCTGTTAAATAGGTTTTTTTATGTATAGAAAATTACATCACTTGCTCATCTTATCTACATCAGATGATTTCAGTATTGATGTAGGAAATGTAGTTTATTAGGAGAATGTACTGTTAAAAAAATCTATACAGAAATTTAATTGTGATATTAAATTCTAATTATCGTTAACAAAATTAAGTGACTATTTGAATAGAGTTTCATGCTTTCTCTTAATGTGTTATGTAATTGAAATGAAAATACATTGATTTTTGCCCCTGGCCTTCCAGTACAGGTAAATGATGGGGCAGCCTCCTGTTTGGAGAGCTGGAGATTGGGCCAGCCAGGACATCTGACAGGAGTTGTGTTTTGGTATGGGAAATGACTGTGGCTGAAAAAACCCCATGGTGTGATGGCCAGGTCAGGCCCAGCTGCCAGATGTGCAATAGCCTTGTAAACCATTCTGGTAGTCAGGCATGTCTGACTGAGAGTAAGGCATAAAAAAGGGGGGAAAAGTTATCTAGAACTTGATTATTGGCCTAGTTTGCAGCTGAGCAGCCTTTCAAATATTCTGTAACCTTATTTACATCTTCCATAGGGTTAACAAGGCTTTATTCATTTACCTGTGAGCTATTTCAGTTACATCTGGTTATTTTTGTTGTTACCACAAGGATCAGTGGCTTTGGGCATTACCTTCTCACATGCTGACACAGCACAGCCACTTCTTCATTTGGACTGATGCACCTGCTCCCAAATTGACAGTTTTGCCACAAATGAGAGAAAAAATTCTTTAGAAATGCACTTATTCTAAGTTTCATAATCAGGATATGAATATTTGAAGATACTGAAAATTCAAGATGGCTTGTCATAGGCTTCTCACTCCTCTGTGTCTCTTATGTTTACAATTTTTAGTTTTTCCTTTTGTTCCCAATGATGGGGGAAAAGAGAAGACCGACAAAATAATGATCTTGGCTCAGCTGGAAATGGATCAGTACAAGCCCTAATTTTGAAAGCCAGGATGCATTCTGGACATTGATGGTCGGGCAAGATTTGTGCCAAAATTGATTCTTTTGTTCCAATTAAAATAAAAAAACAGCTGTTAAAAGAGCTGACCTCTAGCTGAGATGAAAGAATATGTACTCCCAAAGGTGATTCTGTTACAACAAATAAATAAATGGGAGAATTTGGTGAACTTCACACTTTACACCTCTGGAAATCAAAGAACATGTGATTTCATGGTCATAGAGAATTAGTAATGATCTACTTATCCCAAGGGGAAAAAAACCAGAGAAATGTTTTATCTAGAGCACTACATTTATAAAGGCCCATCAATTTGGAGATATTCTGTTCATAAAAGAATCAGTGTTCTATTATTTTTTAAAAGAGAAAAAAGCAATTAGTCAAATTTCAGCTGGTTTTTCATCCTCATTAGCAATTTCCATTGTTATGACATTGTTTTGTCATGGAGGAAAAAGAACAGCCAATTCAGAGGGCACCAATTCAAGAAGAACACACATCACAGTATTTTAATTAGATCTCCTGAGCTAAACCTTCTATAAATATTGCCAGAATATTGTATCCTAGTTTCAGGCAGTCAAACTAAATGCCTTAAACACTGGTCAGATGTGACTCAACAAATGGTTTCTTACATTTTCTTGTGTGGCAGAGGAGTACAGGAAGCTGCCAACCATGCACCATTAAGACAGAGCTGAAAATAAAGTAGACACATGTCTGTGACCAATCTCCTTCATGATGGAGCAGGGTGTTCCATCAGGTTTAAAGGAACTTGCTGTATTCTTGTGAGCTTTTTTCTTTTTCCTACAGGAGATCAGCTTAAAAAAATTAAGGGGCTGAAGGATCAAATTCCACAATTTTAGTTTGTTGCACTTAGGTTCTGATTCTGCCTCAGATTTAAGTTTGTGCCAAGTCTTTGTGTTGAGATCTGAAGTCTCAGACATAGACCAGGGCAAACTTTTTTAGGAAACACATTGTAGGATTCTAAGGCATCCAAAAGTGATTCTCAGTGTTATAATAATTGTAATAGTGACCTTGGCATCATGGAATGACCTGGAATTTGTATTGGGTTAGTTCTGTCAGGTTATTATGCCAATGAGGAGGCTGAGGTTTTGACAGAGTGAGGAATGTTAAAATCTAAATATCTCTAACAAACTTCACAGCCTTGGGGCAGTGAAGCAAAGAACCAGGCTTGCTGCCACTCTACACATCTTAAAGAGGAGAGACTGTAACCAGCTTGGCAAAAGAGTGTTTTTATGATCAGGTAGTGAGAGCTCATGCTGTGTCAAAAGCACTGCCTCAGAGCATGTCCAGAATAAGAGCACACACAGACCTGCATGTGCTGGTGCCCTTCAGGTGCTCCTTTGGGAAAAGCCAGCTGTGCCAGTGGCTGTGTGCTGCAGGACTCCACTGACCTCGTAGACTTGCTTCCCTGGTCTAAGAGCTTGTTGATGTATCCCTGCCACTTTGAAAAGGCAAAAGTGCTGTTTCCTTGAAACAAATTTTAAGGAGGAAACTTGGTTTTGTTGGGTGTCTGTTGCAAAAATCTCCTTAAGATAGAGGATAGTGAACTGCAAAGCTCAGAACTTCTCCTTTTTCTGAAAGGGCAGGGGCAAGTTTGAATTCTGGGTGTGGAGGGGGCAGAGGAGGAATGAAATCACACTCAAGCTAGAACAGGAAGCTTATCATCTCTGGAGTGCTACTCCAGCTCCTCCAGGAACCTTGAAAAGACAGATTTACAATTGGAAAATTCTTAGAGTTTGGCTCACTGGGACAGAACCATTTCCCAACAGGGAGTGCATTGTCAGCAGAAAAGGCTCCTTGTGCCCAAGCAAGTTTTGTTCCACTGTATGGCAGGCAGGAAGAGAGAGACCTGTGTGTGTTAATATTATTAGAGGAAGAATTGTGTATATTTCTGTTATTTGTTTGATATGAATGGAGAAAAATGGAAGCTGATATTCCTTTCATCTTGGTAGCAGATGAAATAGGAACAGGTAATGCAAAGAGAAGTGGATTTTCTGCAGATCCCTATAGCATCTGAGGGTGTTCTGGTACACATGGGCATTAGATGAGGTACTAGAATTTTGTTTTCTCTGTGGTTTCCTTGATTCTCAGTATGTGAAAATAAATTTTAAAAAGCGAAAATATTTCCTCCTTTTTTCATCCTTTTCTTCCTATCTCTCCCTGTTCACCCCCAGCTTCTTTCTGTAGTGCTCAGAAAAACAAGAGCTCAGTTAGGAGAAAAGTTCAAAACATTTTGGAGGAAAATTGGAATTGACATCACAGAGGATAATAACAGAGCTGAAGTTCAAATGAATATTTCATAAATGTATTTACAAGGGATGCTAAGCCACTAAACACTAAAAATGACACCAGCTATGTATGCATTATACTGTACACATTCAGCAAAGTCATTTAACAGGCTAAGCTTATGTTAAAATTATAATCAATAAATGCCAATTACAGAAAGAGTTTTATCCCTGCATGTTAAAAGAATAGAGCTATAATTTGCATGCAAACGACATTCTTTTCAAAATTATTTGCTTTTTTAAGGTTTGGAAGGGTTACAGAGGAAAGCTTGAGGAAATCCTGCCCAGGATGTTGTTCAAGGCAGAGAGAGAGAATGGGAAGAATATTGAGGAAATTATAAGGCCATAAGCTTGACACTTATAACATGCAAATAAAGAGAAGTTATTCTGAAGGGCAATGAGAAGCCAGTATGGGTTCAATAATATTAGAACAGAAGACAGCAGCATGAATTTTAATGACGAACATCCTTCACAACTATAACCTTCTTATACTTTATAATTAATTGTTAGAATTATACCTTGATCCTGCATTCAGAGCCTCAGACAACAGGCCTGTACCCCTGGCCAGAAGCCTTCTGACTTTACTGAGCTGTGTTTTGGGTGTGTCTGTCAGAGTGATCAGGTTCTGCTGCCAGATGTTCAATTTTTTGCCCCAATGTTTCTTTCTGAGCCCAAGAAAAAGAGAGATGTGAGTTACCAGCACAGGAAGCAAGGGGAACCCTCAGGCATGGATCTTTAAACTGGCGTCTAATATGGAACAGGAATGAAATCACTGATGGGAAAACACGGTGACCCCGGCATACTGTTTCTTTCTTTTCAGAAAGGCAAGTTTTTTGGATACTTTTGCAGCCATGGGAGCAAAAAACAGAGTCAGACAGAAAAGCTTCTAATGGAAGAGCCCTCCTCTATAAAGCTGCTCTTTTCTATAGTTGAGACACGTTGAATATTTCAAATTACTTTTTTTAACCTGTTTTTCCAAAAGGTTATTTCCCTACATTTGCAGTACAGTCTGAAAATTGACCATTATTCCTTAAACTATACCCCTCAAAGTCACAGATATTTATCAAGGATAACGTGTGTATTCCCCCATACACCTTATTTGTTGGGACAAATGACCTATTTTATCGATTCTCTTTCAGAAGCCATTCTGTTCAGTTACAGATGAGTGGGGAAGAAAACTACTCTTTTGACTGACCTCTTTATTTACAGTCTGATAAAGGAGGACTATTGTGCTTTATCCATTATCAATGTCTACTGAAAGTCTCTTTTGCTCTTGCCAAGTTCTCTAGTTACAGCCAGGGACCTGTGAAACTGTAAATAAACCTTCCTGCACAGATGTCTCTGGAATGTCATTGTGAGTTTGACTGATTTTAGCATTAAGAAATCATAATTCACTGCATGACATGGACATGCAATTTCATTGTGCATCGTTGCAAAAGAGGCAGAGTTTTTGCCTGTGTGATTGCATCTCCAAAATGTAGCAGACCTGCTCCAAATTAGTTATAAGCTCCTTGTTACCTCTGATATTACAGCCCATTCTAGCTCTCTGAGGCATTTTCAAAATATTTTAGACACAAAGTTATTCTGCCTTAGACATTGCCAATCTTCATTGCAGTAGAATGGAAAGTCTACTCTAGGATACTGTCAGTGGGTTTGTCTGCTGAAAGTTGAAGTCTTTTGGGTTATCACTTGTGGTAGAAATCTGTGTCTTTGTTCCTGGTGAAAGGTGATAAGAAAACCTGAGACATCAGTATCTGAGGTTGTAAACAGTTAAATTATTAGAGACCTAAAAGTAGAGAATGTTTTGTCTTTTTTTGTTTTAGTAGAAGGCTGAAGAAAGAAAGTGTTTAGAGAGGAATTATTGTGACAGCTGCTGCCTCCAAACATCTTGAATGGTCCATGTGGGCTCAGGCCTTTGTGAGTTAGAAACTGAACAGATGGAGGTGCTCTGGGACTCTTATTAAAGATAAATCAAAAAGTAGATGTCCAAGATGATTTCCTAGTATTTGTCCATTGTTCCTTGCATTGGCTTAAGGACCTACTCTGGCTATCTCAGTACAAAGTACTGCAACAACCTGTTCCGTCTGGGAAATGTCCAGAAAATGGTAGTGGAAGTCTCTGCATATCCTGTGGTTTAGTCACCCTCCTCAATGTGTCAGGAAGTCAGGCAGGAAAAAATGAGGTTTGGTGTGTAGATGAAACCTGTATCTGCATTTCCATCACCACCATCCTGATAAGGACAGTTGAGTGAAGTCACAGGCTGAAAACAAAGAATGAAGCTGGGATTATCTAATTATCTCCTGCCCTTGAAAAAGCCCCTGATAAAAAATCCTGCCCTAATGGATTCTGGATTACAGAGTGGTTGTTGAAAACACCTATCCTCTGAATTGTTACTTGTAGAGTGAGATGAAATATTTGCATTATGAAGTGGAAATTATTGAGATTAACAAAATGGAATCAATTGAGATGAATAATTTGAAAACATAGAAATAATACATATTATGAATCAAAATATTCAATATAGTGTAAAACCCTGTAGTTTTGATTTAATGTTATAGAATAAACAAATATAAATATGATATAATATTTTCATATAATGTAGCAGCTACTACTTTATCATCTTACAATGTGAATATTTTGCTCCATTGTTGAGTTTAATAGCCAAAGTCTGTGGTTAAAGTGGTGCAAATCTAGGTTGAATTCAGCCTTGCTGATGTTACAGTGGAATTTGGGAATGCACATCCAAGCAAGACCTGGGTGCTGTGCTCAGGGAAACCTCAGGAGCTTAAATGTGACAAAGCAGTTTTGCACAGGGGAGTGGAGTGATGAACCAAAGAGCTCCTTGCCAGAAGCTGACAGGTTCTGGCAGAGCCTGTGGGTTTGGCCCAGTGTCCCTGTGCTGCTGGGAGATGGGACAGAGGCCAAAGCAGTAAAAGAGCAACAAAACCAGTGACCAGAGGTTGGTTTCAGCCCTCTGTGCTGCTGCAGCCTCTGCCAGAGCTCAGGAGAAGGTGAGCAAGGGAGGCAATCAGGAGGCTTCTCATGTTTAGACAGATAAATACATTTGTTCCATTGAGTCCAGGGTTTGAGGGAATAGCCTCCCATTAAAACATGAAACATGACTTACTTTCAGGGTTACACTTCATACTAACATCTGTGAGGATGAAGGCTTTCCTGTTCCTCTGCTTTGCCCCTGCCTCGCTGAGAATACCCTGGAGCAGCATTGTAAGACCTCACCATCTGCTCTCTGACAATAGTCTACTCTCCTCTTTAAAAAAGCACAAATTTGGGGTTGCTGTGGGACCTGGGAGTTTCAGCCAGACCCTTCTGGACAAAAAAAAAAAAAAAAAGATTTAACCTCCCACTACAGGAAGAAATAATAAAATCAGAATGACTAGCAGGTGAAGGGATTTGGAGCAAAGTTTCAAAGGTTAGATAAATCTATAAAAAATTACCTGGCTTGTGTGCCTGCATAGGACAGCAGAAATTGTTAATGCTAGTCCTACTTGCCTTTCACAGGAACAAGCACGATTTGTTTATTTATTTTATAAACTGAGTCAAGAATATGCCATCAATAACTTTAAACATTCCCATGTTTGAACTAGAAGACAGCTGGCACAAAGAAACAATTACACAGCCATTGGGAGTTAGCTGACAGAAGATTTCCATAAGTAATTATGCTCTGTGAGTGTGAGGGAAAGGAAGATAAAGGAGATAATGCCCTTTACAGGGGATAATGCCTTGATATTTTCCTCATACCCTTCTGCTGTAAAGCTAATGGCAGCCACAAGCTGAAGTGACCCTGGATGTAATTGGCAATAACAGATCTCTTCCCATTCCAGCTCTCCCAACCCCCCCAAATGCAAATACTAAAAGCCACCTTGGTCAGTCTGAACAAGTAGAATTTACAGGGTCAGGCTCTGAGGTTAGCAGACACACAGAATTTCTGTGCTTAATGCCACTTGGGTATAGAGAATGGGTACTCCATTTCCTTTTCTCCTTGACCTCTCCTTTTTACCTTGTATTTCAAATTATTTAATTTAAAAAGTACTTATTTTGTCTGACAGGTTGATGTCAGCATCCATGTGAGAAAAAAGATGAGTCAGGCCTCTTATGTTGAGTCTAGAAATGTCTTTGAAAGTACCAGTTTCACTGGCAGCTTAGGACAGTTCTGACAAATAAGAGGAAGAATTTAGGTGCTAATCATGTTATGGTTGACTTTTACACGTAATAGAATCATGGAATCTTTTAGGCTGGAAAAGACCTTTAAGATGATTGAGTTCAGGCATAAACCTGACAGAATACACACAGAGGAGAAAATGCAATGTGTAAAAACCTGAGGCGTTACAAAACTGCAGGAATGAGGAGCACTCACGGGTCTGGCAGAACGTTCCCACCCATCCTCTGGAGCACTGGCAGACGTTGGGACCCACACACTCCCCTCCATGGAGACACCTCTGCAGGCAAACAGCTGGACAGGGACAGGAAACTAGTGAGAGGATGGATGTGATGTACCTGTGTGCTCAACAGCTGGCTGAGAGGTGACCTTAGGCTTTATTCCATGCGGCCAACTTCCAAAGGAATGGGTGTGTTCTGTTCATCCCATCATCAGTATGATGATCAGCATTCTTTGATATTTTCTTCTTAAGAAATTTATCTCTGATAACTGTCTGCTGGGAGACTTGGCATTTCTAATGCTTAGCTCATCATCAGCTAAGAATAATCTCTCTATGATACATTCATGTGCTACATATTCTATGTAAAAAACAAATATTTTCATAGAAAAGTTTGATATGTTTATTATAGATATTTTTTGTTCAGAGATCCTGAAAGAGTGAGTGTATGATCTGTGTATATGTATGAGACCCTTCCTTCCTTCAGCAGTTCTGAATAAATTATTAATATTATAAATTCAAGCCACTGGTTCTGAAATCATATTTACTAGCAGGACCTAAAGGGTAAAAAGCCAATATTTTAATCTGGTTTACATACAGTATGTCATCTTGATTATAAATTTATTCAATTTATCTGTCAACTTCATGGTAATGAATAGCCATGTATGGAAAAATATTCCTTGAAAATATTTTAGGGTGAGAAGTTTTTTTTTTTTAATTACATTTTTATGTAACTGTAGTCAGAGTTACAGAGTAAGAACACGTCATTCTCCAAATTATGCACCGATGACCTTGAGAGTACATCAGTTTGGGAAGCTTTATAGCAGGCTTTAGATAGTTCTGTACTTTGAAATACATGACATTTCTCTGCAGAATATAACAAAATATGTGAAGCTGTTAAAACATAAAATCAATGCTTCAAGTTTAATACTGTAAAAATGAATTTCCATAACAAGATGTATAACAGAGCTGCATGAAGCAGAACCAGGGTTCCCCCACACAGCTTTTTCTCCTCTGCAGGCATCAAGTGTTTACAGCATTTTGTAACACCTGTACTTAAAACTGTTATTTCTTCAAACTGCTGAAGTGGCAAAACAGATTCTGTGCTGGTTTTTAGTATTAAAAGATTGCAGATTGCTGTTGAGTGCGCTAATGAATATAAACTTGGATGGGAGCGGAGGTGCTTACGTTTGCTGCAGTGCTTTCCCCTCCAGCCAGACGGGCAGTCACAGACATTGGGGTGGACACATCTCCCCCCGTTCATGCACGTGGGCTCACAGACACCTGCAGGAACACAACAAAGGAAGAACGTGGGGGCTGGGAAGTGAGGGAAGACTTTAGTGCAGGATCACTTACTTCCTTGCAGAGGTTAGTTGGCTTGTAATTAAAAACCAGAAAAGCGGTTTGGAATTGAGAGTCTGAAACGCAGAGGCTTGATAGGTCCCAGAAATCTTTATGGGAAATGCTGTGTCATGTGGAAACTTTTTGGCTGAAGCTCTGGTAAGAGCTGCCTCACCAGAGCAGAGAGGCTGATTACAAAGATTCTCAGAAAAGCAAGAGGACAAGCCAAAGATTGGTAGAGCTTTCACTTCCATATGGGAAGACTCCTCCTTCATGTTCTTAGATGTTCATTTGGGTAAGAAAGGCCTTGATGAGTATGGATTGTTTTCACACAGTTTTGGGTGTGATTTTGCATTCAGCCAAGCATAAATCCTAAATATCTATTCTTCCATTGGCCTTTTGAACCATCACTTGTTAAAATACTTACCTTTTTACTTTATTCTTTTGTACAAATAAGATGTGAGAGCTGAGTTGTTCTTTCAAACACAAGAAGCCAGATGTGTTTTTTGTTGACTTCATGAAAAAATTGAATAGCTAGTTTTTGTGTCTTTGATTAAGCTGTACTTACCAATGTTGCTTTAGAACCTCTAGCATTAAAATCTCACATTTCTGGGAGGTCACACATCTGCAATCCCAACTTGCTTTGATGTAGGGAGATGCCATAGGCAGGTACCCAAATTCCTCCCGTCCTGTCTCTCCCTGCCTATTAAGGTAAGCGCAGGAAGCACCCATCAGAGGCTGGGTTATTCAGAAACATGGCAGTGCCAGTATGGTGAGAGTGGGAATGATTTGCATTTTACATGGAAGGAGGCATTGGATAATTGGGTGGAGTACAAAAAGCCGTGTAACACAGCGAGTGGCTGCACTGGGCTAGGAGAGCCAAGTCAGGAGGAGCTTGGCAGTGAAGGTGTGAGAACGCATTTGTGCCCAAAGGCTCCTGCCGTGTCCAAAGCTTTGTACGCACAGTGGAGCTGGCAGTGACCCCTTCCCACCCGTGGTAACTGGTGTTGTTCCTCCCTGCCTGCAGGGATGGGTGGCCGTGGGACACCCAGCTCCTCTCAGCAGAGCAGGGGACTCGAGGGGCTGGCAGCTAAAACACAGCAGTGCCTCCATCAGCCCCGAGGCTGTGCTGCCTTTTTGCACATCAGTGACTGTTAGTGCTGCAGCAACCCTGACTGTGGAGCTGTCACTGCACACTGGGCTCTGAATGACCACAGTCCCCCCTCAGACCTCTGCTGTAGGAGGTGGAATCCTGACAGAGCCTCAAAATAGGGATGATTACTAAAAGATGGCATGCAAAAATGCAGCAACTTTTATTTGATGGGAGAATAACCTTTTGTTCCTCTCCCGGGTATGATCAGGCATTTTTAAGAAGATAGATTTAGGTTCCCTAATTATTCCTGTGATGTAGTGAAATATTGCTTTTGTAGCACTTTGTGTGCTGGTCTCTCCCTTCAGCCCAGATGCTGCTGCACTGGCAGCTTTTGGAGCTGTATTGCTGCTCTTGCTTGGCTGCTACATTTGCATTTCATTCTGTGCCAAGCCTCCTGGATCCCTCAGCATCCTGACCTGCCCTTAGGCAGGGCAGGCATGGCCGTGATTATCGGGGCTGCTTGGACCCCAGCCCTCAAACTGTCATCCTCCATTTCCTTCTTTCTCCACCTCTCCTGATCCATGCTGGAATCTTGGCCTCTGCTTACTCAGGCTAACAGGGATCTACAGTTCTTGCTGAGCTCTTAAGAAATGCTGCAACCACTGGTTCAAACCTACATGAGTTCAAAGGGTCATGGCCTCCATAACTCTGAAATAATTTAATCTCTTATTTTCCCTCTTCTTTTTTCTCTCCCCTTTGATCTCACACCTCCAATAAGAGATTTTTGATCCACAATCTTGGATCAATTCAAATTTCAATTATACAACAGCTTAGACATTCAGAATTTAGAAAAGATGAGCCCAAACCATGAAGTTTGGTTCTAGATTTAAAATCACTTGGTGCTTTTTGATATTCATGGACCATGATCTCCCCAGCACTAACCTGTTCTCCTAAAATCAGTTGAAAACATACAGATTTTGTTTTGAAATAGTCTGAAACTTGGACAATATCTTCCCACTACCTCTTAGAAAGTGAAGTCAAGAAAAGGTATTGAGGACAGCAGCACTTGTTCAGATGGATATTTCACCTTTTTTTCTTTCTTTTATTGCTTACATTTTCTGTATATTTTTAACCTTACACATTTTAACCTTACACATTTTTAACCTTAATCACATTCCTATTGTTTTGGGTGTTTTTTTTTTTTTTGTACTGACAGCAGACCCAGCTGCAGAGAGTCAAATTTTTAATTCAGCAATGGTTTCAGCAACAGGTGAGGTCCAGTCTTGATCTGAATAAAAAACATAAGTTCAAACTGACTTTCAACTTTTCATTTCTACCTCTTTTTTTGTTCAGTTGCCTTACAAATGACCAAGTAGCTATGAAAATATAGCATGAACTGCCTTTATTACTTATGGCATCTCTGACTCCAGTGATAAATCCGAAGGAGTTCAATTCAAAGTGAACTGAGGGTTCAGGTCAGTACCAAACCTGTTCTGAACTGGAGCAGCACTTCTGCCTCCCTGCCCTCTGGGGAAGAAATTCTCTTTTTGCCAAGGAATTCACAAGCACCTTTAGGTAAATGAATGCAGTGTTATCTCTCCCCTTTTCCTTCCTGACATCTCCACCTTGTCCTCCCTTTCTTTAACTTTCTTAAATACAACTCCATCTCAATACCCATCAGGCAGACTTCAACATTTGTTAATGATAACTAGTTTGGATCCTTTCTGGTCCCACTCCTTGGCCTCTGTGGAGGAGTTCCAATTTCAAAATAGCAAACAAAAATGCTAGAGCGTCTCACAGGAAAACGAAATAAATTATCAGACACTAGGAGAGCAAATCAAATTATTGCAATCCTCCCAGGTACTAGCATGACTTTGAAAAGACTCACTTATATTTTTTTTGCCCTCCTCTTAAGAAAGCCGTGGCACCTTGACCCAGAGACAGCAGGGGTTTGATAAGTTTTCCATCTCTCTTGGGGACTAGCCCTAATGCCATGGATATAAACAGATTTGTGTCTTCCCTTTGTTGCAGTCAGGCAGGATGAATCACTGGGATAGGGGCTGTCCACAAGTTCTGGGTGCAGGCTTGCTGGCAGTCAGTGCTTATCACCAAAGCCTTCATCATTCCCCTGCTGCCAGTGCTGACATCTCCACGCTCTTCAGCAAAGCACAGAATTTCATTTGCAATGGTGTTTCTCAAGCCTGTAACGTGCCACAATTCTGTAAGGCCACCACTTACAGCTTGGAACCACTTCCATGATCTTCTGCTTCCCTGAACGGTGGGTCAGATAAGGTGAGCCATGCTGAAGGTGGTGGTGCAGGTTGAAGGAGCAGTGTGGTTCTGTGCTGTATGTCAGAGGAGGGGTGGTTCTGATAAGGCAACAAGCAGCTGTAGGTGTTAAGATAAAACACAGGTGTTGCACAGAGCACCACATAAAACAGGCACACTCCTCCCACACACTAAAAGGCATTCACAGCTTGCTGAGTTTTCTGTTTAATGCAGCAGCTATTTCTCTTTGATGGCTTTAATGCATTTTGACCTTACAATCACTTAAAATTTCCTGTGACCCTTTTCATGGCTTATCCCCTCTAGGCTCACTTGACCCAGTGAAGTGCTTCTTGAAACTCTTTTATCGACCTCCATGAAGCTCCATACCAAACTCTTCAGCCCTAAAATCTCGAAGGTATTCAGACCTTCTGCTTTGTCAGCCAAAGAGAGGAATTTGCCTGCAAAATAAATATTTCTGGCTTACTAAAACCACTCAACACCTGAAATGTTGTGCTTGAAGTGAACCCTATTCTTCTGGTGTGAGTAGCACCAGCCATGGACACCCACAGTGTCAGTGACTTCTGCTGCCTGCCTTTGTTCCCATTGATCTGCAGCAACATTCCTACTAAAATATAAACAGTATTAAGCAAATTATCTGTTGTGTAAAACCAGATGGGACTGGGGGCAAAGTTAAGCACTGGACATGCTTTGCTGGGTGAAGGGTCACACTATTAACCAGCAGTATCTGCTGGCCAAATACGGAGATTATAAACAGCCAGGCATGTCCTCCAGACCTCCAGATAATGCTTCTGTGCATTATCAAAAACTTTCCTAGTTTAACCTAAGCCACCTTTAGACAAAAGAACCTCATTACACCATTTCTCACTAGAAGGAGATAATAAGTAGTGAAAAGCTTTTAATTTTGCTGAAATAAGACATATCACCCCCCCCATGAAGTAAAAAAAAAAAAAAAAAGAGGTGGAATATTACACCATGGCTCTGAAATCTTAGAAGAAAGAGATCTTCTGCAATGTTTTAGCAACTGAAACATCCTTGTCCTTTCCTGGCCATGAGATTGCAGAGACTATTTCTTTCTGAATCAAAATTACCTGTCATCAGGCATCCTGAGCCAAGGCTCTGATGAGGAGACAGTGAATCAGGCTGCAGTGCTGATTAGAAGACGTAGTTTTCAAAATAGCTTTTCTTTCCGTTTTTTTTTTTTTCTTTTTCTTTTTTTCTGTGTGGGAGCTAAGCAAATTGACCTGCTTCTGTGTGCCTCCTGCCTTTGGAAGGAAGAGTGAAAATAGCCTCAAGCAGTAACATCTGTGTGGGCCAGCTAAGGCAATGCATCAGGCTGTATCTTGCTGACAAAGAACACAGAAGTGCAGCCAAAAGATCACCTACTGGTAGATACTTCAGCTTATCCCTTAAGTCACCATCCCTGTGCTGACATTTCTGGGTGATTCACAGGCACTGCTTTTATTTCTGGCTGGTGTTGGTTTTGAACTGATGACTTCTCTGTGGGTCCAGTGCATATTTCAACTTGTTCTACTGCTCTTCTGTGGAGCAGGGAGCTTGATCAGTCTCAGGTTTTCTTTTTCTATGGGTACATGTTGTTTTAATGTTTGTTTCCTCCTTGCTGCTTAGTGGTTACCTTGATTTGGTGTGACATTCTCAAAAGCAAAGAGCTGTAGCTGGGGAGATACAACCCAGTATGGACACAGAGCACGGGGCAGATTTAAAAATATCACTGACTGCTCTTGTTAGGAAATGCAGCTGACAGAACTCGAGCTGTGCACAAAAATGAAGCCAGTAAATGTGAAAGAAGTGGATTTTGTGCTAAAGCTGGCACTTCTGGCCCTTTCAAGTGTTTGTAGGTAAAATAGATCACCTATTGATAAAACAAAATGAACATGGAAAGGCTCTGTGCCAGGAATGGCATGATCATGACACTGTGGGGATGTTGCTGGTCCTTCTCACAGGACACAAACTGGAAGGTCACACCAGCAGTTTCACAAAATAGCACAGTTCAATTGTTCCACTGGAGGAAGGCTCTCCATCTCTCTGGGTGCATTATGCACCCAAGCAGCACTGCTCAGATGAAACATTATCCTGACTGCAGAAAGGGAACAGCTCTTTGGATTCTTCTAGGCTCCAAATAAAGATTTCATCTCGCTGAGTGATTTTCAATCCTTTAAAATAAAAAATAAGAAACAAGAAAAAAAAAAATCCCCAAATGGGTGTGCTGTGGCCAAAAAAAAATGTTTCTAACAAAGGACACCATTGTTTGGATTCTACTGGCAGAAACTAGTGGAGGTAGAAAAATGTCATTCACCCTTTAGAGGGTATAACTGATGCTCAACAGATCATTAGTGAGATGGATGTACCAATATCTCTGCTGCTGTGAAGGTCCCAAATGCACACAGCTCTGAAAAACACGTTATGGATTCGGGACACCAGCAATTTCCAGTCCCCTTTTTCTGCTTCCAAGGGCAGTGAGGAAATAGTTTTGCCCATGTTGAGTTTTAGGCATATATGTTCTCCCACAGCTTGATTTTATCTGAAATTCCTCATCTGTGTTGATTTGGGTTTGTAAATAAACAACTTTCTCTGCAAGCTCTACCTGAGTAACCTCAAATGTGTGATCCACTGAATGCCAGTAATTACAGCCACAGATTAAATTTTAGGGAGAAAGAATACTTGTCATGTAATAAAATTCCAAATTTTGTGCAATGCTTGAAAATTTGGATCCTTATCCATATCAAGCTACCAATCATTTTGAGGTTTGCTCACCCTATTTCTCGCTTCATGTACCTCTGACAGAGATGCAAAGCACTTCTTCAATAAATTACCTTTCTGAATAATAAAAAATAATCTGGTAGAAACCTCTGAGGGATGCAATGCGGGAGAACAAATTACTACAAGACACAGAGGGAGCTGTAAATGTAATTGTGATGGTTGTGGTGACAGTTTGCATTCCTAATATATTCACTTTACTACAGAGCTCAAACAATAAGAGTTAGTTTGCATGACCTAGCACACATTTCAGAAGAAAAAAATGGTCAGAAAAATTGCAAACCATATAGATAGCATTGCAATGTCAGTGCTTTGCCTAATTATGTCTGGGTCTTCATGCTGATGTGTACTCTGATATACTTATGGGGCCTTTTAGAGATATTAAAGCAGGAAATAAATCTAATTTAGTTATTAGTTCAGTAAAAATGAGAAAAATAATTACTACTATATGGAAAAACTACTGAGCTGCTAGACTGCACTCCCAGAGTCAGTGTGTGATGCACTGCAATCCTGTTTGCTGTCACGTTATCTCAGCAGCTGATAACATTTTCAGTCAGCTAAGGAGGATTCTGATCTCTCCATCTCTACCTCCAAAAGATGCCCTGGGAGTGAGTGGTAGGCAAGGCTCCTAAACCTCAGGGAACCAGTGGGGGATTGTCACTGCAATACAAGCAGGGGACTCCCCACTCCCCTTTTCTGAAATGTCTCTGTCTTGGTCTCATGATCTTCATTTTGCCTATTGTCTGCCATCAGGTGAAACTCTGGACATGCAATAGTATCATGTTGGGATAAATGTTGAATACTTCAGCATCTTGCAGAATGAAACCACCATAAACAAAATAAGCACGTGTAGGTGCACATTTGGATGTTTGGGGAATATTCTGCTAGGAACTGTGAGATTTTGAAACCATTAGTAAATCCTTTTTCTCATTTATGGACTGGTTTTAGTCTGATTGCAACACTATTAATTTGAAAAAGACTTTAGCTCTGCTTTATTCTCATCTTTGCAACTGTTAGTGAATAATTAATGTGGGGAATTGCAAAGTATACTCTCAGCACAGGTCATATTCCCAACTTGTTAGGGGCTTGAGTCTGGTAACATTTTCTCTTCATTGAAGAATGCTCTGTGTTTTATTAGGTCAGTGAACCATTCCAGCCTGCATATAAATTGTTCTGCTGAGCTGCTTCCTTGTCATGCCTGAATGAGAAGTGAAAGAGGACTCACACACAGTTTCTCCTCTGTTGATTGTTTTTGCAGCTCTGTGCTTGAGGATGACCAGCAATTTAGGCCATTTGGGCACATTCTCCATGCCCTGAGCAGGCTAAGGCACTGCCTGTGCTTGGTGCAATTTGGTTCATTTTCATCTGTGCAAAAGAAAAGGGAGATTCAAGTCCCAAGACAAGGAGAGCAGCCACAGGGTGCAGGGGTCTGGCTGATGACCCAGCCAAAAAGTGAGGACCTGGTCAGGAAGTTTGGAACAGGACTGCTGCCTGCACTGGCACTGCATCTCTCCATCACCCTGCTATTATCTGCCTCAGAAATAAGCTTGAGCTTACATGGAAATCAGTGCTGGAGAGGATTGTCTTGCCTGTGTCTTTTTGTAGATAAACAGACAATATTAATCTCCATGACCATATGTCCTCTGGGCTTTTCAAGTGATAGACCCATTGCTCCTTTTTTAAGAGACATTTAAAAAATATTTTAGTCAAAAAATAGATCCCTAAAATGTTGTTTCTTAAAACAATTAGTGGGCAAAGAGCACTTTTTGTCACACAGAAGCCCACTGCAAAGAGAGATGCAGTAATTCAGGAATCCCTTTTATTTTGCTTTAGGCATGCTTTTACATACAGCAGCAGATCTGGTACATTTCTTCAGTGCATTTAAGATATATGTAAAGAATATTAAAATTTAGATGGTCTACTCTAGTAAAATTCATGCTGCAGTCTGGGAATGTTCTGCTTATGGAATGAATAAAAAATTTAATAATGCTTCTGGACTTATTTAGGAAATATATTCTGTTCTTACCCAGATTTATTCTTGTTCCCTTCCTAAAAATAAATTTAGACAGATGCAGGTACTCAAACCCCCTATTAAAATAAATGCAACAGCTACATATATATGAAAACAATTAGTTTTTAAGAAAGGTCGACTAATGGTTTTGTCACAAATCCTTACTAAGGGTGAGCAGTGAGGAGCAGTGCTCTGAGGGCACACCAAAACCAGGCTGTGCCGTGAGTCACTGTCGCCTGTTGGAAGTCACAGCTCTCCCTGTTCCCCCCAGGCAAGATGCACGGATCATGTTTTGTTCAGCTGAAAAGGAAAGACAGCAGTAGCCTGATTTTTTTTTTTTTTGTTCATCTTCTGTTGTATTTCCTGCCCAGGGGAGGAAGATGGCATCTAATATGAACCTATTATGCTACATAGACTGGAAAATCAAGTAAAAACTGAGACCAGTGTTTCCTTTTCCTGTGTCTCCAGACTGGGCACCAACCAGGGGATAAGCCAGCCCACAAACCTTTGTACTCTTGTTGCTTTGAACAGGAAGTTACAGGTCTCTTTGCTATAAGCTGTTGTATTTGCAGAGTGCCCCGATGAAGGAAGGAATGATGAATCTGACTCCATGTTCTCAGAAGGCTAACTTATTATTTTATGATACTATGTTATCTTAAAGAATACTATACTAAACTATACTAAAGAATACAGAAAGGATATTTACAGAATGCCGAAAAGATAATAATGAAAACTCATGTCTCTTTCCAGAGTCCTAACACAGCTTGGTCCTGATTGGCCAAAAAGTGAAAACAACTCACACCAGAATCCAATGAAACAATCACCTGTGGGTAAACAATCTCCAAACTCACTCCACATGAGCAAAACAGGAGAAGCAAATGAGATAATAATTGTTTTCCTTTTTCTCTGAGGCTTCTCAGCTTCCAGGAGAAAAATGCTGGGCGAAGGGATTTTTCCATAGAATGTGAATGCGACAATAAGCAGCTGCTCATTTCCTTCCAAGCACCCACTGTTCAAGCACATTTGCTGTCCAGGAATCTTAGGCAGACACTTGTTGCTTTTAAGCACATCCTTACTGTATGAAAAGCAAGTCTGGTGTAAATGGTTCCTCCATCCATTTGGATGAGATATGTGGTTTGTTCCCTGCTTGTTTGTGTGGGAGGGTTTGCTGGACCTTTGGCTTGCAAACTGGCTGGTTTTTGATAGCTTAAGTCAATCTGGCTACTCAGTGAAGACATTCTGGGGAATATATCACACAGTGTCAAGATGACAACTCGGTGGGAGTCTGATTTGTTGAGCAGTAAAACTTCCTGCTTATGCAGCTGGCGAGGCAGTAATGCACAGAAACATTACATGGGAAGGCTGGAATGTGGGAAATCAATGACTTTCACAATATGACATTGCTTAGCAAAAAGCTGCCTTTGAAACCCAGTGTTCACATTTCCAATTAGTTTGCCTCTAGCTCTCATGCAAGGAAAGTCCTCATGCTACCAGGAAGGGAAAAGAAAGGAGGAGGGAAGAGGAGCAAGCAGAGCTGGAGGAATGACTGTGAGTTATACTGCACACTGTGAATTGGCTATAAATCCTGGCTGCAGGAATTACTGAAATGGAGAGATAGTTATCTCCTAACTCTGAGATCCAATCTGCAAAGCCCCAGTGTCAGTGGGATGATTTATGTGGTACAAAGTCGTCAGGATTGAGCCCAACACAAGGAAACAGATGCACACAGAAACTTGCTCTCAGTTTTACATGGGGAGCAAACCCCATGTCTCTGGCTGCGTTGCATGGCCATGAGGTAGTGCCAAAAGAAGGGCTGAGGTCAGGCTCCAGGTGTGCCTGGTGTGCTGGGAAAGGCAGGAGGAGGATGCTGTTTTCCCCTGACCTCTGCAGGCTGATGAGCTCCAGAGGGAGCTGTGGCTCGCCTTTTCTCGCTCAGAGATGCACTCACAAGAAGCAGACAGCAGAGGAAAGGATAAATGTGTGGTCCCGTGAATCCCTCTTCCTCTCCCCTTCTCTTCATTCCAACCTTTCCTAAGAAAACTCAGCTTTTATGGGCTTTCATTTTGAAAGGTTGTTTGTAGAGCAGTCCTATGAAAATACACATAGTAAATAAAGGAAACCTACTGTGTTGTCTTTGTTTATAATTTTTGTAAGGATGCAGTAGATATCAGTCAGAACCCTGCTTTAAAGCCTCCTGAAAAGCAGTGACATCCCAGGATTGTTAAAGCTGTGTTTTTCAAAAGGGAATTCAAACCACTGCACAGTTTTTCTCTAGCGCCCGAGCGTGTTTTTTGGATGCAAAGTTGATCCAGAAACATATTTTATTTTGAGGTGCTGCCAGCATTTGCCTCTTCCCTCTCAACAAGACTGATCATACTGGAAACAATCCTTCTCGAGCGAGAGTACGAGGCTGTAGATTGCTGAGGCACAGCCACACATTTCCCTGTCAGCTCTGCCACCCTCGCCCAGGCTGTGGGAGTCTGCTCTGCATAATCTCAGGCACTTACTGCAGCTGGCAGCCAGTCACACCTCCCTGATTCACACTTTTTGGGGTTTTGGAATGATGTTTATTTAGATACAAAACACAAACTTTCAGGCTGAATGCCTTTCTCCACACACTCAGGAAGAAAAGGAGAGCGAGCCTGAACAGAAAATATGAAGTGCCACCACTGTGTCCTGCACCTTTTTGGCTGTCATGCAGACAATATTAGAATTTCCAAGCTGTACAAGAATGAAACTAAAAATCATAAGGCAGAAATTCCAAACAGTACAGGGATGAAAATGATAACCCTAAGCCATGGTTCTATGTGTTTAAAATAAGCAAAAATAGCCTGTTTGGGTTCAGTTCAAAAATAACTTCTTTGATGGGTTGTGTGGCTTTTAGTTTTTATTGTCTCCTTCAATTGAGAATCTGAAGCTGCCAAAATTAAATAGAAGCTTTTTCTTCTCTGTCCCTGCAGGTGAGATATTAAGAATGAAAGAGAAATGTCTAAAAGCAGTGGAAACAATATCAGTGCATCAAACAATGACAACATTGAATTAACTGCCAATTTGTCTGCCTTAGTATTAAGTTTACTCACTCTTTCTTGATAGGTTTTATTAGTCAGGTAATCATCCACCCCAAATTTCTAAGATTATAGACTCAGTGTAAGTACATAATAAAGCTGTTTTGCTGTCAGAAGTGTTTGAAATGGTACTAGAAGTAAAAGTACATAAGAACACAGCAATTTCATATTCAGAGTGCAAAGAACAATTAAAATAATGATAAAATCCTTCAAAAGATTTTTTTTTTTTTCTTCAGAATTGTCACATTCATCATTGTGGCTAAGCCACCTGTACATCTCTCAGCGTGAGGTCACCTGGCAGCAAGAGGAGACACCACTGAGCTGTGATTTGGGCCACAGGTTCACCTTTAGCAATCTCTCTGGCATTGTCCTGGTGATTTGGAAATGGGAGATGTTGCGGTGTTAAACCTCCAGTAAACTTCACATCTGATCACAGCTTTGCTATCATGATATGTGCTTTTTTTCCCCCCTCACTGTTTGTATGGATTTTACAACTCTGTGCAAGCTGAAGTGTCCTTGCAATTCAGGAAGGAGTTGCAACTTGCAACTCCTGTGCAAGTCAGGGCTCAGCTACCTGACATGGAATCCTTAAAGTCTGACAGAAAAGATGCTCAAATCCAGGAAAAAAAAAAACCAAAAAAAAAAAAACCAAAAAAAAAACCACAACCAAACCTCTGTAAAGCAGAAATCTACTGGCTTTTCCTGATTCCTTCTTGCCATACCCTTCCCAGGAAAGTCAGCAGAAGAACTGCACAAAACGTCTCCCAGCTGGATTTCTGGGCACTCAGGCACACAGCCCATGGGGCTGTCTCACCTCTGCACAGTCAGCTGCCCCAGGGGGCCTCAGGATTATCAAAATTAACCTGATAAATATATAAATACAGATATGTTTACTGCTAGTGACACTGCAGAATGAGCTGCATGAGACTCAGCTCTATTTGGAATTTCAAATGGATATTATGGTGGCTTTTACATGTTTTATTTAAGAAAAAGAAGGGTTGGGTAGTGGGAATTCTTCATGCTAGGGACTTAATCTCCACTTTTTCCTTTGTCTGTGTGTGAGTTAGGAACGCGTGCCTGTGTTCACACTTTAGCCTTTCAGTGTATGCCACATATTCTATCTAATCCCCCAATCTAGTCTATGCCTGATGCAAAATTATGTGAAATCATGCCTAAAAAAGGGGTGAGATGTTCTGCATTTGGGATCTCAGTGTTCTGCATTTGAACTCTGAGAGGTTCATGGGACAGAGAGCAGCCTCCCATTGCTGGGAGCCCTGGTTTTCTGCATTTTCTGGGGAGGAAAGTTTGCAAAGGTCAGCTGAGAC
Organism: Pyrgilauda ruficollis; assembly: GCF_017590135.1. Classification (NCBI taxonomy): domain Eukaryota; kingdom Metazoa; phylum Chordata; class Aves; order Passeriformes; family Passeridae; genus Pyrgilauda; species Pyrgilauda ruficollis. The sequence continues at coordinate 3,344,652 of NW_024524377.1, read as the reverse complement.
TGACTTCTGCTGTGCCCTGCAGGCTTCTGCTCCAGAGGAGCTGCAAAAAATGGAACCTCTGACAGAGGAGAGAGAAATTATTCTATATAACAATAAGAAGACATACAGCTCTAAGATAAACTGCTTGTTACACAAAATCTTGTGAATTAACTACTTCTTTTGATGGATCCTGATACTTGTCCCATGTGCTCTTGATTTTAGGCAAGAAAAAAGAAACATTGCTCAACATTTTTCACCAATTAGAAGTCAGTGGCCAGTAAGAATCAGCAAAAAGTAGTGTTTTCCTTCCACTTATTTATGTTTGTCTTCATTAATCAATTTACAGGCCCTTTATTTAAGTTTTTATAACACTAGGCTAAATAAACCAGACTAAATAGCAGTTATTGAAGTAGAATGAAGGCTTGGATCAGACAGAAGAAAATTGTTTTCATCACCTCAAAAAACATTTTTGCAAAAGATTATACCAAGATGGACAACAAAACCTCAGAAACTTTTGGAAAGGAACCTGCTGTGAGTTGGTGGAGTTTGGAGGATTCCAGGGAGTGCTTTGCTAGACTGCAATCATCATCAGCACGCTTCCCTTTGATCTGCCTGGAGATGTGGCAGGGTGTTTAAAGCTGGAAACAGCACTTCTCTAATGTTCCCTAACCTCAAAAACAGGATGCCAAACATAAGGTTTTTTCCTCCTTTTTTCTCCCTCCAGCACATTCCTGCCAGAACAGACTATTCAATTGTGCAGTGTGCGTCACGACCCTCTCTGCTGAAGGAGGGGAGAGCGGCAGTGTGGGGAATGAGAGGCCTTTTGTTGCTGCAGGGAATTTTTTACTGGCTTTTTTTCCCCTCTGTGTGTGAGAGACATAAAATGCTCTGGAAATGTACAGATTCTTCCTGCCAAGAATGGTTGTTTTCACGGCTCCCCTCTTGCCAGTTTCAAACTGATTAAGAAATAATAAAACAAAACAAAAAAAAAAGTTTTCACATACATATCCTAAACTCCTCTGGCTGACAGATATCGTTGAGCAATTGAGTCTGTAAATGTGCCAAAATAACTTATTTCCCCAAAAGAATAGAAGAATCAAATATTAATACTGATGGTAACGTGAAAAAAGGGAGTTTTCAGTGACAAGAACAAATTCAAGGATAAAGTGCTGTTAACCAATTACCTTAATTAAGTTGGAACTATGACTTTCTAATATTTTTAAGGATTTTAGTCAGCTTCTTGGCCTTTTGCTTTAATTCTTTCCCCAAAAAAATTTTCATGCAAAATAATTAATTAATCTCTGAATACAAATGTTACTCATTTTGAACACATGAAATATTTAGAGAGGATTCCAGCAAAATGTTCTCCTCCTGACTTTGACTTGACTTATTCTAATTAACAAGTTGGTTTTGGGTATATTATGGGCTCTGATGGAAATATAGGTGATCACAGCATAAATACAGGCTAAATGTTCTGTGGAACATGCACAAAAAGGAGAAAAGTTGTTTAGGAGTCAGAGAACTGCTGGAAAACAAAGGGAAATGTTTAAAATGCTAACTCACTTTTCTGGCACCTTGTCCCAGTGTAGCCCTCGGCGCAGGAGCAGACATTGGTCCGGACACAGTGACCACCATTCTTACAGGGGGGAATGCAAACAGCTGGGGAGAGGAAAGGAAATGTTCTGTGCACCAAACTCACCTGGGGGATCAACGCTGCCAAAGCACAGGCTCCTCATTGAGGTGCCTTGTTGGGAGAGCAGCTCACAGAGGCATTTTTTGGGAAGGTGTCTCCCCAAGGGTGATTTGGGCAGGTGCCTGGATGGAGACTGATTCTGTGTTTGTGGCAAAAATGTGGGATATGATTCCCAGCACATGAGGGTCTCTTAGATACTTGCAGTTAAGTGGTCAGAATATTCCCAGTGGTGTCAGATTTTTAAGTCTCTGTCAAAGGGCTTCCTCAAGGGCTTCTCCCCATGAAAAACAGATCGGTGTTGGACATTTGCTAACTTGGCCTTGGTGCTGTTACTTCTCTCTTTCTCAAAGAAGCAGAAGGAAGGGCTTTGCTTTCCTTCAGCATCCATCCATTATATCCTGCCATCAATTTCAGATCCCATGAATGTGGATACTTATTTTCAAATTTTAGGTCTAAACCAGAACACTTGAGAGCAAAAATTTCAAATCATCTAGATGCTGAAAATCACCTTCTGTGTTCAAGAGCAAGATCATTAAGCTACAGTCATTTTCACTCTCTCCTTCACCCCCAACATTATTAAAAAAAAAAGTTTCCAGCAAGCTCCGTTTGCAATTAGATTTTTCTGTGTCAATCATTCACTTGTGAAAATATACATCAGGACCACATTCGTTTAGGAATGTGGGAAACAAAAGAGAGTAAGAGCAAAAAATTTTAAATGTTGAAGTTGTTTTGGTAATAAGGGTGCATTTATATTCCCAGATTCAGGGGTGGTTACTAGATCCATATTGATCCAGTGGTGTTAGCACAGGGGTGCTCCAGCTGCTTGGGCCCTAAGTTCTCCTCCTTGTATGAGATACTGGGTCATTAAAGAATTAATTAATTTTTCTTCTGCAGCACAGAGTGAGTGAGAAGACCAGGACACTGTTAGAGCTAGGACAGGGATTCAAAATCAGAGCAATATTGGATCATGTTTTAAAGCAAGGATCTGATGAAGTCCTACAGAAGTCTCCCATCCACAACAATTTAGGCTGGTCAAGTAGTTGACATTGTGAGCCCCATTTGAAGGTAAATTATCACCTGGCTCTGAAACCAGTATAGTACATTCCACAGGGTACCAAAATGAACAAAGTACTGCCATGCTTTCTCATTTCACTGAATAGTTGCTAATTAATATCACTGACTCAAGTAGTTTTAGAATACTTATTTAGTTACCATTAATGGCATCACCAATAAGTTCTTCTTCCCAATACCATCAGGAACAATAAAAAGTGGATTTAGGGCAGACTATAACAACAAGGAGCACATGTAGCTTTCCTACTACGTAAACATGTAGTTATGACAAGGAGTGTCTCTGGATATATTTCATGTGGGGGTAGGTAGTGTTATGGGTAGATTTATGTTTTGAGCCTGGGCCCTTTATCAAGATGATAAATAGAATTTTCTTACCTCTCTGGCACTGTGGCCCATAGAAACCAGAAGGACAGGAGCACGTGTTTGGCCGTACACAGACTCCTCCATTCAGGCACACAGGATTGCACACAGCTGGATGGGAATATAGGATAACTTCATGAATCTCTGATAATGTTGAACTTTTCAGAGTAGGCACCCTTTTACTGCTGCACATGCCATTAGAATTAATATTTCTGGTGATACTGTGAAAAGTTTAATGCAACCCTTGCAGATCAGTTGTGCTGCAGCATTTATTCATGGTCGACACAGTGGGAGCATTTCAGTGGTGCTTTAGCCTAGCTTGGGAGATGAAATAGACTATAATTTAATGTAATAATTTAATTTCTTTCGCATGTATTCTTTTGATTCGCACAGTTCATTTATTTCCATTCCAGTATTCTCACCAAGCACAATCCCAAGGTAGTAAATGCAGTCAAATAAAATACACCCTGGATAACCTGGAGATGAGATATTAATTGTTTGCTGCTTTGTCTGCGTTCAGCAGAGCATTGTGGCATTTCCATGGACTTGAATAGGTGTGCACCAAAAAACCTGTTTGTTCTGCCTCATTTAAATGCCAGTTCCCACAACACATTGGCTCATTCATCACCAACAAAGCCACTGGCTGAGCTCCCTTTGCCTCTTTATGTATCTGTTATTACTCTAGGTGATACAACAGGCATTAGGAATTAAAAGCTGTCTCGTATATTTCTATGTGGCAAGTACCAGACTGCTAAAAACAAAACTATTAGCATATCAAATTTATTTAGATGGGGAGTCAGTGTGTGAAGAGCAAGGAATCTGATAAAGTTTTCATTGTAAAGAGAGTGACACTTTAAACCAGCCTTTTTCTTTCTGTTCCCTTTGTCTTTCAGTATCTTTCAGGATACCCCATTAAAATATAAATGCATTTAAGCTTAAATAAATTAGGGGTCACTAAAATATGTCAGATGAACTAAAGAAGAAATAAAATGTCAATTTGGAAAAAGGAAAAAAAAAAAGTGAAATTGTAGTCTATATGAGAAGTTTTTCTGACTAAGGAGCAGTCACTTATGAAGTCAAAATGGATTTAATTCATTGCTTAAGGGGAATTTGGGTTAGTCATGTCATTGTCCTGGCTACTTCATGGATGTCCATAATTGTGTCAGTCTGTCAGTGTTTATATTTCCAGTGGTAAAGTCCTCTTTTTTTTTCATTTTTATACCTGTATTCCTGACATTTCTATGATAGCACTTGAGGTGGGAAACCCCAGCAGTGCCCTCAAAATATTCTGTGCAGTGCACTCAAAACTGTGCCAGAGAGGTGAGTCTGGCAGCCTTTCACCAAAGCTGTCAGCAGACAAAAATATCCTGCTGCTGTTATTCTGGTCTGGAAGTTACTGCTACTGTTGCTTGTTGTCTGTCCTTCTCTTGGAATGATTCTGTTCAAAGCCTCCCCAAAATAAAATTGCAGAACTCCTTGAGAAGAAAAAGCGGAGCTAGTGGGAACCAGAATAGCAGTGACAATCCCACTCATTTCCTGGGGATCATAGCTGGGCTAATTTATGTTCCCTCAGTAGGTCTGTCATTTTAACACTTACAGGAAGAGCAATCTCCAGGAGATGGAGGTTAAAATGACATCTCTCACCTTCCAGGAAAGGTAATGTAGGCTGAAGGTGTCTCAGCCATTTAATATTCACCGTGGCAGAGGCAGACTGCCTCTGGAGCCTTCAGGTCTGGCACTGATTCAGGTAGTTCTCATCTTTTAATATTTCACTATTTTGCATGCCTTATCCCAGGTGAGTGCTGTAGTTTCTGTGCCGTCGGAGAAAATATCCACCCCAGCTTTTAGGACTTTGATCCTGAGAGGGGGGGTCTGAGCTGTGTCTGTTTAAAACTTTGAGCCCTGACTAGAAATAAGTACCTAATTCCAGTCCACACCTTGTCATTTTGTACTGGTGGGTGGAGGTGGCTTTTTCCTGAGCTCCCCCACTCCTGTGGATGCTTTTTGCGGGTGCTCTGCAAGTGAGAGATGCAGGCAGGAGGAGCGGTGTGAATTCTGGCAGCACAGCGTGATAAGAACTAGCTCCAGAATCACACAAGCTTAAAAACTGCAAAAAGGTTCTGTTTGTAGGTTCCCTCTGTAAAGCCCTGAGATTTAGGTAAACATTTAAACTTAGGAATACTTACATAAACATCTAAACTTATGAACAGTTACATAAACTCAAGCCTTTCTGAGGTTTTGCCCTGTACTTGGTCTCCTCTTCTTAAGCTTTAATTCTTACTTGGGCTCCTCTTTTTAGGCTTTAATTCCTGAAGCAGCAATTCCCAGTCTGAGCAACGAGCTGTGGGGGAACCTCAGCGATTTTGGGCACTTTTGGGCACAGGATCAGGCCCTGCCAAGCACTCACCTGTCTCACAAGAGGGGCTGCTCCAGCCGTGCCTGCACTGGCACTCGTCTGGTGACACACACACGCCCCCGTTGTGACAGTGCCTGCTGCACACCACTGCAAAACACACAAAAAACCAAAATATCTCATCACTAACTCCAGTGCAGATCCTAAAGTTGCCCTATTACAGCCAATAACTGATAGTATTAGTCCTGGAGGTAAACTGAGGGTGGGAGCTGTCCCTTTCCTTGATTTGCTCTCTCTAGTAGAAGCCGTACACCTAAAATTCTTTGCTTTTTAAGTATTCCAGCTACTCAGTTTCATAGATAAAATTATATTCCTCTCAAGGGCAGCCTGATATTTAAATGAGCAGCGAGGTCTGTAATGATGGAAGTGCATGTGTTTTGCTGATATAGAAGGGTTTGAAGGCTGATTTTCAGATATTTTCTGTATTGAACCTCTTTTTAAATTTGTATTGCAGAGTAGCAATACTCCTAATAGGTATGGCTGGTCTTTTGTGTTCTCAAAATTAGCATTACTATGTTCACTCACAATCTTAAATTTCCTAAATATTACTATAAATAACATGCACTTGTTTCCTCTTCTTTTTTGTTTGTTTTTCCAGAAGCAATTTTACGTAGAAAATGTTGATTTAGATGTGCATATTTTTACATAATACAGCAATGCTGCTGGTAAATATATGCTCTGAAATAGCTACTGTATTACTTGAATCCTTTGTATTCAATAATGATTTTAAGGGGAAATATAGGGAAAAAAAGGGCTTTTTTGGTGGTGTTTCTTTTTTTTTTTTTTCTCTTGTAATTTTCTGCTAATTGAAACATGTGATGAAGAAAGCCTGAGTGAGTTCATACATACTTGTTTCACACCGAGGCCCCACAAATCCATAAGCACAAGAACAGGTGTTGTGAGGCAAACAAGTTCCTCCATGCTCACACGGGGGCTCACACTGAGCTGCAAGAGTGAAAAAATACAGTTCAAATATGAAATTCTCAGTGGCTGTGAGCACAGCACAGGTTACTCCTTTCCCCATCCCATTTTATTAATCCAGTGAGTAATTTGGCTGAGGAAAACACTGCAGGATAGCAGCAGCTATCCCATTAGCAACACAGCACTAATGAGCAGCTGTATGAATTCTGCAAGGGAATGGTTTTAACATAATCATATTTAACGCCTGAGCATGCACGTTTTTAAGTACATGTTTTGAAGGCTAGTGACGGATGAAGTACAAATGCAGTTACAACTCAAGACCTGAAAATCTGCCTTGTGGATGGTCAGTAAGCTTCAACAGGTGTCAGAACTCACAATAAGGCAGAGATTAAGTGTTTTTTATAGAAAAGAGCTGTGTGTGGATTTGTCAGCAAAATGGCAAACATTTAAGCAAAAAAAGTTAATATTTAATGAGTAGCATGAGCTCTGCAGATAATAGAGCAAATTAGGTAAAAATTTCTTGAGTTATTGCAGTATGCAATGTAATTCTGTGGGAGGAAGAGGATGAGTGTGGAAAGAACTGCAGCTCCTGAAAGAGGCTGTTTGCTGAAAGCATGCCTGTTTTTCAAATGTTATTAATTTTGAATTTAAAAACTTTATTGTACAGGGATCCTGGGAATTTAAATCTAGGATCTAAAGCAGGTACCTGAGAATTCTTTTGTAACCCTCTAATAAGAGATAATTGCTTATGGCAAACTCAAAAGAGGAGGAGGAAGATCACTGAAGGGAAGGATGATCACTGAAGGGACAAAATCATCCCAGAAGGGACAGGGTGACCACTGACACTCAAAGGAGAAACTCTGGGGCAGGAGCAGAGCAAGAAATGTGTTCCAGAGGCACCTCATGCCTCTGAAAAAAAAAAAAAAAGGCACCTCACAGAATGAAAAATATCTTCCCTTGTGTGTGGGAAGTGAATACAGTGAAGAATGTTGTACTTTGGCTCACTTCACTGGCAGAGTTTTGTCTTTTATGAAGGATATGAGGCTAAGCAAGGTTATTCCAAGGAAAAAGCAAAATGAAGCTAACGAGACCTGAAACAAAGCATCTTTCATTTTAAGTATTGTTACGAGGGAAGAGAACCTTTATGCACCACATTTTGTTCTTAAAGCTGGAAAATGGGCTATGGAAATGGAAAGCTAAATGAAGGACTAATTCTTGGGAAGCCACATAATTTAAATGCAGTTATTGTGTTAAAGACCTCATCACCTCTTGTGATTGTCACCAGGCCATGGAATATGAACTTTGCCATCCAAAAAGATAATGAAAGCCCTCACACATTTTCTAATTGTATTAAAAAAGACAAACTCCAAGAAGGTGCTGTTAGATAAACCATTTTGACATAAATATCATTGAAGAAATAAATATATTTGGTATTTAATGATGAAATTTTTACTACTGCATTATATAACTTTAGGATTTGACCTTCCTGAGAATAGAGGAATTACAAGTGTATTTTAGATCCATACTGTATATGCTGAGAATGTCATTAAGCTAAATTTAGTTTTGATTGGATAAGGTTTAGAAAAATTGCAAATCAACATGTACTTAGCTGAAATTACAAGTATATATCCATGGGGAAAAAAAAAGGAAAAAAAAAAGGAGAAATAAACCCAAATCATCTTTGTCTGGACAACTACATAGATTTAGATAAGTTTAAATAAAGTGTTAGGAAGAAATTATTAGCTGTGAAGTTGATGAGACATTGGCACAGGGTGCCCAGAGAAGCTGTGGCTGCTCCATCCTTGGAAGTGTCCAAGGCCAGCTTGGATGGGGCTTGGAACAACCTGGGATTGTGATTTCTTTGTCCCCCTTTGTAAGGGGGGTATAAAACCCGGGGGGAAATATACCACTCTTTTTCAAGTACATTAAATGTGATTGCCTTTCCTGTGGGATGATGGCTGCATAAAGCCTCCAGGTGCCCCAGTGCTGTGCCAAGCACGGTGACATTCAAGCGTTTTACGCTTTATTTCAGCGTGGTTTGTGTAGCACTTAGAGCAAGCGTGTCCGTGTGAATAGAACACTTTCCATCTGGCCTTTGCACATCCTGAGATGCATCTGAACTGTCAGAAAAGAACATGGTATTTTGGATATTAAAACATTTAGCTCTTACGGTGACATTTAATAGTAAAATGTTTAAAACTGTTCTATTACTGGTGAATAGCAAAAGATAAAAACTGAACAGTGGCTCCTCTGTGACAGTAAGAGTAATATGCACTTAAAAGACATTTCCCACTGTAATAGAAATATACTGCTTATGTCAAATTATTTTCCCAAACTTCTATCTTTCATCTTCTGAAATGAATACTTTTTTCCATGAGCATTTGCTAAATTGTAGGAAGGTATTGTGGTGTTTTTATACTAAGCGGTTTTGGATAGGGAAAAATAACAGCAAAGAGGAAAGCATTGCTGCAAATGGTCAATCTTGCTGTCAAGTGTACGTATGTTTATGTTTACAATTTAAAATCTGGAGGTGAAAATGGAGAAGTGCATTATTGTTTCCTTTGAAAAGGCTTTTTGGGAAATATCCCCAAACTTCTATTTTCCATTAAAATGAGATCATACAGTTTTTATAAGTTTCTCTGCAATAACTTCAGGGGCACTCAGGAATACCAGATGCTGTGTTGTTTCCCTTATTTTCCATAGCCTAATCAGCAAATGTCTTGGACAGAGTTATTTTGCCAGGACAGAGTTATTGCTTGGCATCTGCACAGTGAGTAACTCCCTGTGCCATCCCCACGTGAGGCCCTGGGTCTGTGCGAATAAAGCCAGGCTTGGAGCTGTGAGAGCTTTGCCTGCTTTGAATTTTGCACCAAAGTCAGATCAGGACAGACTTCACTGAAGGGAGCATAACCTTCCTTGTTTCATTGTACATTATTTATTTCCTTTCAAAGATACATTAACCTAACTTCCTAAATGTGCAGATGAAGTTTTAATGTGTTCAACACAAGGGTGGGATGGAAAAAGGGAAAGGAAAGTTCCTCAGTTGTTGTTTTTTCTTTTGGAAAGCTGTGGACTGAAGCTTTTCTTTTGCATGTAAGATACACAGATAAATGAAATGAAGCATAGGATTAAAGCATGTGCTACTGCAATTAAATTAACTCATTGCATATTTAAATAATCCAGCAGTCTGGGAGCCCAGTTATGAGAGGAATGTCCATCATAGCAACGGGAATGTTAACAAGAGAAACTTGACTGAATAAATTGGGAATACAAATGCAGGCATCAGCGCTGGCTAGGTTTTACCAATGCAGTTTGCTTTGTGAAATATCAGCTGAGCGCTCATCTGCAGCCAAAAAACCCCAAATAAAGTGGTAGGAATCATTAAGAAAGGAGCAGAGCACAAAAGGCCAGACTTCCTTATGGCCTGTATCCATGGTGAACTCCATCTTAAATACTGTGGGCAGGTCTGAGCCCTCAGCTCAAAAAAGCTACAGTAAAAGAGGAAAAGATGCAGAAAAAGATTCAAGGATAAATAAACAAAGTTATAGAAGAGCTTTTGTACAAAGAACAAGTGAATAATGAGGTTCTTCAGAAATATATGACTTTAGGATAGAAAACTGTGAAATCAGATGTGAGCTGGAAAGGGTGAAGAGGATAAAGTTCTGAGGCATCACCCTGTGTTTTGGAGCACATGATCCATAATTTCTGAGAAGCTACTCCTGACAGTATCCCTCTATCTTTCCCACATATTGCCAGATAAATGAAGCTGGCAGCTCTTGGAGAACGGGAAAGTACTTCTGGTTTGATATGGTAGATCTTTTGGAGTGTAAAATGTCAAAAAAAATTAATGTGAGCTACCCAGACAAAATGTCAGAAATGCTGATATCTGATCTCAATCCTGTTTGGGCTCGTTCTGCATTGTTACAGTGCTAGGCTTTTATTCAACTGGCACATGGAGCTGAAATGTGTAAAGCTCTGTTTGTGCTCTGATGATTCTGCAGTGCTCCTTGGCAGGTGACTTGTGCTGTCCCAAAAGCTGATATAAGGAGACTGTACCAATGCATTGGTTTTTACTGCAGATATCCTTGGAAACAGCACTCAGAGTGAAAATTAGGTATTTAGCAACATCCCTCATCACCAGAGGAGTGCTTGGCTAAGCTTGTTCCAGAAATGCCAGAGAGCATCTTCTAGAGAAAATGTGGGATAATCCAGTGGACTACAGCAGGCCTTTCCCCCCCTACTTATTTTTAATTTTTGTATAGGTGATGCTGACTGTCTCCAAAACGCTGCTCTGAAATGAAGATTTTAAAGCTGGCCTGTTTGGCTGTGAAGTCTTAACATTAGGCTACTAAAAAAGGTCCTATTGCCTTTGTACAGGAAGGGGAAAGAGCTGCAGAGCCTTGAGGAACTGTTTAATCTCCCCTCACCTGAAGAGTGCATAGCTGCTGACAGAAGGAAAATAATCTGTAGTTCTTATTACACCAAAGCAGGAGAAGCAAAAGCAGGGTTCTACTTCTGACAGACAGCAGAGATGTCAGCAGTGAAGGGAGTGATCCAAATGGAATAGTCTGAAAATATCTCAGTTTGGATATCTGAATGTGAGCCGAACACACTGACATTTAGCTGTGTTCTTCCAAGAGAAGGTAGCAGGTTACACCTGATGGTCCCCAGGGGTCTCTTCCATCTTGTGGTCCTGGGAGTGTGTGACCCCCAGGGCAGGGTGACAAAACAGACAGGGCTTCCAACTGAACTGTGACAGAGAGGCTGAGGGGCTTCTCCAGAAGGATAACTATATTAAAGATATAAAAAATTTTATATATAAAATTTATATATATAAAGATAAAAATATATTTATATATTAAATATATAAAATGTTATATTTAATATAAAATTTAATATGAAAGATATAAAATGTTTTTTGATATACTTTAGGAAAAAATTAGTTTTCAGAATGCTGCCTATGTTTTTTTTTCTGCTAGTCCTCCAAGTCTGGTTTTGAATCTGCACATTTAGAGAAAAAAATAAATTGTATTTTATCACAGCATACATACCACTTGGTAAAGTACTTCTTATTTTAGATTATTTTCAGACATTGTTATTAAACAAAGGTCACATCCCCTCAAGATCCAAAGGTATTAAAACTTGCTATCAGTGGGCTGGTTCTTTTATCTCCTTGAATTTTGATATGAAATAAGATGGAGACAACTGTCAATAGTGTCTGAGTCTCTTGACATTTTTGCTGACTTGCCAAGGATGTTATGTTGAAGCCTGGACATTTTGCAAATGTTGGTCTCATCTAAGCTTTGATTTGTTGCCCAGTATTGGTCTCCTTTTCTCGGAGGGCACTGCTGTCTCGAGGGCAGTTGGTGTAGGGTGGGCATCACAAGGTGCTGATAGCTGAGGTTGTGACAGGCCTTAATCCAAGAAATTACCCTCATTTTTCAGCCTCGTTTGTCATGATGGATCACCTTCATCTGACATGGGCAGGGACATCTGTGGTGGAGGTACAATGGGAGCTGTTCACAGCACTGGCTCTGCTCCAGGGTGCAGGTGTGCAGGGGGCTCAGGATGGAGAAGGGAAGGGACAGGCTAATTATTGAGTCAGGTGTCATGGTCACTGACAAGAGACAAAAAAGGATGTTTGTGCATCGTGTCGTCAAGCCCCAAGATGCAGAATGATGTTGGTAATAAAGTATTTCATCCTGAGGACTCTCCAGGGAGATTTTCAGTAATACCAGTAACTGAAGGAAACATCTCACAAGTAAAAGGCAGAGGTAGATTTACATTTTGAGGTAGATTTATGTTTTAAGGATTGTACTGATGGGTCTGCTAAACACACAACAGCCTTATGTCCAGACTGTAAATATTCATATGTACATGGCCATGGTCTTTGAGGGGTGGCCTTTCTGTGGCCAGACTTGCTTTGAGCTTCCCAGTACCAGAACCTGTTTGGGCCTTTTCCACCCTAGGTATAAAGCAGAAGTTAAAGACAAACTCCTTTGTGCCAAGTAACTCTAAATCCTTTAGGAGGGGCATTTCAGAAATGTGCAAATAGGCAAAAAAATGAAGTGCTCAAGATTAGAGAAACCTGTTTTTGTACACTTTGTACTGTATCTCCAATAGTGCACTGAGCTCAGACAGCTGCAGCAGTGCTGGGGGCTTCACACCCCCACAAAGCCTGGCTTACAGCAAGATCCTTCCCAGCACATCCTGGCCGAGACCCCCCTGCTCTGTGCATGAGGAATGAGAGACAAAACGAGAAAGAGGGGAATGAATGTTACAATACTTTTGCTTTGTGTGGTGGAAGGCCAGTTAAGATATCAACTTATCAGAGGGATGTCAGCAAAAGGTGTGATTAATGATAGCAAAGTCAGGGAATTCATTGCTTCAACAAAGTACATAATCCTATGGGTTTACAGAAGGATTCTCAGGTGCCTAATAAATAACTCAATATATTGTGAAAACCCTTCTGGTGTTATACATTTCAGATGACAAGTTCAGTTTCATATTTGAGATATTAGATAGACATTTACAGGTAATTTTTGCAATATTAAAAAAATTAGTTTTTCCTAGAATGTGTTGTATAGAGAAGTAGAATCAAATTTTCTCTTTCTCACAGAAATTTTATATGGTTTTGAATGTGATGACTTTCTTAGAATGAATCTGGCATTGAGCAATATCACAATCTGTCCCTTGTTTTAATAGATTAGATGGTATCAAATAAACAGGTCATTTTTGTAAGCAGAAAGGGCTGTTTCAAAGTTATAGGTTTTATTTATTATTTTGAAATATAATTGGTTTTGAAAACAGAATGGTCCCAGACCCAAAATTTCCAAATGTATTAAAAAATAAAAAATTTTACTGTGGATAATTATTAGACTTGGAGATATTAGAGCATTTTAAAGAGGATTTTCTCCCTTACCTTCACACGTGATTCCATCACCGCTGTATCCAGGGGGACAAGGACCACATTGGAACTCTCCATCTCCGGCTGGCTGACACTGCACCCCCGTGAAACAGGGCAGCTCAGCACACACTGCTCTGTGCTGCACCCCACCGCTGGTTTTTGGCAGCTCCACAGCACCCCTTGCTCTGCTGAGCATCCTCCTGGCTGCTGTGCTGTGTGCTGGGAGCCCTATTCCAGGAGCAGACCCAGCACTCCGGGATGGAGCAGCCAGGGAAGGGCCCAGCCAACGGGGAGGAGCAGGGAGGCGCGTGGCCAGGGGAGATGCTCTGGGCTGCTCTGTTGGGAAACCCTGGGGTGGGTTATTCCTCAAGAATGAGACTTGACTGGGCCATTTCCTGAGAGAGTAACCATGCCTGGAATGAGTCTGTGAGCCTGCAGGAAATGAACCTGGATTTGTGTTGGGATGGGGAGGAACAGCCCGTGCTGTAGTTTCTTTGTGCTGCTTAAAATGGAGAGAGGGGTGGGAGGTCACACCAACACCTGGGGCTCTGGGCTCTGGCTCCTCGTGCAGAAGGGGTGTGAGATCACTTCTTTTCTCATGAAAAGGTTGTTTCTCAGGTGCTGTGAACTCCGTATCAGGCTGTTTTTCTGGTGGTGTCTGAGCTTGGGAAGTCTCCCTTTCCATTGTAAGGGATGGAGTGTGAATGGCTGTGGGGTTTCTTTCCAAAAGGAATGTAATATCTTGTCTTGGGATTTGGGGTTGAGAAAGAAGGGAAAATACATTTCTTGATGTCTTAGATACATCTTGATGAGAGGCTCCAGCATCTTCAATATTTCTTCCAGGAAAATCCACGTGGGCTTGGAAAGATCTTGAAACTAGGGCAGAAGGAAGATATATATTACCTAAATTTTCTGGTCTAGAGTTGAAAGGAACCACAGTTAACCTTTGGGTTTGAAGCAAACAAAAGAACATCAATCCTAGAAGTAAAAGAGTTAATTATCAGATATTACAGGGAGGTTCATGCCAATTGGTTTAGAAATTACACGGGGCTGTCTGCTGTAGGTGACACCAGCACTGATGCACAGGGAACTGCAGTGATGACACTCAAAGGATGGCATTCATGAGCCAGATGAAATATATTTTTCACAGCAAGTCTCAGGGAAGTTCAGGCATTACTTGAGTTGCATCACTGGGTTGACATTCAGGGGTTAAATTGCAGCCAAGCAAAAACTTCCTGTGCTGCTGTAGTAATTTTGGCTTGCACTAGTCTGTGAGGTTTTGGTACTGTGCACCTTTTTTTGTGGTGAATCTTCCAGTTCTTGACCTCCTGAGCCAGGATTTGTTTCTTATTACCTGTCTTTACTGCAGTGCTGTGCTGGGAAATGCTCTGAGGGCATAACTCAGAGTTCTCATTCCAGCTCTTTGAGTCAAGGAGACAGAACATCCCAGCTTGGCACAGACAGATGCTGGAGCAGGAGAAACACACAGTGTCAACACTGCCCTTGGCAAGAGCGTGCCCTGGAGAGGCTCCAGTGCCACCACACCAGTGGGTGACTCTGGAATGCTGCTGTAGCCCTGATGGCAAAGGGAAGTTTTAGGGAAGCTTTTAAAGGAGACAAATGGAAGAGCTTTGTTGGTGCCGTGTACAGCTCCCTGCAGACGAGAGGGGCAGCGTGTGAGGGAGCGGCTGGTTTGTTACTGTCACCCACTTGTCCCAAAGCCAGCCACCTTTTCAGCTGTGTAAGGAGGGATGATAGATGGGCAGAGGGGACTCTGTGAAGGGCCTTGAAAGTGGAGACGAGTAGTTTGAATCAATACTTTCAGGAAGATTAATGGCCATCTGCTGACGCTAATGAATGGAAGAGGCTATTTTTAACCGGTTCTGGCACACTCACTCTGTAGGATATGGAATACATTGGATCCTGAACAACAACCCTCGCTTGGTTCTGGGGTTAACCCCATGCAGGATGCACCTCTTTCTTTAAATATAAATATTAATCACTTTCTAAAAACTCCCATTGATGGAGATCTTAACCATAGATTGCAAGGAATGCTTGGATGCTTGGCAAGGGTCAGATGAAAGTTAGGTCATTGACTGGACCAAAACAAATCCTGGCAGCCAAAGCAGTGTTTATTTGGCTGATAAATAGTGTCATTCTGCTGGCAGCTGATGAGTTTTTATTGCCCTGAAGCACAATGTTTTGGAGATTTACAATGGTGCTGGATCGAGCTGTGGCCATCAGCAGGTAAATACATGGTATTTAGTGGAGCAGAAGGCAAACACATGGATTTCAGTATCCAAAGTAAGGCTGGCGACTGATGGGGGACACACAATGGGAGAGCAGAGATGATGAAGCAGGAGGACATCAGCAAAAAGAGCATGTGAGGATAGGGAAGTCAAAGGATTTTTAAAAATGAATGAATGAGAGAAAGAGGAAAGAAGTATCTCCACAGAAAATTATCGGTAATAGATGATCATTATAGCCCTTAGAAAGTTTGATTCAGGGACAAGAAATCAACAGGAATGACAGTGAAGGGCTGAATGACCTCTCTGACAAATTTCCAAAATGAGCCCTGATTATAGCTTTAAGCTCCTTCCACTGTGTCATAATTAAATGGGTTTCCCTCCCAATTAAATTTGAGTAACTAGTAAGGAGATCAGACTGACTACCTGAGAAAGGCAAATCTTTTATTTCTTTAGCAGATGATAGAGGTGAGATACCCACCCTTCAAATAAACTTCATCTTTCCCTGTAAGGGGGAGCATATTTTTGGAATATTTCTGTGATAAGGTAATTTTTACATCTCAGATGCTACCATTGAAGAGTAATAGCACATTTTTGTTGGTCATTCATTATGATATATACAGATAAAGGTCCCTCAGCCACTCTGTAGAGGTGACTAAACTCCGTAAGATGTTGGTGTCATTCAAGGGTGTTGACCAGAGTGTCCTCTCAGCTTTCATTGTTTCAGATTTTTGCTTGTATTGATAGAGTGCAATTTAGTTCAGATAAGAACATGATAGATTTTTCTCTGGAATACCTGAAAATATTTTTCTGCAGCCTTCCAAGTATCTAAATGAGCTAAAACAAAGAAAGCAAACCAAAAGAATGCAGACTCAGTTGTCTGTAGTCAGCAGCTTTCTCAAATCCTGCATTACTTCAATTTATTTTCCTTGCTCAAAATATTTTCCTTGATCAATATCTTCAAACATGTAACCCATTATCAATGCAAACTGTGAGTGTGTCAATCTGTTTTTCCTGTTATGCCAGCCTATGATTGCATATTGGACTGGGTAAAATCACCAAAAAATCCCCCACAAGGTGAAGTGCTCAAGGTTATACAATGGAACAAACCCACGTTTTCACTCCCTGTCAGTGAAACTGCACAAACTAATGGGGAAATGTGCAGCAGTGGAATAACTGAGTTTATTTTTCACAGAAGTAGATAAGAGACTGAGATGCTGCTGCTCTGCTCCAGGTGAGCATGGCAGGACCTCTGTTCTTATTGATGCACTGTGAGCAGAGCATCATTCCTGTATGGATCAGCTCCCAGAAAGGCAGATTCCTCTGCTGTCCCCCAGCTGGGGAGCACTGGAGCAAGGGTGACAGAGAGCAAATTTCTGAGATGCAGGTTTAACATCCCTCATCCAACTGGATGAGGCACTTTCCACCAGGACACTTTCCATCCCTGTGGTGCAGGAGTCCCCCAGCCTGTGACCCTCCAGCCTCTGGTTCTCCCAGGGTTTCCCACTGGGATTTCACAAATCAGAACTGTCACAGCCAGCCCCTGGCTCTCCAGTGCCATCATGGTGTTGCTAAGGCACAGCAAATCTGTAGGATCCAGATCATTCCCAAGGGAATAAAAATGACCACTGAAGCTGGTGAAACAGCCATTCGCAGAGAAGGTACTTGACATCTCTTAAACCCAGGGTGAGATATCAACATTCTGAAACAGAAAGGAAATCCAATATATTTTTTCTCTTCTGAATTTATGATTTGATTTTTGGAGATTTTTTTTTTTTTTTTTTTTTTTAACATTTACAGTCTTTTAAAAAAAACAGATCCAGACTTGAATTAAGAGAAGTCGTGTCCCCTTCTGACCCCAACTATTCTGCTCCCAGTGAAGCAGCACACATTTCACACCCTGCCTAGAGCAGGGTGCACCAGGCTGGTTGCCATATTCCTTGGTGCTGTTCTCCCACACCTTTGCTGTGCTTAGACTTGCATACCTTCACACTGTTCTTCCCAAGCCATGTGCCTTGGAGACAGCCCCATCCTGGCCAAAACTGGCAGCTGACACTTCAAATACTTGCCTAAGCTGCCTGCAGATATCAGTATTTATCACCTTTGCATTGCCATTAGAGTTGCACCTTTGCAGCTATTACAGTTAGAAATTTTCCTTTTGGGTTTAAAATATGAGTATTACTTTTTATTTATGCAATGGCTTGAGCATCTTCATGTAATCACAAGTGTTTCTCTCTCTTTTAATCTAATAAAATGCCCCAAACCAGCCTGCTCTTCAGGTGGAGACTGGCTCCTTCTCCTTAAACTCCTCTTACTTCAGAGGATTATGCTTTAATTCTGCTCGAGTTACAACTCCTTCAGAATTCTGTGAGCAGTTTTAAGGATTCATTATTAACACAATTCAATAAATTTACAATTTGTGTAGTTTTAGAGCTATTAACATTTAGTAGTACCTGCTGTCCAGCCAATTTCTCATTCAGAAGAATGTTGGCAGAGAAATGCTCTTTTGACATATTACACTGTGTGGGTCATCATTTAAAATTTGAGACATCTACCAGCACATAAATCTTATTTAAAATGTCAAGAGAGAACAGAAAAATTACACTGGTCTAAGAAGTCTTGTTACTAGAGTGCTAAGGATATTCCCATTTCCCTCTGCATGTTTCCATGTTAATATTTGTTTCTGTATTTACTGAGTGAGAAAAGGGAAACAAGAGCAGCTGTCAATAGGATGCTCCAGGGAAATTCTGTTTTTTTCATCAACTCTTAGTTTCCTCTTTTATATTATTATGTTCTGGCATTACTTTCTTTTCTACTCAGAGTGTGTTTAATTCCTAAATCTCTTGTTTTGCCATCCAGTGATACCCTAATGTCTTCCCTCTCTTAAATATTCAATAACACAGTTCTGATTCTCCTTTCCTTCCTTTCAAGCATCCAGAAGCTCCCCACATTAGATGCTGGGTGGAATTCCCAGTCACCATATCCCTTCTCCTACAATCACAAGCAGTAACTCCCAAAAAAATTCCTCACCACCTTTAAGTGAAATACAGCTTCAACCTCCCAAGTTTTACAAGGAATTACTTCCAGGATTTTTTTTTTTTTATAGCAAAAAAACATTTCAAAGGCTCATTGTGATTGGGATATTAATGTAAATTTAGGTAGGTGCTTAATTTTTCACCTAATGATCCTTTACATATTTTTTTATGTAAAAAAGTGGAAAGTCAAATGTTGTGTGCCTCACATGCACACAGCTCAGCACAGAGCAGAGCAGTCACATGGCTCTCTCTCCATCTGTACAGGAGTATTCAGTCCTTGTGCTCTCAAACCACCACTTCTGCAATGGGCAAATTTACTCACTGGATGCTTTAATGATGAAATTAAAAGGTGAACATCTAGTTCACTATCCCTGAGCTCTTTCAGCCTGATGGAAAATGAGATTGTGTCGCTGATGTCGCTGTCTGGTGAGCAATTTTCTTCCCCTTCACCTACCAAAATCATGAGCAGCAGGGAATAGTTTGTGGACTCTGCATCACTCAGCCACTTCTGATTATAACAACTCCCCTGCTCCAGACTCTGTTTGCCAACGTGGCTGCAGCTGCACGTACACAGTTCTCTAACACCATTCAGAATTTGCAAGGCAAATTTGTCTTGTGTCAGTGAAATACAGAATCATTCTGTTTTAACACAACTTTTGTGGGGAGGAGAAAAACTGGGATCTTCAGTCAGCTCACCCACTAAACCTTGTTTGTGAGACTTTCTGTGTTCAGAGTAAATGATTCCCAGAAATAAAAGGGGGTCTAGACTCTGCTATCAAGGATGTCCTTTTCCACTTCTGGGATGTTAAAAACCTTTGTGTGTATACAAGAAAATATTACCTGAGTGTGAGGTAGTGGGTTTGCTTATGTCACATTAAAGGTAATTTATAATTTTTGCATCACTGTGCAGTTCATTTGCTTCAAGGTTTTCAGAGCAATATAATTGACATCTCAATTCATTAACTGCTGTCTTTAAAGAAAATGGGGATTCTGAGATGGCTGGCCAGGAAAGAAACCATTCATGAAGATGCAAATGATATTATTGACTGCTTGACAAAGTTTTCAGTCTTATCTAAGATGTGTCAAGGAGTACATAAAGATTATCCCTTTCATACTGAACAAATACAAAACAATTGTTAGAAAGATTTTGCTAAGGTATAGCTATTTTTTAATAGGGAATATTTTTCTTAATAAGGAATATTTTTCTATTTGTAAAGATTTTGCAATAGAAAGCATTGTGATTTAGAGTTTAAGAAACAAAAACCCTTTCATGACGTTTAAGAGATTGTGGAGATTAATTAAAGAGTAATTATGAAGATTACATGACAGAAAAAACTAAGAAAAACAAAGAGTTGGGGCACTAATAGTGCCTTAGTTTATAATCATTTAAGCCAGATTTCTCATAGATTTAAGTGATCAGCTCCTTTTTTGGCCTCCTGGGTAGATAAGAGTGCTATTAGGCCATGAGTTGGAGTTCTAGTCTGACACTCAAGTCTGAAACTGATAGAAAAGCTTTAAATATGAAATTTATCCTAATACATTACATTTCCCCCTCTTATGTGGATCTGCTTTCCAAGTAAGATTCTTGGGACAAGACATCATATACAGGCAAAGTACAGGGAGGTGGTTAACACAGTGAGAGAAAAATGGCTCTTGGAGGAAAATAATGTATTTTGAGCTCTTTGTTTTCAGACTCAGTTTGTTGGGTGGTTTTCTTTATTTCTTTTGTGGTTTTTTTCTGTATGTTTTCAATACAAATTTTACCATCAGGGTCACCAGAGACAGCATTTTAAAAATGGTGTAAGAGTTACTGATCACAAAGATATGAGCATGCTCTCTAGACATGGATTTTTTCCGGTTCTCTACCAACAATTTTCTTTATCAGTAGCTTTTTTTTTTTTTTTTTTTTTTTTAATTTTTTTTATTTTTTTATTGCCTATGGAGGTTTATTTTTTCAGTAGCTTTTTTTTTTTTTTTTTTATTTTTTAATTTTTTTATTGCCTACGGAGGTTTATAAACCTGCTATGTTTTTACAAACAAGGTTTTCTCAAACACCTCGTCTACCTTCCAGTTTATTTCAAGACTTAATTGAAAACCTCCCTCATGTGGGCTGGAAAAACCTCAGAATGTTTGATGTGCTCTCACCCCTGGCATGGGCGCCGTGCTCCTCTCACTGCTTGGCTGCCAGATCTCCTTCCGTGCTCTTTTTATTCCTTGGGTCTAACCCCTTCTCTGCTGCTGCTTTCAGAAGCGCTCTTCCTGTGCTTTTCTCTGAATTCCCAGAAAACAGGAAGAGAAGGAGAAGTGTTCTTGTGTTTCAAAACACACCTTGGATCTCCCACTTAATCCGCTGGGGGCTGATTTATCACCCTTCCTTTCATTGCGCCTTGCCCATCTTTCAGGTGTGAACTTTTACCCCTTCTCTTTTGTGTTCTGCCTCCTCCAATTATCGGAGCCTGAAACTGCATTATTTCAGCAGCTACAAAGGTGGTGCTAAGATTGAGTTCATGGAACCAAATTATATTTTCTATTCAAGAATTGACAGTGTATTTTACTTCTCAGAACTGAGGTAGATGGAGAAATTAATAGAAACTGTGTTCTTATCTGATGATGCCTCATGGGCCTTCAGAGCCTCTCATGGCATGAACAGGTTGATAGATATATACAAAATAGGCTAAATTAAGGCAGATCATTTCTGAAGCATCTCTGTCTAATACTCTGAAATATCTATGTAGAATCCTTTAGAAGAGTAATAGTAGATTATAAAGAAAGTTCATTTCTTCAAAAGAAAAGCCATAATATTTCTTCAAAGAAAAAAATAGCTGAAGTACTTCAAAGTATTTCAGCAAAGAAATAGAAAAGAATAAATTACTGAAATACTTCTTTTATTCAACTCAAGAAATAAATGGTCTAAAACAATAATTATGTTGTTTTGAGCTGTAAATATATAAAAAATGAAGTTTTTTACATATGAAAGCCAATACACAAAGTGAACTATGCCTTACTGGGAACCAGTAATGAACCTATTTAAAAATCATGTAAGCTTGTATAAATCCTCTCAGTGAAATCATGCTTTTATGGAGTTCTCCACAATTTCAACTGGTTAGGTTGACAAGTACCTAGATTTTCTTCCCAATTTAGAAAGCAAAAGGCAAGGATTTACAATAATAAGATTTCAGATGGCATGGCACAGAAGAACTTAGCTAGTTCTCTTTGAGAAAACAAAGGTTGCACCAGATATCTTTTGAGGTCCCTTCCAACCTTGTTATTCTGATTCTCTGAAATTCTAAATCTAACATATCATCAGCATGGGCCATGATTTTCTCCTCCATCCCAGAGGATCAGTTGCCTTGCGTTGGCTGTAGGCTGTTGCTGTATTCCTTCAGGAATGAACTAACCCTATTCATGTGATGTGTAATATTTGGGCAAAATTCACATGATTTGGCAGTGGACATCCCCTGGTTCTGCAAGTCCTGTGAAGTCCTACTATGCCTTTATAGACCTGTTCAAAACCAGCAAGATGTTTAGGAACTGGTCCTAAATTTGTCCTGACCATGATAAGTCTGTATATTTCACACCTATTTTTATTTAAACCCTGTACTGTGATTTGTCTTGTGTTGCTTACGAGTCCTTTCTCTTCAAATCCTTCTTTGCTTTATCCCTTAGTGTTGCTTTAACGGGGCCAGGATATTGGTCCAGCCTGAGTTACTTCCAGCTCTAAAGGGGTCTTTAAGTGCCTTTAACAAAACAGCAATCTTGTCAAATTTGTGCAAACAGGGTTGGCTCCCTTCAAAAGCTGTGTGCTATTATAGCTGGATGATTAAATGAGCCTGGAAATTCTAAGAGAAGATAATCTTGCTCTGCTCTGCCAATGTAAAAAAGTACTGAGCCTGTATCCTGTGTAGAATATTTGTTGGAGACTGAGTTGTTATTATCACTTAAAAGTCATGATGGCCCAGTGATTGCTTAAGCAAAAGGTGACACATTCTTGGTAGGAGAGAAATGTAATCTGTACTTGATATTCTGATTGAATGTAAATATTATTCATGGCTTATAGCTGAGTCCTCTTCCCTAGTGGTTTTATGGCTTGGGCTTCATTGGTCTTCTATTGCTGAGCTACATCATTTCCTAAATATATCATCTGTATTGGAAGCACTTAACAAGTTCTGGATTGACAGAGTGTATGGATCAGTGAAGCTGGAGACCATTTATCTTTTAAATTATCTAAACATATTCTTCCCACTGTGTCTACTTTGGTTGTTATGTTTGGGTCACGGCATATACTGTACAGGTCTCTTGATATTTTTCTGAAAATACTTAATATTTTATGAGGTATCCTTAAGGAGGAGAAAGACATCAGAAAGACTCTCTCTGATTCCCCTTCTGTCTTGACAAGTACAGGAGTGGATTTCCAGGGGCAATTACAGACCCAGAGGGCAGGAAAGGGTCAGAGCTTATGTCCAAAATGCCAGGCTGATCCAGGCCTCATGTGACGATTACTGGCATGCCATTTGCAAAACTCACTCTTTCATAAGACCAAATTTATATGGAATGTCTTTGTGTGGCATTTCTGACCCCACTTCAGTGGCCATTTCATCACATACCCCTCGAAGGAGACATCTTTACAACATAATGCTCCATCTGAAAAAAATGTACATTTTGTCCTGAAATACACCCTAGCTAGAAACACTGAAACTGTGTTTCTAAAGGGATCAGCAGCTCCCACCATGCATTCCAGGGATGAATTGTGGACAGAGTTTCCATGGCCTGAGTCAGAGCTAGGAGCTGGAAGCCATTGGCATTCAATGCTTCTGAGTTTTGGAGCCCAGAGGCAGAGCTGAGAGCTCTTACCACACAGAGGCAGATCAGAGTATCCTTTGCTGTGTGTTTAGTGGTTCTGTTTTGTGTTTACAAGGATCTCAGGCGACCTCACAGTTGATGGCTGCAGCATCTCCATCCCTGCCTTCACATGGGCTGTGTAACTCGTTGCATAAAGAAGGTCAGGATGGGATAGTTCCTCTTTGCAAAGCACTCTCTGAATGCTTAACAGTGCTTGCCTTTTATCTACACCTATTGGTACACACAGATCTCAGATTTAAAAGTCCTGTGTGTGATGTACCTGCCTTAACAGGGGCTTTTTGTGTCTTCCAGGAGCTGTGCTCAGCTCAGTCCATTAGGGTAATGCTACTTGTGCAGTGGAGTCACTTATGATTTACACTGGGGTAAGTGAGACTGGAAGCTGGGCCTTGATCTTTTTAATGCAAATTCATCAATTCTGTTAGATAAAAGATGAAAGGAATCTATTACATTCCTCAGTCATCTCTTGAAACAAAATCATTTGATTGGTTCCAGGCAGTAAGAAGTCCTTACTCCTGTAGTTATCTCCAGACATGAAACCTTGAGTTAGCAACCAAAGCTCCTACTGGAGATATTTATTTTTCATGGATAGTGATTAATGATGAGTGCTAATAATGACAGAAGTGATTTCCAAGTTAAAATGTAAGAATGCAAAACTTAAGGTTAACATGTTCCTCTGGTGTTTGACTGAGCAGTATGTGTTTAAAGACACACACCTTTTACTTCAAAACGTTTTATTCTCCTTTTAAATCCACACCTTGATGTCGAACTGACAGTGGTGCAAATGAGGAGGTGACAGAGGTCTCTCTGATGTAAAATCAAAGTGAGTTCAGATGCACAGTGCAGACACTGGAGGAGCGTGAAGCACAGAGCACGTAAACATAACAAATAGCTGCACATGCAAGAGTATAGCAAGTGCCAAATGTCTACAATACTGCAAATTAACTGCTATGACAGGAGATCTTGCAGTGGTGTTCTGAATGGGAAAGCAGAACTCGATTACAGAGATCATAAAATCACCCCCTCCCTTGATCTTCAGCTGCCTAAACCAGGAGAGGCAGAAAGAGCTGGCTCTGAACAAACAATCTTTTATGGGTGATGGATGTGGCACTGCTTTGTCCAGTAAAATTGCTGATTTACTAATAGTTAAAAAATAAATCCTTTGTGATGACACCAACCTCTCTAACCTGCTGAAGAAAGTGCAAACAGATGGGTATCTGTGTGACTGTGAGTGATGAAACCAGTCTGGAGAAATACCCACAGCTCCTGACGAGAACGGATATTGCAGCATGCAGGAACATCACCAGCATCCCCATTAGGATATATTCATTTTCTTTGTGCCAAGAATATGACCAGTGATGCTGGGTGGTTTGATTTAACAGATCTGCCTCTTCTAGCAAAAAAGCAACAGATATTTTATACAAAAGTGAAATGTGCCCAGGGAAGCCTGGACAGATTTAAATTCCTCAGGCTTTCCTCTTTATTGCAATGCCAGCAGACTTAAGGGACTTTTGACCCTACTAGTAAATTTTTAAATAAACGTAGGATACCTGCTTTATGGGTCTGAAAGGGACAGGAATGGCTTTTTGTTTCTGATAGGAGAGTCTGTTAAAAAAAAAAAATCAAAAAACTTCCCTTTATATGTGAAATTCCATACTGGCTTTTCCTCAAGACTGCTCTGATTTACTTCAAGAAAAATTGCATCCAAGTCTGGTTGGTTCAAAGTGGTACAAACTACAGATATAAGCCAGGTGAAATATGTAAGTGAGAACAGAATGAGGCCCTGCATTTTTAGAGCAGATAAATGTAGCTCAGAAACTTATTTTTAGAGTTACATAGTTTGCAGGAAGTCAAGCACTAAGAGAGATGAATACCTATCACATATCAATGCTGAGGAAATGGTATTTTGTTGATTATAAATCAAAATTGAAGGAATTTTTGGGTGCAGCTCATCAAACACTGATTTAGGAAACAATTTTCCTCTGGAATACTTTTCTCCTCGGCAGCATACAAAGGCAGTTGAGTAATTTTTGTGGTTTCGGTATGAAGAAATACTTATCCTTTAATCCTTAAATCATTGCAATTGAGTATAATTTCATGTCAAAAGCAGCCAATAAAAGTACAAAATAGGGATTAGCGGGAGTATTTTTAGATTAAAATTACTTGAGTTGGAAAGAAGTGGCACATAATCCCAGTACCTTCACGAGCACTGTAGCAAGCTGAAGAGGATTTGTTCTGTTTCATTTGAAGACTGATGGCATAAGTTACAAGGGAGAGAAGCTATTATTACAACAGGGAGGATTTCACAATAATCATAATCCGCAACTGTACATAAATTTAATTGAGAGTTAATTCTTTTTTTGTCTGATATCTTTTAATCATCAATGCTATACAATACTTCTGCTTCTAGTGGCAAAGCACTTGGGAAGCAAAGTTAAACCCATCATTTTGGCCATAAATTGGGACACTCATAAAGCTGCAACAATTGCTTCCATTTCTAAGTATTAAAACAAATGACTACTCTCATTTAACCTTGAGGCACAAGATTCTCATTGCTTGTATTGTGATATAATTCACAGGAGTGAATATAAGCTTCTGTTGGAACAAAAAAAAAAAAATTCCTCTTCATTCCCTTCCTGAAGTGTTCAAGCTGGCATCATTTGCAGCATGAAGTCCTGGCTCAGTTTGCATATTCAAGAGAAAAATGTGAAACAATCCCCCTGCCTCTGCCATACACCTCACTTTTGAAGGAAGCATGTACTTGTTTCAGGTCCTGATACCTGGGATATTTCTTAAATCTTTGCCTGGAGTTGTATATGACAGGTACCAAATGGCAGCTTCTCTCTGCATTCCCCTTTCTAGAACACAGACAAATTTATTGGTTAATGTTTATATAAGCCCAGTATAAGTGTGCCTGATTTACTGTACCAATACCTGCAGCTGTAGAATGTCTGTTCTACTCAACAGCATTTAAAGGACCTTTGGGGTGCACAATGTGTCTCCCATTATCCCATTAATGACAAGGCTCAGCTTTGGGCAATAACAGAAAAGTTATTTATATGCACAATGATTTTTTTTCCCTCAACAACTTTTACAGCTTCCCCAAGTTATAGAAGAGTCAATAGCTGGCTTAGTGATGCTGGCAGACTAAGTAATACTTTGTACATACTCATTGCTAGGAAGAGAAAAATGTTGAGTTTATTTTTGTGACCTTTAGATTCGGAGAACTGGCTAAAATCAATTTATAGTTCCATGAGATTGGATGATACCTACACTAAGCAGTAAAATTGCTTCCACTTTGATAGAGTGTGTTAAAATATAACAGCAAGGTAACAACCATTGGTTAGGATACAGAATGGGAAGTGAAGGGGTGTTGGTCAAGAGTAGGAGGTCAGGGAACAATTTGACAGGTTTCAAGCCACTCTGTCTTGAATGCTTAGGAAAAAGATTTCAAGGAATCTAACCTGGCAACTACTGTCATTAAGGAATAAACATGAGTACTCCTGGCAGTAAAAAGGGGACAGTCATCCAGAGTGTGCCTATAGAACCATACATTGAATTATGGGAATATCACTGAGAGAGAGCAGGATCAGATGACAGTGGTTGCTGTGCCATCGCCACTTTGTGCCTGAGGTCAGGACCCAGCTTTTCTTTCACCACAGCAGAAGATCTCTTTTAATGAGGCCTTCTCTTCATTCCTCAGGGATTAATGGGAGCAGCTGATTTTCACAGCTCCCCAAGGAAGATCACTGCTCAGGCTATGAAAAATACCACAGGAATTCTTTAATTATCTGTTGTCTTCAGTTGTTGGTATAGTTATTCTTGCATGACACTTTGTTTATTATTGCCTCCACAGGTCACCTTGCAGAACAGATGCCTTGCAGCAGAAGAATTAGGAAAGAAGGAGGGCTGAGTGATACTGGTATGTATCTATCATGTCATGTCCTGATCTTACTGAGGAGGAAACGAGTCCTGCATTCCTGTGCCAGTGCTGTGGCAGAACCACAGATGTGGTGATGCACACTGAACAAGTCCTGACGTGAAGAATTCCCCCCAGTAGCAAATGAGGTGGTTTATCTACTGGATTTCAACTCATGGAGTCAGATATTCCTGAAATGACTCCTGCCAGCTGCTCCTCAGCTGAGAGTGGCACAACACAGCCATCAGCACTTGATCCCAGAGTAGAGTGTTGTAATGCCACGCTGGCTCACACTGTCTCACACCCTTCCTATGCAAAACCTTTGTAAAATTAAAAAAAACAGAAAGTACCTGTAGCAAATGAGGTGGTTTATCTACTGGATTTTAACTCATGGAGCCAGGTATTCCTGAAATAATTCCTGCCAGCTGCTCCTCAGCTGAGAGTGGCACAACACAGCCATCAGCACTTGATCCCAGAGTGCTGTAATGCCACGCTGGCTCACACTGTCTCACACCCTTCCTATGCAAAACCTTTGTAAAATTAAAAAAACCAGAAAGTACCTGCTCTGGGGACTTTGGTACAGCTCCGACCATTTCCAAAAAACCCCTCAGGGCAGCGGCCACAGAGGTACCCAAGGTAGGGGGGCTTGCGGTCAAAGCAGGGCGCTCCAGGGAAACACGGCCTGCTGGCACAGCTGGGGACCTGTGCCACAGCTCCTGCACGGGCAAAACAAGGCAGGTCAAGCATTTATTTATAATTTATCAGATGAAACACATACCTAAAATTTAGCCCAGCTAAAGCTTTATAACTGCTTTTATTCTTTTAAAGTCTAATTGATGCGAAATGTTCGCAAACCTTGAGCCAAAGATGAGAATGTCCTGTGGGCACAGTGTAACAGAACAGCTGTTTCTCATTAAAGCAAGATTTATTAGTCCTCTAATTACATGTTTTCAAGTTTATTACTCAAAGTTGTTTGGCGTTTATCATGTAAAATATAGAAACTGTAATTTTCAGCATAAGTGAAAGCTTAACTGAGTGAGAAAAGGTATTATTTGACATCTTTTTGGTCTTTTATAATTGGAAGGTAATTATCAAACCTTACAGCACCTATACTGTACTTTTGAAATTACACTGTGAAGTACATATGTTTCTGATCTGGAAATCATCCTTAATGTGTCAAACCTTGTATTACAGAAAACTGCTTTAATTATCTTAGGACTATGTGCAAAATTTAACACTCTGGTAGTATATAATATTTTACCACTTATGATGTCACTGAATAGCAAGTGTGTATGAACTGCCTGTGAAGTATTTAATAGTGTCAAGACAGAGAACAGATGATGAATACAATCTTAATGATAGTTGTAGATCCTTTTTAATTGCTTCCAGTGAGGTCTCCACCATGATTCTCATGTATTTTCTGCATTATTCTTGCTCTTTACCTACAGTATCATGACATAGGACACCTGCAGGAGGCAGGTTCTGCTTAGGGGTTGGCTGGCCTGGTACAGATATTAAAAAAAAAAGGGTAAGAAGAAAAACTCCTTTAATTTTACATAAAATATGTTATTTTTATGTATAATGTGTATACATATATTTATATATTTTTTATTTTTATATAAAAATATGTTATTTATCTGTTGTCTCTGTACAACAGATATGACCAATCTCTATTTTTTGCTGCCTGCTTTCACTGGAAAATCAATTAAAAATGCAACACTCACTACAGCAGGACCAACACGAGCATGGTGCAGATGCACTCCCATGCCAGAAGAGAGTGCTGCACCTCTGGGAAAAGCTACTGCCACAGGCAAGTTCATTCCTCGAGTTGCTCTCATGATTAAAACTCAGTAGCAATTCAATGGCTGCCCAATAAATACTGGAATAAAACAACAGAATCACTTGGTCATGGCAAGCTGGCATAAGCTGCCACTTTTATTATCTTGCTTTGCACTGATCACTGCAATTTGGGGTGGTTTTGTCCTACTTCAGAAGTGGTGATGTCTAATTAAGCCTGGCCACTCTGGCTGTTATTGTTGCAATGCCTCCCTTCCATGTCAAATTGTTTAGCAGTAATCCACAGTCTGATGTATTGAGTGGTTTTTTCTAACTCAAATCTTCTTGTGATGTAAACAGCTAGCTTGTGTTTACTGTTAAGGTGTTAAAATTAATGATTTCTGAATCCATAATCTTTCCCAAATGAAAAAGATTTCATATCCTTGTATACCTACCGTGCCTATCACTTATGTTAAAATTCTTAATTACAGGAGAATCCTTTGTCTCTAAGGATTGCAGTGG
Source organism: Pyrgilauda ruficollis (assembly GCF_017590135.1). Taxonomy (NCBI): domain Eukaryota; kingdom Metazoa; phylum Chordata; class Aves; order Passeriformes; family Passeridae; genus Pyrgilauda; species Pyrgilauda ruficollis. The sequence continues at coordinate 3,314,953 of NW_024524377.1, read as the reverse complement.
CTGCTTAACCTTCATCCTGTTCAATTCACCTTTGCCATTGCTTAAAGCTTCTGTAACGTCAGCAGCAAGCACAGCTGTGGAAAATATCACAGAGACAAAAACAAGGTGTTAGAGCTCAGCTGTGATTGATGATAAAAAGCCACAGCAACAGCAAAACAGGTAACCTGGCACAAATTTACCCTGCAAGCCAAGAAGCAAATAAAGGTAGATCAGGTGGGTCCAGCTGCTGACACGCAGCAAAGCTTCACCCAAGTATAGGAAAAGTTATGATGCCCAGGCATTCTGATCTTTGCTTGTCTGGGAGTCTGAATGTGCAGTGTGATCTCTCACTGGGCTCAGGGCACCTGGAAAGGCTCAGGTCAGTGTCAGCAGTGTCTGACAGCACTTCTCCTTGGATGGGGATGCTGCACCTCACCCTGGGAGCTGTGCTCTGGCTGAGTTTTTCCCCTCCTTGACACCTCTCCTTCTCTCTGAAACTCTGGTGAGTGTGTTTGTTCAGTCAGTTCAGCTGCCTGCTTTGTGTGTTTGAAATACTTGTGAAAAGTGCACATGGATGCAATGAGGAAACTCTGAAAAATGTGATTTTCTGCATAATTTTAAGGTAATGAATTAGAGATAAAGTCTATGTGGATAGTGCTGCAACTTAAACAGTTATTGCCTTGAGTCTCTTGAATATTCTCTGCTCTTAATAGAGCCTGAAATTCTGACACTATATATATATATTAATACAATGAGCTGTTGCTCACTTTACAAGCTATAGAACAACTTCAGTCCTCCTTCCCTTTATACTCACTTAAGCAAGGGAGGTAAGAGCAGGAATGTTAAGTTTCTGAATCAGAGCTAAAAATAATGATTTCTATCCTATCCTGAGTGGACAAATAAGCCCTCAGGTTTATTCCTTCTAATAAATGTTCATTTCAGAAACAGGTTGTTTTTTTTTTTTTTTTTGTAATTAAAAAATGCAAAGTAAGGAATGTTATATTTTTCAAAAGCACATTGTTTGGTATACCTTTTCTTTGTGGGTCAAGTTAAAATATGCATTTGTGAAACAGATGCAAAATCACTTTGAAATAACCAATGTGGCCAAATGATACATCACAGAAAACTTTATATACAGGTGTTTGGCAATATGATTGAAGGAATGTTTGGTAAATCTGGCAAAAGCAGTGCTGCTGGTGCCAGGGTCCTGCAGCTACCACTCAGTCTGTTTACAAGGGATAATTTTTTCTTTTCTGTAGTCAATATGAGGAAATGTTAATGGCTGCACAGCAAATATATGCATCTTTCACTTCTTAGATTTCTTTGGAAATACCAAGAAACAAGTAAAAATATCTTCAAGTGTTGATTTATCTCCTTCTGGTAAAAAAAAAATAGAAAAATTCTTTTGGAGAAGGCTTTTGTCCATGTGCCTGGAACAAGCAGAGTGTGTGTGAGTCACATCAAGTGCACTGGAAGGTCTCAGAGTACAAAATCACTTTGGGCTCCCCAATGAAGAGTCTGTTGCTCTAAAAGCAAATATTGAGCAGATCTAAAACTGTTCATGGCCCTTTCCTTCACTAGCTGGGATCTGAGGAATGGCATAATGCCAAGCTTCCCTGGGCTGTGTCCTCTAATGAAAACACACCTTGGAAACAGAGGAGAGAGGATGGAAAGGTTTGGCACATTGACCTTTCTCTTACTCTCCTGGCAGCTGTCACCCAAAGTAAAATCAGCCCTGGAGTTGCTCACCAAATACTCACTCATGGATGTGTATTTAGGAGTGAAATAGTGGAGAATGTGCAGAGTGTCCTTGGCAAATTATCTGTCTGTAAAGTGCTTTTTTGTAGGCTGTGGTGCTCCTTCTCTACCAGAATGAATAGCAGAGCAATTTGCAGATATCCACATTAATATAACATGACAATAGTCTGCTTTGTACATTTAAGGGTCTGTACTTGAAATGAATGGCAAAATACTCAATTAGGGATAATAGTAGTAGAATTGAACCCATTCCCCCCCAGTATCTTAAAATAAATCATGTAAAACACTTACATTTGCAAGTTTTACCGTTTCCCTCCATCCCAGTGGGGCAAATTCCACATACATAAGATCCAAAGGTATTAGTACAAGATACTCCAGGAAAACAAAGACTCTCTTCACATTCATTCTTGTCTTCCTGACAAGTAAGCCCTGTGGCAAAGCAAAGGAGAAGTTAACAATCAGGAAAGGTTCCCTGTTTATAGTTCAGCTCAAGTGTTGAAGCAGACCAGGGCTCACTTCTCAGCTTCAAACTCATTACAGGGTATGTCACTCATGTTCCAGCCAAATCCTCCACTGTCTCGCTTAAACCTGCTTTTATCACACTGTTTATTGCTGTCATTATTGGCACCAGAAGTGCTGAATTGGAGACTACTGCTCATGGAAAGCTGTGCATGTTAAAAATGCACATAAATGAAATTAGAATTGCCCCTGAATGCCATGTCTTTGCTGCTGTTTTTGCTGTCTTGTTAATGTTGCTAATGTGGGGTCTTTGTCATGTACTGAAGAACCCCATGAATTTCACCTTTTTGGCTTTAGGATATGAGGAGCCATGTACTGACCTCTATTGTACTTTGTTTCTATGTGAACCTCACACAAATGTGAACTGGCCTGATAGAGTCTGGTTGAAGGTAAACCTTACAAAATGATCAGATTTTTAAAAACAACCCAAATTTTTCTATTGAAAATAAAAATTTGAAGGAACATTCTGAAAATGTCACTGAGGCACAATACTGGTATTTGGAGGATAGGCTGCCACAGGATCTGAATCCAAAACAGTATCTCTTGACTATTCCTGATTTTAGAAAGAAGGTTTTAAAAATCCCTTAAAGCAACTGATTTTCAAATTCACAACATTGAGTGATTTAATGAATCAAATTAAGGGAGGGTGACCCAAAAGATAAAAATACAATCTGAACAGCAATGAGTAATCAAATATAATGTTGTTTAAAACTCCTCCAGGCTTCAGGTGCTGCTGTCTCTGTGCACTCTGGCAAACTTGCTTGGCTGCTGCTGGTCACAGGATGGGCAGCCACAAACCAGCCCTGATCACTTTTATTAAAGCATCCTCTTTTTCCCTGCAGGAATAAACAAGGAGATTGGGACAGCTTCTGGAGAATCCAGGGACGTGCCTCAAGACACAGGTACAGAAAGGTTTGATCCATATCAGATATCCAGTTTTATTGTGACAAAAGGTCTAAGGATAAAAGAATCTTCTCTTTTTTTTTTTTCTTTTTCCTTCAAAAAATAATTTTGTCACAGAGCAACGAATTGCAGGATGATAAAAACAGAGTTATTATTCACCTCCTACAACATAATGTCTCATTTCTTCAGCATTGCAGACAGCTTCCACTAGTCCTTTCATGTTAAAATAGTATTTCGATGTAGAAAACTCAAATTGAAGTCTCTTTATAGTTTGAGCTGCCTAAAAAGCCAGTGACATCACCTTCCCATGTCTGCTTCTTCTTGAGGGAAAAAAAGAGCAGCAGCAAGAAAGCTGCATCCCTTTTCCTGTGCCATTTCAACATAATTTATTATGGTTTTCATGCTTCTTGCTTCATTTATTGAAACTGGACACCACACAGCGTTGCAGGACTGGGCTTACCTTTTCCCTTCCCTTGTTAAATTTTGGCTGACTGTTTATATTTCATTATATTTCAATTATCACGTTCCTGGCATCAGGCTGCTTTTCTCTGCTGCTGATTTCTGGTGATTCATTGAGAAATTATTAGCCATCACAAGGAAAATATTGAATGAGTAGCCCTCTGATTGGGTTAGTAATTACTTTCTTTCTCTGAGTATCATACAAAGACTAAACATGCTACCATAAACAATGAGAGGAGGATCAATGTTCCCAGTTTCAGTAACAACAGTCACTTCTCCCTTGGTCCCTCTCATACTTCTCACCTTCAAATACTCTGTTTTCACTGCAAAGGGCTGTCTTTCATATCTCAAAGACAAGAGCATTACAGAAATCAAAGGAACACCGTAAGTAACAAGATAAAATTCAGCCACTTTGTAAAGCTGGAACTATGCAAACACTGCTTTTTACACAGAGACATTTGATTTTAAACAGTGTCTGACCAATTTGGGCATGATGATAATCCTGATGAATCCAAGGAGAAATGTTTGCAAAGACTGAAACTTGGCTGCATGATGCTGACGAAGCAGCAGAAATGGACACAAAACTGCATCAAGAAGTGTAAATTATTCTGTTTACAGGACCTCCTGTGCACTGTAGCACAGGGGAGTCTCAACTGTCTTGGCACTGCTACAGTACAAATAAAAATAATAGGAATAGAAGTTCATCAAGTTCCAAGACTGAGCCATCTGTTTGTGTGCCAGCTATATTTCTCCATCCCTGCATGGGAAGTTGTTTGAGAAAATAAAGTCCTTTCATGCCTCGATAGGAGCTGACCACCTACAGATGCAAAGAAAGATTTTTTGACTGTATTCACATTAAGCTGACTCTAAAGGAACAGAAAAATCCCATTTAGGGTCTCTATGGTTATTAGAAACCAGTAACAAATCCTGGGAGTTTCTTCAGTTTCCTGAAATATAAAATGAAATTATGGTTCCATCTTGCTGCCCGTCCCACCCCCAGCTTTGTACTAATCACTGGTGTGTGGGGAAAGAAATAAAGATTTTGTGATTGGGATAGTTATCAAGGATGAGTTCTCAGGTGGGTGATGTTCTTGCTTTCTGTGGCCAAAAGAATAAACAACAGGGAGCTTTGCTATCGTGTTGACAATGCAGATGAAAAATGAATGAGCTTTGAACACTCAGAGATCCAGTAATAACTCTGGAGTCAGCCTTCTCTCAGATTTCCTACTGGATTTCTCCCTGCCTTGCTCCCATTCTTGCATTTTACCCTCACATGATGCACCTGAGCTGTGCTTCCCTTGCAGGGGTGTGGGGGAAGCTCTCACAAGTTCACTCCTTCTTTCTACTGCCTGTTTGCTGTCATTTGTAAAGATTTGATGGTGAAGTGGTGCTGTCACTTGAGCTGCATAGCATTGCCTTCTCATTAGATTATTGATGGTTTTCTGGGGAATTGAGGCATAAACACAGCATCAAGAATGAGCTTTTATTGCTGTCACCAAACCTGCCCTGAAGTAAAATCATCTGCTTCCCAGCTGGCTTGCAGCTCCACTTGTTTATAATTTTTCACCTGCTATTAAAACTTTGAGATGTATTCCTTTTTCACTCAATCATATCTTATTTTATTTTCCTTTGTTGCTTGCGTTTTGGCATTTTGGGAAGAACAGGAAAGAACATCAAAACCCTTGCACTGTTATTTAACTTGCAAGACCTAAAGGTGAAGCAAAACCTGTTTTTTTCTGTGGCCATCAAGATTCTCTGTGCCCTTGTCTCTCCAGTCAGCAGGTCCACTGAAGTTATTAACTCATGGAATTATATTTATTTTTATTCATTCAATCAATCAAACTCCTTACAGTCAATCAAAACTTTTTCTCATTGTCTATCTCCATAAATTACACCATAAAAAGTTCCCAGTTTTTCCTGTGCTCATAGGAATATTCTTTCCAGGGGATTACAGACATTCTTCATATGTTTGGTTGGCTTAGGGATTTTTATTTTTTGATCAAACTTCTATGTTAGAACTTTATTCTCCATGCTTAGGCTTGTGTGTTCTTGCCTCACTGGAGTCTCTGGTGGTGTGAAGACTTTGGACAGCAGCAGGATTTGGCCATTAGGTAGCATCACCTGGAGTCAACACAGATTAGGTGTCACAGATCTTTTAGGCCATTTTTATGGACTTCTGAAGGATTTTAATTTTCATTTCTGCTGGAATTTTATAGAAATGAAATCTGGGCTTGCAGTCCCACATGGCCAAAGCAATAAAGCTGCTGACAGGCAGGAAGGGTACCTTGCCTACTGAGTAAAATCTGTTCACTGCTTTTATTTAAAAATGAGTGTTTTTCTGTGTATATGCACAATAAGCAGTAATAATTATGTGCATTTGATGTTATTTCTACTTTATTTTTCCAACCTATAACACTGGCAGCAGCCAACTTTATGGGTCTTGGGAATGTGAACAGAGCAGGGGGTTAAGTGATCATCTTTCTTCCCTTAATTTCTTAAAATCACATTTTGGCCAGCTTTTCTGGTTTTGGCTTGGATAGAATTTTGAAACCAGGGCACTAGCCTTGAAGAGTTTCAGAGGTTAGATTTTGTTTCATCATCATGTATGACAACTCACTGGGCTTGTGATTTTCTAGTGCTTAAATTTAATGAAGCTTCAAGCGGGACTAAAGGAAAATTTATTTTTCCATGTTTCCCATGCCTTCTTCTCCCTAAACCTAAGAAACCTCATTTAATCCTAGTTCTTTCCTCAGCTTAATTAAGTGAAATCCTGTCAAGTGCAAAAAGGCCCTGGCTCTTTGCCTTTTCTCTCTTTCACTCAGTCTTCTCCTAGCTCGTCTCATGGATGGACAAATCCATGGGAAGTGAGCAGGAAGCAACAGAGATCTGTGAGGTTCACGTCCTCCTTGAGTGATCATTTGAGGACAGCAGAGCTTTAGGTAAATTTTCCTCATTATTAGATAGAGAAATGTCATCTCTCTATGTCTAAAGCTAAACCACAGCAGCAGAAGAGCAGGATTATGTCTGCAGTCCATTTGGCAGATGTTGTGGTCGTGCCACACTTAAAGAATTCTGTAGCTCAGTTCAACCACATCTGTGGTTAGACCAGAGATGCAAACAGAGAGGTGTTACCTCCCAAGCCAGGGGGGCATTTACAAAAGTAGCTCCCCATGCTGTCCACGCAGGTCCCGCTGCCACAGGGGTTTGATTTGCAGTCCCTGATGTCTTCCTGGCAGAATTCTCCATCAAATCCATTTGGACACAAGCATAGGTATTCACCAAGGCCTGGAGGGTATTTGATATTGGTGACACATGTGCCACCACTGAGGCAGCTGCAGGGCTTCACTCCGACCTGGAAAAGGCAAAAGGGGATTCTGGTAAGGTTCCTCTGAATAACCACAGCGGGGATGTGTATTGTTCCCCTTTTGCAAGGGAGAGATTTGCACCGCAAACATGTTATCCACTATTATGGAAACTTATTTTAACCAATTTCCTTTGTCTAGATAGATGGTCTTACACTCACTGTACTTATTTATTTGACTGAGAGCTCGACTTCAAAGGGATGTCCTTTTTTAATCATTTAAGGGGCACATTCTGGCTTCTTATAAGGAAAAAAACCCAATCTTATTTGCTGCAACAGCAGACTTCACATCGTATCTGAGGGCAGAATTTGTTCCTTATTCTTCGAAGAAGAAAGGAAAAATCTTTTCTTTTTGCCTGCCTGCCCACCTTCCTCTTTCACATTACAAATGGCTCCCAGGCAGGAACATGACTGTGGCATTCCTTATCTGGTGTTTCCCTTCAGGGAAGGGAGATCCATGGTTGTATTTTGCGTATGTACAAGAACTGCATTTCTACAGATTCAAAGCTCTGCATTATCTCCCCCAGATAACACAGGTCTAGCTTGAAATATTTCCATTACAGCCATATCTAGGCTCCAGCTTCCCCTTTGCTGTGTGGGTTCAGCAGATTGGTATTTTGTGGTTTGAATGAGCAAAAACAGGAATCTCTGGGAATAAAAATCTTTTCTTCACAAAACTGTTCTTATGTCAAGAGTCTGTGTCCTGCTTTATTAGCTCATCCGATCAGAGGATTAATGTTAGCCCACACAATAAAGACAAAGCCATGCACAAGCTCTGCCAAGAAACTTAGAGCATGGAGTAAAGACATAGGAGCAAGACATCCTCTAAAAATATCATTGAGAATGAGTTACAATCTCCCTTTTATAGCTAAAGCCTGGTCTTTTATGTTATATGCTTTTTTTGTGCAATCCAGATGCAAAATGTGAATTTTAAAGCAGATTAATGAACCATTAAAAGGCTCTGCAAGAATGTTCTTTCAAACAGCAATCAATAGCACTCTCTCTTGTTCCCTGTGTATATAGTTTCTATGTTCTCAGAGATATTTATTCCATTAATTGATCATTATTGCTGTGCTGGATATTATACACTTATGAGGAAATAGCTGAAGCCTTGTTTTTCAAGACAGTAACAAATTATTAGCTATGATGACAATTGCATTGACATGACAGGTTTTTGTTTTTCCTTTGAAGTGCTCTTTCCCTTACCTCAATAGAGTATCTGCTCTGTGCATTGCACTCATCTGACACAGTGAATTCAAAGGTCTGCATTTCTTCTGAATCCACTTTCCAGAGCAGCAGGCCAGCAGGAGAGAGCCTGGCATCCCGTGGCCCAGCCTCCAAGATGAATAGCACAGCTGACCCTTCTGGATCCACTGCTATTAGCTGGTAAACAAAATTCTCACCAATAAATGTCAGCAGCTGGCTGGAGGGGGCCTGGAACACAGGAGGCAGGTTGTCTAAACAGCAAAAATGAAACCATGATTACATAAACTCCAGTTTCTCCCACGCAGAGATTCTCAGAGAGGGTCTTTGAAGGAACACTCTCAAAGAAAACATGCAGATCATGCCCAGAGGCTGATGGAGGAAGAGATATGTGTGTTAGAGGCAGCAAATAGCTTTACCAAAAGAACACCTTTTTCCTCCCTTTTTTTTTTCATTACCTATGCTGAATTTTTGTCCCATCCTTCACGTGGATTAATTTTGATATGCATCTGATATGTGGGAGTAAATAATACATTATGTCTATAACCTCCCCCTAGTCCCAATTCTTCTTAAAACTGAAATTAGTTATATTTCTTATACTTACATCATATTTAATCTACCTACCATCCATCCATTTAAATAAAATCTCAAAATGCTGAATGACAAATGAACTGGGTGGGCGGCTCAGAAGGAAAAGTAAATTGTCACTTTTCCACTGAGTAGACTCTGCTGCCTTTACCCATGAGGAGTAATTAGACAAGCAGTTTGAGTGAATTCAGTTGGACATTTTGTCAGGAGCAAAGGTCTTTTCAGTGCCAGCAGAGACACATCAGAGACTGCCCATCCCCAGTGACAGTGCTGTGTATCATGTCACTGTTGGCACTGTTATTTCCAGGGTTGTTGTTTGCATTCAGTATTTCCTTAACGAAGATAAACCCCCCTAATTTTACAAGGCTATTTAACAGCAGAGGATAAATGCTACCTGAAGATACTTTCAATGTACATAGGTAAGGAGGACAAGGTAGAGAAAATGATTACATTTTATAATTAGAAACCAAGGAAAAGTAAGATCAGATGAGTACCCTGAGGTGACAGCAGCTCTTTTCAGGGCCAGGAATTTCATCTCCATGTCCTAAGCCTCCTCAGTCTCAAGGCATCTTTCCTCTTTAGCCAGTAGTACAAATTGACAGGTATTGATATTTAAAGGAGTCTTTCACAGTGTAATTTGACCATAGTTTTGTTTAACTTAACTCACATTTCTAATACCCAGGATTAATTTCAAGTCATGCTCTAACATTATGAACTATATATGAGTTCTCATAAGGACTCCTTGCACTATGCTCATGGGAAATCATCATTAGGGGTTTTTTTTGTGGTGCATATAATTTTTATCCAACTTTGCTTTCCATAGCAGAGCTTAGATGATGCAATTATTTAAATATGTGTCTCCTTTATTGCTGCTGTGTTATGAGAGCTTTCTAAAATGCTTGTCCAGCAGATTGTCCTGGCATAACTGTTGAAAGCTTCCATCTATTCATTTACCTTTTATTTCCCAAACACTAAAGCCATGGAGCCCATAAAAGTTGTGCTCAAAGTAATCAATGAAATATTGATGCAGGGTATGCATTTATGGATAAACACAAAGGTGTTAACTGAATGGATGGTAAGTGGAAGTGGTAGGCACAAAATAACATAAAATCAGATGTTCTGAAAGGAGTCTGTGGAGTGTTTCTAATCCTACAGAGATCTGCTCTCCATCCAGTAAATATATATACACTCTCCCTATTACTGCAGAACTTTTAAAGAAGTTTTCACACCTTTGAAAAAAGTCTGAATAACCCTTTCTTCGAAATATTTTTAAATTTTGACATCATTTAAAAGTGAACCATGAGTTCACTTTCAGTGTTTCTAAATCACTTCTAGTTTTATAAATTTCAAAACAAATGCAGTTTTTACTTTTAAAACCATGTCCTCAATTTGAAAATCGAGCTGCCTTGGTATTAGTAACGAGTCTGTCTGTGTAACACCCAGGATCAGCTCATCCCTGGGATGCAGCTGCTCTGGCCAGCAGAATATAAGGTCATGTTGGATGTGGCTCTGAGCAACCTGGTCTGGTGGAAGGTGTCCCTGCCCATGGCAGGGAGTGGGACAAGATGATCTTTGAGGTCCATTTCAAACCCTTCAAAACTTTCTATGATTCTGTGACAGAAAGGAGGCAAGGTATGTGAGTCACAGATAATATCCCTCATTGGATTAAATATTTTTTCTGGGGAAAACCACACAGCTTTCAAGTGTACAGACTCTTTCAGATCTCACTCACCCTTAGGCATTTTAACTACTCATCCAAGTGACATCCAAATGGATTTTTAGTTGGCCAACTTTTGGAATGTAATAAAATCCCAAACAACTGAAGCAGGCTGGTTCTGTGACTCACACACCTTTCTGTAATGTGTTTGGCTTTACACTGGTAAAATGCAGAGAAATTCCTTCTGGAAGCACCACGTGGATTGACATAAAAGCAGTGATATAATCTTTATATTGACCAGATCAAACATGTAAGGGAGGAGATGGGCTGTGAGGATAATGCTGCTGGAAGCCCAGATTGTCTGTAAAGAGTGGGGTGAGCAATGGTAGTTGTTTACACTGGGCAGGCAGCCATGAAAAAACTATGATTTAGTCTTCCTCCTCCAGGAGATGCTTCAAAAGGCAGCCTTCCCCATGACCCCTGCCTCCAGGGGCTGCAGAATGAGCCTCTGGGCTCTGTGGCAGTGGAGGTAATGAGTGGCTGATCCCTATCACTTGGACTCCCTGCCAAGCCAAGCTCTGTTATGAGGCATTTCATAGGATTTGGCTCAGCAAAAGGAAGGAATTCTTCCAGACACCAAAAATACATGTTAGTGTTTTAAAAACAGTATTTTCCCCAAATTGCCTCCTTAAAGATTTGTACCTGTGAGATGCTGACAGAGATATTTAGGGTTCATCACCTTTAGCTGACAGAGTTGGGCACTGCATGGGGCACTGACATATCAAATTCTAATTTTCAGGCATTTTTTAAACTTATTAATCTGAGATTTATCAGGTTTCAGACAGAACAAGGTGCATCGTGCATGCCGTGGAGTCTGCATTTCTGATGTACCAAATTATTGCCACTGCAAACAGTCCATGTGCACTCATAGGATAGATTCAGGTCAGCTAAATGGAGGAATGATATATTTAATAAAATGAGTCATAAATTCCCAGAAAATTCTAGAGAAGAAACCCCTGTCTTACTTTCATTAACAGACCAGGTGAACTTAGAAATGTCAGGTTCACAGAGAAGACAAGGGCTTGTAGGGCTTGACTCTCCTTCACCATAGCAAAGTCCATCGATATTGCATGTATTTTCCTGCCAAAAAAAAAAAAAAGGAAACAAAAAACAGGTTGGAGGTGAGAGCAAAAAAACAAAAAAAAAAAAAAAACCCAAAAAAAAAAAAAAAAAAAACAACCCCAAAAACCCCAAGGAATAAGAAAGATAAGAAATTGGCAATTATTAATTTATGGATATAAGCAGAAATTCACTTGTCTCTTGAAACAAGGAAACAGCAGTAATTTAAATGTTGGTGCTTACAGAGAGAAAACTGTGGAAGTTTTCCAGTCCCAGCTTGGGATCCTTGTAGCTTTGAATGTTTTAGCTTGGGCAATGGGGTGTTGCTTTGTCATAAATGGATGATGGATGCAACAGAATATGACTTGTCCCATTTGCACACTCATGTGGTGTATGTGGTCACTATTCCCAGCTGTGACTGCTCATATGGGGAATATCAGGTATCCATGAAAGGTCAGCTCCACGAGACTCCCAAAACCCGAGACTAGACTATTTCCATTTGAAATATTGGAATCCTGCTCTTCATAAACATTTGCAAAGGCAAATTCTGCTACAGCAAATTCTGCTATAAAAGCAGAATAAAGAAGTGCATTAGAATTCAGGCTCCCATGAGGGAGAAGAGCTGAGCACATCCCTGGTGCCTTGGTGGGGCAGAAGATCCCAAAAGCCATTTGTGAGGGGATGCTCCTGTGGCACAGCAGCCTTTGGGCTGAGCTGCTCCTCTCCCACCAGGTTCAGGGGGGCCCTGTGCGTTGAAGGCATTTGGGGTCTCTGAGAAGGGAACACAGGGACATAATTAACAGATGGAGTGAAAGATCTATCCCGTGGGAAGGTCCTGTGGAGGAGTCAGGCCTTGTAGCCTGTGTTGGGCAGGTGGGACTTTATCTGGCCATGCAGATTCCCAGAAAAACATGGAATACTTCTGGGAACAAGGGGGATGTCCTTGCCACAGTGGGACAGTAGGATGGACAAGCTACCAAAGACGTTTTTCCTTTCCCTTCCTTTGTTTTTCTGAGACTGGTGTCTGTCCTGTTAGTGTGCCTGTGTTTTCTGTCTACTGCTTTGCTGGTGTTCCAAACTTCTTTTGCAAACTGCATTAGTCAGTAATACCACTTTAGGGTAATGGGTCAGGTAGAGAAACAAAAAGCATTCTTATAATGGCCACAACATGATAGAACATGACAGATCTCCAGCATTAAAACCTGGATGTTAATTAGATTTTATGACATTGTTGTTTTCAAGGGCTTGATGCTCTGATGAAAAAAAAAAAAATTTTTTCTGGTGTGATACAGAATGGGCCCCATAAAAGAACACAGAATGTGAAATGAGCTGATATAAAATGTCCCCTAATTGAAACACCTTTTCTGAAAGCAATTTAGGTGTTGTAGAGTAATGTAGAAGGGGAATAATTAGACTGTGGTCTGATGCAATTGGAAGCCTAGTTCAAATATTCCCTTGAAGCATCTTAGAACAGAAATTACTATAATCCCTAGAGAACACCATCTTGAGAGACCACATACATTTCTGAGTTTCAGAAACATGAGAATAAGTAATGCCTTTTACAAAAAAGCCCTCCCCTTAGCTTTAAGTGAAATGATTCTAACACAATTCTTTAAATCTAAAACTAAAGTGGTTTTGCCCTCAGTTGGGCTGCACTGGTTTCCCTGCCCTTATCTCTCTGAGGGCTGTGACAGAGGGACTTTGAGGCACCCAGTCAGGTTCAAACTACCACACAGATCTGTAAAGTAACTTCTGTTCACTCACTTACTTTGAAAAAATGAACTTTTAAAAAATTTTGGTAACTGGTATGCGCTTGCAATCAGTGCAGGTTTTAAAACTGTATTTTCTCATTAGCATTAATGAGAACAGTGAGGCAAATGAGTTAAGATGTACCTGATTAATCTTCATTTTATAAAAAAACAGACTGGTGGCCTCCTATTAATTCATACTTGCCTCTGGGCAGGAAAGCAGGATCAGCACATTCAAATATCCCACCTAATACCCTCCAAAATTTTTCTGAAGCCCCACTGCAAACCAGATAATTTGCTTAATGCAGGCCTCTGGAAAAAAGAGAAGGGAAGATCTTTTTAAGGGATGCTACACCAATAATTACACAGAAAAACAGAGGATTATAGTGCTCTGCAGGCAGTTTAAAACGTGGCTCTAGACTTTTGGTTACGGTTTTGAAACTATCAGAATACTCTATGTTTGTACTTAGCAGTGTTTAATGCAAGCAGGAATGGTTTATGCTCTCTCAAGGGTGTTCTCACATGACAAAAACTGTATAACGTGCATCTTTGTGTGCCTCTTGCTAAGGCAGAAAACGGGAATAGAAATGATATAGCCTCACCAAACAGGCTGGGAGAGGGAAAAGAGCAGAGACACTTCAGAAGTGAAGCTAAGCCTCTCAGGGCAGGCTCCTCACTCTTATTTACTCCCACTAACAGCTGCAAAGGATAAATATTGCCAGCCATGAGCTTTCCTGAGGTGTTTGTGTGAGGAAGGTCCATCATAAAGCATGCTCTATCAGGTGTTCATACCCCACGTAAATATGAAAAAGAAATAAAATATCGCAGACACGAGGCTGTGAAAGAGAAAAGCAAAGTGTTGGGCTGTGCAGCTGATCTGTGAAATAGGTTTTCCCCTTCCAGAGCAGTTATTCCACACAGCACATCCGAGGGAGAGAGAGGGCTAAGGAAGAGATGAACGATCCGTATTAAACCTTTATGATCTTTAAATTACCTTTAATTTACAAAGTGCGGTGGGGTGGAGTTGGCAGAGCTGGCAGACCGCGTCGTACAGGGTCAGCACTCGGGAGTTGCTGTACTGCAAGCCATCGTTAGTGACCTGAATGATACAAAAATCATCTTTAGAAGTAATAATGCTCCATATGGAGACTGTCTGCTCATTGTGGAGCACATACCACTGCTCCCTTGGGCTGGATGCGTGCCAGCAAGATAAATTAAACCACTTGTGAGTGGCTCTGCGAGCTAACAAATTGCTTAATGCTCCAAACTGGAAATTCTTCATTAATAACCAAAAGATCTTTTGGCTCCGCTGGCATTCAGCTTTCTGATTGCTATTAGGTTTTATCCTGAAGGTGTTTTTTTTTTTTTTTTTCTTTCTGATACCCTTATGGAAGCTGTACTCAAGTACTAAAATGGGGATTTCAAGGAGTTGTGAAACACAATTAACATTTTTGGCTGGGACTCAGAACCACTTTTTTACTAATAGCAAATCAGTAAGTAAAATCCTTGGCCTGAAAGAAAAGAATGTGTATTATATAGGTTTATTTGAAATTAACCTTATAAAAGATGCAAGGGATGACAATATGAGAGAGAAACAGTCTCAATTCTGTAGAGCAGTCACCTGTCCCAGCTCATAATGGATAATCAGAAAGCCTTAAACATGGCCTTTATTATATAAGAATGCTTATACAATGCAAAGGAGTTGAGTAAATTTATATTTTAATTTTCCCACAGTAAAAATGAAACAATACCAGAGAAGTGTGGATAAGTGGGAAGCTTTTGAGAGTGCTTTGTGAGACATCTTGAGTGGTGTGAACCTTGAAGAGCACCCCAAAACCCTGGGGAAGGCCATGCTGTAGACATTGATGAGAACCAGTAGGAAAGCAAAGCCTTTTTGTCAGGTTTTAGCTCCTCACAATCAAAATAAAGCTGCTGCTTAGCAAATCTGACAGGGTTTGCTTTGGACTCACCAGGTACCCCTGTGTTTTCTTGCTATTAAAAACCAATCCCCAGCCCTCCTCCATCTCTCCTGAGACCACAAAACTGAAACATCCTCGGTCCCTTTGCAGGAGATTTTTACAAGACTGAGGCCGTAAAGTTTTTGATCAATCAATAAACTCTTCCAGCTCACAGAAAGAATATTAAGTTAAATTGAACAAAGATAAACAGAAGTACAGAGAGCAAAAATTACTTGGTAAGTTTCATAAAAAGCAGCAATTATCATGAATTGGTTGAAAGTTCATGGGAGGTAATAGAGCAGATTCTCCTACAATGTCTCATGGGATGGTTCTGCATTTTGAGCTGAGTGTTTATGTCTGCAGAAACCACCACAAGGGCAGGCACAGCCAGCATTCATGGGTATTCACAATTTCAACTTTTGGAAGTGAAATAACTTCTTTGGACTAATATAAATTGGACTAATAAAATTCAGTAAAATCCGTTAGATCTAGTAAAATTCATTGGTTTAAGGAAAATATTAGACTATTGACATATTAGACTATAGTGTGTTGTACTACAGGTAAAAGTGCTTTTAAAAGAAATAAAGGATTTCTCCTGCAGTTTGAGAAAAAACTGAAGCAGACAACCTCCCTGTAGACCTGCTCTTCACTGAAATACTCTGGCAGTAAGACTTCCATTAAGAATTTATAATTCCTAATGCAATTTAAACTTAATTTAAATTCATTATTTTACCGGAGTGTCCAAAGTTGTCTCACTACTGGTGCACTAATAATGGGTGGAAAAATGGCTAGACAGGGAAAAATATAAAAAGCTGTAGAACTGCACTAATTGTTCTGTCTGAAGTGAGCGCTGTGAGTGAATGTAACTCCTGTAATTTGATTATTTTTTAATCTGTTTTTTTTTTCTACATTCTGTTATAAACATCTATTTTGGGTTTTTTTTTTTAGAATTGAGCTGGTTTATAGCTATTTTAATTGCTTTTTCATTAGTCATCTTAGTGATGTGGAACAAACACTTTGATGAGAACTGAGCTGAGCTAAACCTTTAATTTGTTTGGACCTTAAGAGGCAAAAACCAACTTAGAGCTGGGCCTTGTTTGCTTGGGCATAGGTATGATTTGGAAAGAAGGAGCTGCTTCTGCAGAAATGCAAAGGATGATCAGGAACTCTGTTGCTTCTGCTTCAGGTTTTTCACCTGTCATGAAATGATCTTCACTATTGGCATCACTCTACATACACTTTGCATGAAAGTTTCTAAAAAAAAAAAAAATTGAAAGGTGTAAAACTGTGCTGAGCTCAAATTCAGTTTTTGCCTCACCGAATTTTTTTTGTGATTTTTTTTTTTCCATTCTAAATAGATACAGCAACAACAACTTAATGAAAAGGATGAGAGCTGCTTCCCAAATTAGATAAGTGCCTGCCAAGCTCTTTCACCTCTTCACCCAGGCATCTGCCTGGACAGCTCAAGTCATCTGCTGCCCAAGGATAGGTTTGTATTTTGATATCTCAATTAATTATGCCAAACACTCTGGTGTAGCCACATGTACTTTCTTATCTGTGTTCAGCAGCATGTCATGGGAACAATGGGCAAAATCTGAAACATGAATACAACAGGAGATTAAATGAAAGAGCACTGAGAAGAGCTCCTGCTCCCCCAGTGCTGGTAGTGAGAAAGCTGTAGTGAAATTTTTCTGATTCCTTTGAAATTTGATTTGGGAAGGGGGAGAGATTCTGAAAATATTGAACAGTGACATTTCCAGAAAGAATTGTGTTGACTTTTGGTTCTGAAAAATCCTTTAGCTATGTTTTGAAAAGTAGATACATAGATGCACAACCCAGATCATCAATAAGTCTTATGAGCTGCAATAAGTCTTAAGAGGAATTTTCTGGAACAAGAATTTTTGAACACCTGTGGCATTAATTGAAAGTAATTTTTTATCTTGAAAAGCTCCATGATTTTTTTCTCTGTGCTGCCATGTAAGGCCAGCTGCCTTTGAAACTGAGCACTAGGCTCTGCCTTCCCAATTTGTTCATCTAAAGATCCACAGGAGTTCCAGACTCACATGCAGACCGAGATGATTTAATTGAGCATTCGCTGCGTAGCCGTCAGCCTGGTTCCTCTGCAGGGCTTGAAGGAGAGGGAAAGGGCAGAAAGCTTGCAGGTGCAGAGGTTTTCTGGAGCTTTAGTGCATGGAAAGAGTTTTTGTAGTTGTTTTTGAGGGGAAGGAATGAGAAAAATTGTACAGACCTCCTCAGGGCTGAAAGGAAGCACTTGAACACAAGCAGAATTGTAACAGACCTGTGCTGTGAGGACGATGTCCTGGAACACTGGGGAAACCTTCCTGTGCCCATACCAGCATTCTAGCTGTCCTCTTGGGCCAGAAACACCCAGGGTGTCTCCCTCTCAGCTCCTTCCACCATGAGACAGCATTTTATCTCACAGCTGGCAGAGTTCAATACCTTTTTGGAGCAATTTTGGAGCCCTGAGCAGAGCACCTTCCCTCCTGGTTCAGCTCTGGTGTATGACAAAAGGAATGTCCAAGCTCCACCCCAGCAGCAAACAGGCTCTGCACCCTCAGGATTTTACCCTAATGTCCTAAACTCCCAAATCCTTACATTTTTAAAATAAATGACTGACTAGAAGACTTGTCCTGCCAAACATCTTTCTGTTCCCCCCAGGCCACGTGGCAGCACGCATCTCCAGCGGGGTGCAGGCAGCTGCAGGGTGCAGGACAGGCAGTGGTGAGGGGAGAGCTTTACGTGTTTCATTTTGCATGCTGCAGTTTTCCGAGCACATCTGTAGTCTCTCTACAATGGCAATATATTCTTCTCAGCTTCAGAGCCCTTAAAAAAAAAATCTCAGTTTTGTAAAAAACAGCTGATCTGCAGAAAATAATCATTCAGGCCTAGAGTGAGTCCAAGGGCAGCAGGCACGCAGGGTCGGGAAGGCACTGGTTTCCTGGGGATATTTAGAAAAATAGGTACCGTTTTGTGAAAAAAAAAGGGGCTAAAATTGCAGCAGAAAACCCAGACGAAGCAGATCCTGCACATGCTTCTTCCTGCAGCCATTCAGACCATGACTGTGGCCGTGACATCCCAGGAGCCAGCCTGTGCACACACTGCTTGTGCACCCAGGGAGTCAAAGCTCTCTGACACTTGCTGCCTAGTCAGGAGTTTGAGCTGGGGCTTTCAGAAATGGAATACTAATGATTAACAATTGATTAGCATAACTGCATCAATCTTGGGTGATTACCTCTAGAAGTGGTTGTAATTTGCCCTTTTGGATTGGCTACACAGACACCTGGGTTGAAGCTCATTGTTTTGGTTGGTGGGGTGTTTTGTCTTTTCTCTATGTGACATTAGTGCGAGTATTTCTACAGGCCTTTTCATTTCTGAAAGGAAGAAAACTGTGCTTTGCATTTTAATTTACCATGACAACTGGTTTTCTCTTTCTAAAACGTTTCTTAGAAACATAATAAAATTCCTACTTTCACTTGCCATCTTGCAAAGGGCTCGTCACCGGCCACGAAGTGCACGGCCTCTGTGATGTTCAGGAGTGGGATCTGGCAGTCCACAGCCTCAGAGCTCAGGAAATCTGCTTTTGTGCTTTCTTCTTCTCTTGATATCCATTCGCCATTGAGATGCTACAGTAAAGCAGAGGGAGAGTGCAGAAAATGAAGGCTCATAAAGAGATTCCAGTTGTCAGTGTATGTTTATATTTCTAATCAATAATATAAGGCATTCCTAGGTGGTTTATTTAAAATGAAACATGCTGTTACTATAGCTACAGTAAAAGGGGAAGCCGTGCCTAGCTAGGCATGCAGGTGGTCTATTGATTTAGGAAGTGCTGTGATCTGCACTTGGGATGAGATGGGGTGATGTAATCGAGTAACTTTGTGTTTCCTGCTGGAGCTCAGCAGCCGGCTTGTGGCTCTTTGGAGGTGATGTCAGCTACTCCCCCAGATCAGCTGCACAAAACATTCCAACTTGGTAAGAGCCCATGGAGCCCTAAGGGGGCTCAGCAAATCTCAGCTGTGCCTCGTGAGTGTGCCAGCTCCGACTGGGAGTCAGGCTGAGTGTCTGTTCTGAGGTGGATTTATGAGTTTAATCAAACATTTCATATCTGAGGATGCTGATCTACCAAATAACTCAGTTGCAGCATTGACTGTGTATAGTTGTTTATGATAAAATTACAGTGCTTGCATAAGAGATGGGTTTGATGCTCATCAAAACCTCTGATTTGGTGTTGAAGTATGACTAAGAAAATTCAAATAAAAGCCTCTGTAACTGTGGTGAGGAAACCCTATATTCAACCACAAAACATTTAAATGTGTTTAGGAAAACAACCAAGTGTAGTGATTCCAGATGTACAAAATGAGAAATAATATTGTGATTTCAGGCTTCAATGGACTACAGAGCAGCTGAACCAAACAGGAATCAAACAAAACTCCACAGAGATAATGAGAAAGAACTCATAGCTGTACATTTCCAGGGAACCAGTCCTGGAAAGGTCTGAGCCTCTTCAGCTCTCCTCACTTGTAGCAAACACATTGACAGTGGGCTCGGAACCTGCTGAAGCAGTGAGGGAAGACAGCACAGGCCAGAGTAAAACATTTCTATATAAACATGCCAGCATTTCACTGCATCATCCATATTTTAGGAGCCAACGGGAGGCAGCTTACGATGAGCCTGGTGACCTGGCAGTGCAGGCTGGGAGAGTCTTTGAACCCGAGGCCAAACACCCGGATCCTGCTGCACTCCGAGGCTCGGACGTCGCAGAGGCCCCCGTTCTCCAAGGCTGTGATTTCCAAAGCTTGCTCTGCAGGGTGAGATGGATACAGAGCTTTAGAGAGCAGCACTTACACTCTGCTCTGTTCTGCTTCAGCAGAGATTTTGTTGTAGCTGTTCCTGGTTGTTGTGGTTTAATACTTTTCCCTAGGGTCTTCCTTGCCTCCCAGTGGATTTCTCTTGAACAGAGAAACAGCAGTTGTCAGAAGGGGAAGCAACAAACCTCTATTAAATATTGTCCTGTGCACCCAGTGCTGCAAGATGTATTAGTGAGTGTCAGGGCTCCTGAATCAATTCCCTGAAGCTGTGGTTTCATGTTAAAAGGTCTCCAGGGCTAAAACTTCTGTTGACCTAAGTATCCAGTGGTAATACATCTGCTGAGCCAGGTAAGAGGGGTAACACATCCCTGAGCCAGGCAACAGGATGGGAGCACAACTGAGAGGGCAAGGCCTCATCCCACAGCATAGAGAAACATGGGAACAAGAGATGGCCATGACACCAGGATCCCTGGAGTGTCAAAGAGCAAGGGAGAAGCCAACCCTGTGTTTTTGGCTTTTTGTTTGTTTGTTTGTTTTTTCCTCTAAAGTTTTGACAGCAGTTAAAGGGTCCTTAAAGTAAAGCTTTCTTGTGAGGGTTAAATCATTAATGGCAGCACTCAGCTGTGCGCTGTGTCAGCACAAAGGTCATACACCAGCTAAGTTTCACTTAAATGCTACATTAAGGCCTTAAGTAGAGCTTAAGTGAAGTACAGCCTGTGCTGCTGACTTCCACCCATTACTGCTTTAAAAATGTCTTATGGCTCTCAGGTAAAGTTTCACTTGGGTTCTGTTGTACTTTGGGTATTCAGCTTTTAAAATTACTCATTGCTTTCACATTGGGGTTGTTTCTACAGAGGAAAAATGCAAGTCCATTGGATGTCAGAATTCACATCTTTAATTAAGAAAAATTATAATTTGGTAGATATTTGCACCAGCTTTTGGGTTGCAGAAGAGTCAGAATGGCTCCAATATCATACATCAATAATAGCAGTCGGTTGGATCATGGCTGAATATTTTGATTTATACTGTTTGTAGATCTAGTGATCAGGAGAAGCCACTATGATGACAAGTAACACAAAACAGAACATTTTCTTCTTGTCTCCTGAACAACACTTAATAGCAAGGGCATGACCAGGAGCCCTGGGAGGGACGTTGCTCACCAGGAGAGTGGAGTTTTATCCCTGCAGAGTCAGAATGGCTCCAATATCATACATCAATAATAGCAGTTGGTTGGGATCATGGCTGATTGGCTTCCTCTTCCCTGCCCCATCACCACTGCTCTGGCAAAGCAATATTGCCCATCAGTTTTCTCTGAGCTGTAGCTTGGCTGAAAAAGAAGCTCTCCATCACCTAATATTTTAATGGTACCTTAGTCCAGCTCTGATTTGAGGGGCAAAAGGCCCTGAGTGGAGTTGATAACCTTCCCCAGCACCTCGCTGTTCCTTTAGGGCTCTGCCATTTAGGCTGTAATTAGGAGAAATGCTGTTTAAACACTGCCATCCCACCAGATTGCAGCCGGTAACAACAGAGCCACATGACTTGTGTTTTTCCAGAAAAAAAAAAAAATGAAGGAAAGCAACATAAACATGAAAAAAAATGAAAATACTTTTTTCCCCCCTGCACTTCTGAAGTGCTTTTAGCTTTTCTTTCATTTTTTAAAGAAATTGATTTTATTGCAGCAGTATTACCAACACTGCTGGACACTTTGCAATATTTACAAGAAGAGAAATCGTTTACAGCTTATCAGCTTTCATCAGTTACTGGTGGATTCCTATAATGTACAAAACTATTAGTCAGATGTGGTGACTGGTTTTGATAAATTGCCTTCTTCTGTGGTTAGTGCATAAAAATTAAAAAATAAAAATGCTTCATTATGTTTTTCATGAGATTTTAATAGTTAGCCCCACTAGTACTGAGGTAGCTTGGATTGCATTAATGTTTTCATTATCTCTGCAGATTTTCAGGCTTCTGTGGGTGAGGCAGAATCTCAGAGCCTGGGAAGGAGTGGGGCCCAGGAATGTGCTCCTGCAGCCCTTCCTGTTCCCCCAAAGCACTCTCAGCTCTGTTGATTAAACCCCTGCACTTCCCCAAGGGTTTCCTTACATCTTTATGGCCACACTCCAGTGTCAAGGTCAGGGCAAGGTGACCCAGCCCCAGTGCCTTGCCCAGGGACTTACAGGATCAGCTCAGCATTCTGTATTTGTTTCTCTCAAACCATTCTGTACACACTTGTCAGGGTTTAACCCCAGCCAGGAACTGAATATCACACAGGCACTTCTCACTGCCCCTCCTGGCAGGATCAGGGAGACAATCAAAAGGGAGAGAGTGAGAAAATGTGTGAGTTGACTTAAGGGCAGTTTAGTGGGAAAAAAAAAGGAAGAAAATACACATAGTAATACATAGTAATGGTAATAATCATGATAAAATATTTAGAATATATACAAGTGATGCACAATGCAATTGCTCACCACTTGCCAAGAGATGCCCAGCCAGTACCTGAGCAGTGGCCGCTGCCCAGCTTTCCCCC
Organism: Pyrgilauda ruficollis; assembly: GCF_017590135.1. Classification (NCBI taxonomy): domain Eukaryota; kingdom Metazoa; phylum Chordata; class Aves; order Passeriformes; family Passeridae; genus Pyrgilauda; species Pyrgilauda ruficollis. The sequence continues at coordinate 3,292,348 of NW_024524377.1, read as the reverse complement.
CAGTTTATGCACTGAGAGTGATGCCATATGGAATGGGATATCCCTTTGGTCAGGGGGGGACAGCTGTCCTGTTGGTGTCCCCTCCCAGCTCTCTGGGCATCCCCAGACTCCTCGCTGGCAGGGCATGAGAACCTGGAAAGTCCTTTCCTTAACACAAACACTACTTGGCAACAACACTACAAACATCACTGTCTTGCCAGCTATAAATCTGATGGAAAATAATAGTAGTTACATAAATTAAATAAAATAAATTTATATATTTAATAAAAATTAAATAAATTACAATAATTTACAATAAAAGTATTTACATTAATTAATTAAGTAATTAAATAAAAGTAATGTCTCTTTTTTTAAAAAAAATTGATACTAGAGTTCAGCCTTTGGACCTCAGTATAGGCAGTAGATAAATATTGATAAGAGATAATATTTTTATCCTTTTAATTTTTTTTAAATGTCACACATAATGGGTGTAGGAATTTTTTGGCATTTGGTTTTAATAATGGTTTCTGTCTGTCTTCCCCTCTGCCTTCTAGCATTGCATTTTAGCCAGTTCCAACCAAAAAGGGGAGAGGAAATCTCTGTTCCATAGGCTTTGGAAAAGTCTCCTGGCAGTTGGCAGCTGGGCACTCAAACACCCAGACCCTGCTCTTGCTGGGTGCAGGGATCAAGGTGTGGTTCATGGAGGGGAGTTGGAAGACCAGAGAGGTGCTGACATCAGAAGGGAATATTGGAGAGCCTGAAAAACCCCAGCAAAAGAGCTGCAAGGAGTTCAGCTAAAGACTGGAGGGAAGAAGGACAGGAGCAACAAAAAGAGCTGGGAAACAGGTGAGAGTGAGGGCAAAAGTGCAGAGAAAGCAGAGGTTGAGGAGATCTGAGATGGATGTCTGATGACTGTAAAGGGGCAAGATAGAGAGGAGAGAAATCTGTAGGTAATCATGCAGCTCTTGGAAGGTGCTTGTAAAAAGTATGATATATTTGAACATTAATAATTTATGTTTAGGGAGTGTGAATGTCAAAATACCACAAAATCCAGGGCAGAACATCCTCCCTCTTTTCTCTGTATGGCCTATAGGCCAAAAATGTGCTTTGACTTTTACTAGTAGATTAAAAACTGAGGCTCAGGGTGGCACCTGGGGCTCAGATGTGTGACAGGGTGCAGCAGTTGTGGAGGAGGATTTTGGGATCTGTGTGCTCACATCCACTGGCTCAGCCATGGGCATCTCACTGCATTTCTAGTGCCCAGTCTGTACACACAGTGAGTAAACACAAAAAAATGCATCTGTCACCTGGCAGAACATTGCATTGGGATAGTGATGAACAGCAGGAAATGCTTGGGAAAAAAAGTTTTAAAAAATCCTGTGTTTTAATGAAACTGTCTTGAGATAAAATGGAGAGAAGGATCTGGAGTTGAAGGTGGAAATCTCAAAGGCCTCCAGACAGAATAAAGGATCTGTCCTCAGTGGTTTGCAATGCTTGTCCTCATGGCACACCTCCCCTGCCTTCCCTTCCTTCTCCTCCCATCTCCAGTAGGAATTTCCAGGAAAGAACAGTAAATTCAGAGTTTCTGATGGTGTGGTTTCATTCTGTAATCATTTACGTCAATCAAACCTGACAAAGAGCACAGGCTAAATAATAGACTGAACCCCCCCACATAAATACATGGTTGGTTTTACAGGTATTTTTGCAGTGTATTTTGTAAATAATATGCAAAATTGTAGAAGAAAATGAAGAGAGTTGACACGAAATCAAGAATGTTGCAAATCTACGCTTAGTGAAGTCTTACTGACAGATAGAAATAGTTCATGTTGGATTTACCATTTGATTAGAAAAGTATCCCAGCACAAATAAACTTTCTTCTGCACTGTTTGAAAACTACACATGAGGCTTTGGGCTGGAGCAGAAGACCTGAAATTGAAACCAGCAAGAATTTTGTTTGAATAAAGAGAAGGAAAGGAACTGCCCTGCTTTTCTTAAAGGGGATGATAAATAAGCAATCTAAGCCATGGAAAGCAAATCAAGAACCAGATCATAGGTGCTGGGTTGGGTTAAATCTGAAGTGAGAAAGTAAATGGCCCATGATGCCCAGCTGCCCCTTCCTTGGAATCAGGGAGCTGATTGAACAATTTTCCATGCCAGAGCTTGCTGGTGTGGATGTGGACCTCCAGCTACCATAGGTATGAGGGTTCTGTCAGAGCAAACTGATGATCAATTTTCTCTACAGCTTGGACAGAGCAAGTCTGAGTCTGCCTCCATCCAAATGTTTGCACAAATATTGTATTTCTTTTGTATATAATGTTGTTTGGTAATCACAGACAGAGTCATTGAATGCATTATCCTGGAACTCGTGCTGTCCATGACCCAAAGCTCATTAGATAATCCTCCCGAAGAAAAAACTATCAGCAGCCATATGCTCTTTGCCAGAATTCTGGCACATCAGTGATCTCCCTGGCTTCTAAATGAAAACTGTGTTTTTCCTGCTTCCAAACCCAGGTCTCAGAGGACCAGAGCAGCTGAAGGAGCTGGGGGTGTCTAGTCTGGAGGAAAGGAGGCTCATGGGGACCACCCCTCTACAACTCCCAGAAAGGAGCGTGTGGCAAGGTGTGAGTTGGTCTCTTCTCCCAGAGAGGAAGTGGCAGGACAAGAGGAAAGGGACTCAAATTGCAGCAGGGGAGGGTTAGATGGGATATTATGGAAACTTTCTGTGATGAAAGGGTGGTCAAACACTGGAATGGGCTTCCCAGGGAAGTGGTGGAGTCACTGTCCCTAGGGGTATTTAAAAGCTGTGTAGATGTGGCACTTGGGGACATGGTTTAGTGCTGGGCTTGGCATTGCTGGATTAACAGTTGGACTCACTGACCTGAGGGACTTTTTCCAGCCTAAACAACTCTGTTTCCATAGTACCAAACTCTAGATCTGTGATCTTTTGCTGACATGGAGTGAGTCTGGTTTTTTGCTTTGAGGGTCTCTGGTATCCAGTATGGATTGCAGAAACGAGCCCTGAGAGAGTGTGGGGAAAAAACATTTTGCAAGAGCTCCCTGTGTGTGAGAAATGGCCTGGCTCAATTTCACACTGAAAGCATCCATGTGCTGCAACAATATGGTAGATTATTTTTTGCTTTGGAAAACTCACTGTGACATTTTAGGCTTATTTAATCCTTCTATTTTTAAAAGGCTTGCTAGCAATGTACTTCAGCAATAGAAGAGGATTGTGCTGTTGAATACAGAATATTTTTTCTTTTCCAGATGGCCTGGAGAGGTGACCTCATGTAAGATTCTGGTTGTGCATTATTCATGGTGCTCACTGGCACACCAAAGCAGGTCTCAGTTTTTGTCCTTCAATGGCACTTTAGGGAAGAACCCTTGGCAGCTTCTTGAGGCTTCCTGAGAGTGAGTGCAGTGATGCCACAAAAAGGATTTGGGTCATCATGGTGTCATCTTGGTCCTTATGTCCACTCTAGTGCCCAATTAGTTGGTTTTAGTAATTTTCCCATGTTTAAAGTTACTGAATAAGATTAAATCTGGTTATTACACTCAGGGTTTTGTTCACAATTGGTTGAATGTTCTGTATCTGGTGGATTGTGAGCTCTTTGCACAACATAAAATATTATGAAAAGGCCTTAAAGGTTTGCTCTGAATTTTTGGTTTTGGTCAACTTAAATCAGACCTTTGAGTGGTTTGCAAGCTTTAATTCTAGTTTATAAACTGTTGTGAATTTGTTATTTTCCTTGTATGTGCATTGTGAGTATTTGGAGAGGAGGCTGTTTTTTCAGGGCTTTTTGTTTTCTTTTGGATTTAACAAGATTTAAGGTTGAAATTTCCTGTGGTACCTGTAAACAGCCTGATGTAAAGAAGTTATAGGTGTGCTTCTGGGGTGTCTGGCTTTGGTCAGTTTGAATGAGATCTGTAATTTTTTAAACTTTTCTAGCAATTTAATTCTGTGTTCTTTGGAATTTTTTATTTTTTTTTTAGCTACATGTTTCACTGGACTGTTTTCACTGTTTTCATTTTGCATTAAAGCAAATAAACTAATCTGCAGAAAAGACTGACCTCCTGACCTGGTTTGCAGGGAATAGTTTGGACCACTGAGCATGCAACCTTCCATGTCCCTTATCACCAAAATTTGATATCCTTTTAAAATTTGTTTTCTATTGACTTTGTAACGATAAAGCTAATAGTCCTCTCCCTGCTCAGCCAGGTCTGTGCCTCAAATGGAAAGAACTGGGACTTAAAACAGTAGATTAAAGCTGGTATTGATGTCTGCCTTTTCAGATGCTTGTTTATTGCATCTGCACCAGCAAAAACTAAAGTAAAACTGCTATGAAAAGAAGAAAGGCTTCAAAACTAGCAGGAAGTCCCCAGTCCCTGAGAATTGCCCACAAAGATGTTTGATGGGATTGAGAAAAACGTTTCTCTGAGCAGAGTATGTGGGTGTCAGTGAGGATATGTCTGTGGTAGTTAAAAGTTGTGCTTTTCTTCTCTTTTGATTCTAAACTGTTTTTCTTTTGTAAATTTTGTAGTTCTTACTAAAACTCTTGTGGTTGGAGGTGTTCATTCCTCTAAAAGAGCTTTCAAAAGGTGACAAGTCCTAGGTTCAAAAATGGATGTTTTGACAAGTAATCTCAAAGCTTGATGTTTAATCATGATACCTTTTCAAATGATGTCTGCTAACACTGGCTCTGTTTTTAGCCTGAGAAGAATGTATTTGTGTAAATTTTTACAGCCTAGGACTGAAGACATTATAGAATAATTTTCTTCATAAAGGATGCTCCAAGTTCCATCCAACCTGGCCCTGAACCCTTCCAGGGATGGGAGATCCACAGTTTTTCTGGGCATCCTGTGCCAGAGCCTCAATGATGATGAGGACCACTCCTATGCAGATGGCAGGGAGAAGGAAAGTGTTTTTTGCAAATAAACATGTAAAATATATTTTCCCCAGTTTTCTTTCAGTACTAAATCATAAATTGTTTTAACTAGGAAAGAGCTGACTGAACAATGTAATGACCTATTGCATAATATGTATCTTTATACTTATTCTTTATCTACTTTCCAATATTGGTAAGCTGAGAGAAAAAAAATTCGTAGTAAGTGGAGATAACAGGTCTCAAAAGAAAAGTTTTCATTTTCAAGCTTTACAGAACCTCTTTTATGGAGTATTGATATCTTAGTGAGACTTCTTTAATGTCAGCTTAAAGGAAATAAGAATATATCTTTAATATCTTTAAGCCCAGTGTAAAGAATACATTCCCAGTGGGAGGGGAGCTGTGTATTAAAGTGTGGTTTCTGCTGCAATGGTACACAGGGATCTGCTTGAAATGCTCCCTGCCTTACAGGATTCTCTACTGAAGAAAAATGTATTTGGTAGAAACAGATGCCCCAGCTTCTAAAGTTTAGTACAAGAACACAGCCTCACACCCATCAGCTGTCGAGTGAACCTTTAAACATGAGAGGGAATGGGGAGGCTGCAGGCAGTGGAAAGTTTCAAACCTCCCTCAGCTGGATAGACAGGAAAATTCAACATTTTGGAATGTAAAAGTCAACAAGTAGTATGAGAAAAAGGGAAAAACAAAAGAAGATTTGTGAAAAAGAGACCCGATTTTTGTCTTGATAGTGTAACTTCACCAAAGTGACAGGAACTGTGGTTTTGTTAATGCTGTGCCCAGCAAAGTCAATGGTATTGTTATAATGAAGAGTAGAATTAAGCCCAATGAATTACTATTTGAAAAGAAGAAGGGCTTTTTAAGGGATAATGCAATTTAACATTTTTTAATAGCAGCAGCACTCTGTTTGGTGAGAAAAGTTTAAAACAGTGAGCATGGTTTTTGCTGTTCTCACAAGCACATTTGACTCTTCTTATGAAATCCAATTTTGAAAAATCAATGGAATTGCTAAAGTGTACTGCATCCTCTCTGCCACAGAGCATGTTTTGCCATATTAGCAAAAAGCCTGGCTGTTTTTTCTTTGTTTACAAGCTCAAATGATTTGAAAAAAAATGATCAGTTCCTGTGAAAGGGTCATGGTTTCTGGTAATCCTGTTTCTGGGGCCTTTGTGTTGCTATTAAATGGAATTCTCCCTTGAAGGTCTGGTGGCCACAAGCTGGTCGAGCCACAGAGAACACCAGCCTTACACACAGTGAGCAATATTTTTCATTGTAGATATCCTGGGGATTCAGGAAATGAATTATATTTCCTTTGAAAAGTCTAAGATGCATTTTTTACTTTGCATAGTATTTTATTTATTTTAATTTACGCAAGGACAGCATCTATTGTGCCAACACACCCTGATGGCTCCCTCTGCATCACATCAACAAAACACATACTGAAAATATCTAAAAGTATTAATTTACTTGACTTCCTAACAGCCCTTATATAATCATTAAGATCTGGAATTTTAAAATCATTGAATTTATTCAAGTGGGAGAAAAGTATTTACTTCAGCCAGTATGCTCCCCTACAAGTGCTCCAATCTCCAAAGCAGACTGGAGTTTGATGTAGACAACTGAAATGCTCTGTCCCCTTTCACCTGGGGATCCTGAAAAAAATATTTTCTTTCAATGTCTTCCTCGAAATGCTCTGTCCCCTTTCACCTGGGGATCCTGAAAAAAATTAAATATTTTCTTTCAATGTCTTCCTCATGCTTTGTCTTTGAAAATGAGAATTATGCTTAAAAATAATCACAATTACATAAACAGTGAGATTTCTATAATATGTACCTGACCTTACATTCCTGGTGTGAACAAAACTCTGAGTTTATTCTTCCAAGGAGGAGAGGCGTTTTCCATTGGAAGATCCAGCCTGAAGAACTGAAATAGCTGACCTCATACTTTTGCTCATTATAAATATATTTTAAAAAATATTGCATCTTTAATTCATATTATTTAATTACAGCACATGAACAGGACCCAAAGCAGACTGCAGAATTCAGAAAGGTCTGTATAACCACTCTAAAAATAACAGGGTGTAATCGACGTAGCTGCTGTGGCAGATGGGTCTGGGGGACCTGTGTGGTTGTGGTTCACAGCTCTGAAAATGCACTTGGGTTCACAGCCCCTCTTGATAACACCTGTGAAATGCATTGATAGGAAAATGGGATCTCTGTAAGTGTGGTAGGTGAACATTCTCTTCTCACCTTCTCGCTATCACTTTGTGCTGGCTTTGATTTCTTTGCTGGTTAATTTTTGTTCTCCCCAGAACTTTCCACGTAGAAATTTAAACTTCAAGTGTCATTACTTCACTGAAACTAATTTGTCGTTATTATTCCTCATTACCTTTTATCTTGTAATTGCTCTTTAGAGCTTCATACAATCTGCATATTACATTGCTCTATGTGTGCTTTACTAGTCCTGATATTTTTTAATAAGCAACATGGTCAATATATACAAATGGTAAGCACCAACCTGATTTGCTATCTGCTATAATTGGATTCTGCCTTTAATTACAGGTGGTAATGACATTTTAAGCACCTTATACAGGTGTTGAGGGGGGGGTGGAGGTTATGAAATGTTAAGCAACATTAAGAAATTCTAAGCTTCTGGAGTGCTGCCAAATTTCAGAGGTGCCTTTCAACTCCAAATAGCGATTTTCATGTGAGGATAATTATAGCTCTGGCCACCTGGACTGCTCCTGTTGGAGTCAGGCAGAGCAGAGGAGTGAACTTGTCTGCAAGCCACACTTCACATCTTCTCTTTTCATTTCTGTTTTCATTTTAAATCACTTCAAATATATCATGGCCTGTATTTTGATTCCTAAAAATACTGCAGGACCATCTTTTTGGGTGTGTTTGCTGGCCAAAACCAATGGTAGAATATATTGTTCTGTATTGGCAGTGTAGCTGATGTTGGGTGACCTTGGAAAATATATTTGAATTATGTTGATAGCCTCCTTGATCTTGGGGGAGTTTTAATTCACATCTATAATTCCAGCCTGAGAAAATTAGACAGAGATTTGTTTTGGAACTGATGGGAAAATATATAGCCAGCAGAAGGAGTTGCCTTCTCCTTCATTACTCATGTAGCTTCCTCTGGAACATAACTTTGCCCTAGCAATAGCACTTAAAACTCAGCATTTCTGAGATCAACACTTATTCTCCTGTTTCTTCTGTCGTGACGTTTTGAAAAGAAAGCGAAAGAGACAGCACTTTTATGTGTCCTGCAGGAGCCTAATTCAATTCTTAATTTCTCCTCCTTTCTCTCCCTTCCTACAGAACCTCTGCTCATTAGCCACAAAGCCCAGGGGCTTGTCCTGCCTGTGATTTCCTGGGCTCTGCCAGCCAGGCCAGGATTCCTGAGCTCCAGGGATGGGGCTCCAGCTGCTCTGGTTGGAGCACACAGCTTTATTTCTGAGACTGATCTTAATTCTTCATCTCTAATAACCTGTTCTGGTGTGAAAGCCTGGCTTCAGTGACATCAGCAGGACCTCTGTTCTGAGCACCTCCAGCCTGTGAAGTGACATTTGAGAGGTTGGTTGTGCCTGTGTGGTGCTGCTGGGCTTTTTCCCTGGAAAGATGTGTTCCATCACACATGTACCTTGGGATCTGTAGGGGAGCAGCCTTGGGGGGAGGGGTTTAGCCTGGAGAAAAGGAGGCTCAGGGGGGATTTTATTGCTCTCTGCACTACCTGAAAGGAGGTTGTACCAGGTGGGGAATGGTATCTTCTCCCAAGTAAAGAGCAATAGGACAAGAGGATATTGTTGCTGTCATCACCAAGAAATGTTTAAATTGGATATTAAGGAAAATGTATTCACTGGAAAGGTGGTCAGACATTGGAACAGAGAAGTGGTGGAGTCACCATGCCTGTAGGTGTTCAAGAAACCTCCTCAGATGTGACACTTGGGGACATGGTTTAGTGGTGTAGATGGCAGTGCTGGGTTAAGAGTTGGATTCCATGATCTCCCAGACCCTTTCCAATCTAAATGATTCCATGCTGTCTGTGTAGAACATTTCTGCATGTGAAATGTGAAAACAAGCAAATATCCTTAAATATATTTTGCATGAAATTCAAAAATCAAGAACAGCTAATGGTGAAGCTCCCATGGAGACTTGTCTTGATTGACTGTACCAAATTATCTAGATGACCTTTTCTTAGTATTGTAATGTCAGGGTGATTGGCATGCCACAACTAAGATTTTATTTCTCCTTGTAGGGGATCTGACCTTAGGCTGTATGTATAGATCTCCTTTATATTTCATTCACAAGATCAGGTAATTTTATGTGTATATACATACATATATATATATATATATGTATGTATGTGTATATATATATAAAACAGCTTCTCAATTTTTCTATATATAGAAAAATATTCTAAATCACTAATAAATTAATTAATAAATAATCCTTAATAATAGACCTCATTCCAACTCATTCCACTGATTCACTCTAGACAGTGGCAGCACTTTTTCCTCTCCATAGTCAATGCTGAAATGAATTTATTGTGTGATGTTTTCTCCTAATTTCTCTGCATTTATACCAAAGACAAAGGAGAATATCCTGAAAATTAAGCATGCCAGTTGTTACCTTGGTTTTAATTTTCTGGGTTTTTTTATTCTCAATTTTTCTCTAACCCAGGAAGAAGCATTGTCTAGACAAGATGGCCCAGCACCTTGTCCAGCTGAACATGAAAAATGTACAATGCAAAGGCAGCAAGAGACAGAAAAAGCAGGCAGGGCAGAGGAAGAAAATTACTTTGGGGGTGTTTGCCACAGCTGATGTGTGTTTGTTTTCCAGTTCTCACCTCCCTGTGCAATCACAGGCTGAGCTCTGTTCTCTGTCCTTGTTTATATTTGATGTCACAGCAAGAAGACAAGGTGCCATTAGCTTTTACTTGAAAGGTCATACTGAAGCTATTTTCCTCTAATCTGAGAGATTTCAGCCAAAGCAAAATAAAATTTTAAAATTTGGCCTAAGCAAGCCCCCTAACCCCTCTGTATCACAGAGAAATAAGTTAAACATTGAATTATATGTCGGGCAATTGCTTTGAAATTGCTCAACTCACTTTTCAGTCCCTGGTGTCAGTTTTTCCTCTGTGTGAAAGAGAATTAATTCTTCCATATTTGGGAAATTATTCTGCAAATTTTAGCCTGTCACTAACAAAAAAAAAAAAGGACGTCAGGATATATTTTAACTGCTTTAAACCCATGCAATGAAGTCATGTTTAATGTGAAGAATATGAGTGATCCCATCCGTAATAATAAATGCATTGTGGTGTCAGATGTGCCACTGGGCTCCTGCGTCTGGCTGGAGATTTGGATGTTTCAGCTAAGCCATGGTGACTGACCCTAGACTGACCCTATTTGATGGCTTTGGCAGGGTTACTTTTTCATTTTGTCACTTTTAATTTTGTGTTGTTGCTAGTATAGTGTTTGAAATTAAGGTTCAAACTTTATTTTCTCTTGACCAGGAAGAAAAAAAAAGAAGTAAGACATATCTCTACACTGTTTACATGAATATTGACCACAAGGTGAGCAGGACGCTCCTCTTTTTTGTGAGAAGCCTGCTTGTCAGCATGCCAGTGATAGATCAGATGTAAAGAAAATCACTTCTGCAAAACCAATTTGCTAAGGGGCTTGTAAAATCCATTTTTAAAAAGTTACTGAGGCAAAAAAAGTGAAGGGCCAGCCAACCAGATATTTTGATTGGCTCTTCAAGGTCAAAACCCGATTACTAATTCATCAAATACCTTACTGGTACTGCTGCTTGAGGAGCAAACAACTCGGCGGAGATGTTCTGCCTAATAATGCCAATATGGAAAGAGTGCTTTACTCACTTTTGGCAGTGCTGCAGTCGTGGGAGCTGTGGCCTGCACGGCACTGGCAGCCCAGCTCCGTGCAGCATCCGCATCCGCTGCAGAGTGCGGGACACCGGAGAGCAGCGAGGATCTCCTCCCGGGCAGCAGGTGCCTGGTTTCCAACTGGGAGCTCTCCCTTCCTGCTCCCCAGCACTCTCCTTTCACACTCATTTTCCAAAAGGGCTACCAGTGCTTTCACCCAAGCCACGTCGTCTTTGAGCTGCAGGTCCAGCAGGCAAATATCAATTGCCTCATCCAGGTGTTCTGCCAGGAGGCCTTTACACGCCAAGCCAATGGTGGAATTTGCAAGAATTTGGTGGCAAATCTCCTGAGCTTTGGTGGCAGTCAGGCCATTGGGAGTGGGCCATGACAGTGGGAATTTCATCCGAACCCCTTCAAAGTAATCCTCAGGGAAAAAATATGCAAAGCTCTCTGAGTGTCTCTGGGCTGGGCCATGCAGTGGGTGAAAGGATGAATATTTATAATACTTGTCTTGCCTCTTTGCTTTCATTAGGTCTCCTGTTGGTTTGGTAGAGTGAATAGAACTGTTGAGATTAATGGAAACTTTGTGTAGGAGGGGATTTAGTGGGACCTCAGGGCTTCTTCGCTTTTGGACTGATTTAGAAAAATATCTTTGACCAAAAGTCTTAGTTGGTGGTTTTGCCTCTTTTCTCAAAGTTGACTCTGCTTCTGCGTGAGTGACAAACTCAGATGTAACATCCAGATATGGGATTGCAAAGCTGTGGTCCACATGGTCATGATGGCAACCAGAGGGCTCATGGGAAGGAGTCTGAAAAGCATTTTTTGTGTTTTCCACAGCCACAGGTTTGGTGCTCTCCTGGCATCTGCAGAAATTTTTCCTTTGCTTCCTCTCAGAGGGTGCTGGAGTCTTGTCAAATAAACTCTTCCCTGGAGGAATTCTGATTTAAAAATAGGAAAGGATTAGAAAGAGAAAACTTTCAATAAATAAGTATACTCTCACTGAGGGTAGGGTAAGCATAAATTCCCCCATCTAAAAAGTACTTGAGAAAACACTTAAGTTCAACCTGTTTTCTTTAGTCACTTTTGCGCTGCCCTTCTTGAGTTGTCCTGTGTGTTTTCTAGCACTTCATGGAGACTTTTTATACCAGATGTTTAAGTGGTTTGCTGGAGCATTGCCTAACTGCTTGACTTCTCTTTGCAGGACTTTGTCTGAGGTGCAGGTTATCCTTTGTGTATTATATATGAAATAAGGCCTTGGATTTGTCCTTGGGTGACACAGCTAACTCTTGGAGAATGACAAAAATGTCATATTTGTTTCAAATCCTATATTATGAAAATCATCTTTATCTTTGTGCCTGTTCTGTCCTCTAAGATGTATATTGCTAACTTTTTTATTTTAAAATGTCTTCCCCCCACTTTTTTTTTTTTTTTTTGCATACGTCATTTCCTTCTTTCCTTCTACTAGAGTTTTTTTAGATTTTTTCTTTCAACACAAAGCAATTCTCTATTGATCATAGGGCATCATATAAGCTGAGATGATTGTCTTCCCCCTTTTAAATTTAGTCTCTAATGATAGATGAACTTCTAGAGACTTCAGTTTGAATAAACAGCCACGATTCAAGCTTCTTCGGAAATCTCATATCTCTTATTGATCTTATTTGTGCAGCACAAGAGGAATCTTAGAGCTTCATAGGAAAGGATATGTTTCTTGTCCCAATATTTTGCAGCATGTCATTACCAGACAAATTTGAAAGAGCACCAAAAATTAAAATCATTTTGGCATTAATTTTGTCTTGCAGCCAAATGTTGGGGTTTCAGGAAAGGGAAAGCATTTGCCAACATATTGGAGCCAAACACTAGATACTGTTGTTGGAAACTGTAATTGCCTTTATCCAATTTGTTAGAAATATGTTTTAAACGGCATATCTGATATTACCATTTTGATCATTGACACAATCATAACTTTTAAATAGAACATCTCAGTGACACTGGCAAAATTAACTTATTTCTCCTCCTGAAACATGAGCACAAATATTTACAGAACTGTTTTGCCCAAAGTGTGGGCTCAGCAGGGGACAGTATGAGACAAAAGGGTGGTTTTCATGCTCATGGAAATGAACAAGCTGTTCTGCACTTCTCTCTAGTCTAGGAAAATAAAAGGGTTTTGGTGATTGAGAGATTTGTCCTTTGGACAAACATTTTAGTGTCTGAATGAGTGTCCTTCACGCTCCATACCTCTGGCTCTAATGGAGGGGTTATCTGCCCCTGAAGCTTCTCTGACTCAGCATCAAGTAAATTTAAACCTAGACTAAGGCAGCAGAAGTAGCTCCTCCTTTGATATAACACTACATAAACTAGAGGCTCTTGTAAATATAATTTATTTAATAAAAACAATAAATCAACCACATAAACTGGTCCAGAATCAGGACAGAAACTTAAAGCACCAATGAAAATTTCACTAAAATGAAACTCTTTTGCCTTGATGTTTTATTGAAACAAAATCTTCTGTTAATCCTACATTAAACCAATTACCTTATTTTGGTCAGCCCCTGTCCACAGAACTGGGGTGTATGGTGTGGAAAGAAAGGAAACCCCAACCTCCTCACAGCCACGCACGTACAGCTGCTCCACAGTGAGCTCAAATGTCCCTCTGTCCTCTGCATGAGATGACCAGACTATCATTCCCCTAAGCCACTCACTATAATCCAGGAAGAACTAAAAAAAAAGTTTTTTCATCCAATTGAGTTGGATGCTATTACAGAGAAAGTGTCCAGAATTTAACAGCATTTCTGCTAGTTTCTTGGTATATTTTGAAATGTCTGAAGATTTTATTTTGCCTACTTAAATCACATGTTTTAAAATTCATCTCTTCTCTGGCTGCTATTTCGTGGCTGGGAAGCTCTGATGTTGTTTTACTGTTTAAAAAGTTGTGTTGGAAAGCTGGTGTGTAAAACTGATCTGTGCATGCAGGGCCCTGCAGCTGCTTGAGAGAGGTGGGAGCCAGGGAAAGCTCTGAACTGCCAGATGGTGGGCACTCAGACTAGCTTCAGGTGCTGGAGAAAACCTAGCACACTTTCAGGGTTATTTAAAATGAAATTAAAAACAGTAGCAGAAAAGTCACCCTCTAGCTTTTGTTTTTTACTGGGCCATTTCTCAGTGAGTGGATCAGAGAATGATCCAGTCTCCTCTGGAGGTGACCTCAGTTTCTCTGTTGGTTTATTTATACAGGTTCTGAGGGGGTCCTTAAGAATCCATCCTTGGAAGTAGTGCAAGATGAAACTCACCACCTCTCCTGCCCTTTTCACTTAGCAGGAGCTTCTGCCTTCCCTGAAGAATCTCCATCACACAGCCCTAGAAAACTCCTCAGTGTTTCATAACTAAACTCCTTTGCACTGTGCTTTAGCTCCAGCTTTTTCAACAAAATTTTTTTGAGCAAGTTCTCCTAAGGAACTTTTAGCCCTTTTTTGGGGCAGTGAGTTATTGGTTGGTTCTTGCACCAAGCTATTTCTCCATCTGCCTTCCCAGAAGCAATCTCTGACTGATTACCCCATTATTAGGATGTTAATGATGGCTGTTGAATTCTAAATAGTAGAATTTACAATGACAGGCCAAAACAGACATTAAATAGCCATTACTTAGGCCCACTGAATAGAACTACAATATGGCAGAGGTGCTTATTTGTTTTCTGAAGTGCAAGGAGTCTAAAAATTCATTGTTCCTTTAGAATTGTGCCGAGCTCCCATGTACAGATTAAGTGCAATGTTAGTGTTTTGCCTTTTTTTTTCTTTACTTCACAAACCAGGCTACTACACAAGCAAACCCATTTTGGTTGTAGGAACACCTATTAGGCATGTTTGAAGTTTAGCAACAGGAATTAAAATGTGGGATAGGGATAGAGACAGGAGCAGGGATAGGGATAGGGACTGTGACAGGGAGATGTCAGAGTCAGACTCCTGACTGTTTCCAGACCATCTGTCCCAGAAAGTACAGGTTTTCAGAGCTCACTGTCATCATTAGTAGAGTTGATATTAGGTTTTAGCATGGTACATATATTACCAGACTTTGTCAAAATGTAACATTTAATCTATACTCACGTATTGTAATTAGCATTGAGGAATAAAAGAACAAGAGAAATACGAAACCCTTAATTAATCCCTATTGTCAGCTACCTACATTTTCAAGTGTGGGTGAGGAAAAAAAAAAAACTGGCAGGGTTCAAAACAAGAAGTAACTGTGTGGATAATGGATTTTTCAGATTGGTTTACTAACCAAATAATAAAATGAAAAAAAAAAAAAAAGCAAAAAGAAAATATCTGTTCAACTGATTTTTTTTTTGTTTGTGGTATTTTTACAGGTAAAAAAAACTATTTAAAAATTATCTGGGCCTGGAGAGGAAGCAGGAACATACTATCAAGATAAATAGCATTAATACTTTCTTTTTATCCAAAATTAAAAAATTTCAGTTAATCTTAAAGAGTTGCAAACATTTCATTATAATAATTTCAAAATAATTATTTTCCTTTTTAAAGTGGCCCCTGCCTAAATATAACTTATTTATCCAAACAGTGTCATGTGTTTTCCTTTATTTTGGGTGAGGATTTTCTGGTCCCTTTGAAGTTCCTCCCCATCCCCCTGTGAAGGTGTAACAAGCTCATATTTTTGTTCTTGTGCTTGAATCCAGAGTTTACTCAGAGTTTGGCTTCACTAAATTATAATTCTGCCCATTTTAGTTCCCCATTACTTCAGGCTTTTTGTAGAGGGCTGCGTGTAAAACCCTTGCAGTCAGAACTGCATGAGCTGCTCAGTCTTCTGCACTGTCCAGATTAATATTTCCAGGTGTGGATTTATTTCGGGAGTTTGGAGGGCTCTCACCCTCTCCTTTCCTGCTGCCCCGGGCAAGGCACCCCACCTGGATTTAATGCTGCTAATTGAGGCTTCAAAGAAGGTTTTTTGAGCCCTCAGTTTGCAGAGTTATTTAGTGACTGCCTGCTGGAAGCTGTCGCTTTGAGTGACCCAACCCCGTTCTGATCCTCCTTGAAGGTTGTGGGAGCCAGTGGGAGCCAGTTCCTGAGCTGCAAGAGGATAATGATGGACAAGTGCTGCGAGGATTGGCAGGCACCCCACTCGGAGGTGTGCTCAGGGATCTTGTTCACTGCTGCACAGCTCCTGTAGATTCCCACTCACATCACAGCAGGATTCACATTGTGTCCCCAGTGTGCCCTGATTTGTTTCCCTGAGTTTTACCTCAGGAGTAAATGAGAACAGGGATTCCTCGCTAAGACTATCCTAGTAATAAAACAGTAATTATATTGCATTCAGTTGCAAAATGAAATGACAGCTTGATTCCTTCTTTTTCTCTATTCTATAATTAACAGACTTTCAATTACTGCCTTCCTGAGGTCTATTCCAAGTGAGATCACAAGGAGAGCCAAGCACAGGCACTTCCTGCATCATTCTGGCTCTGCTGTGGACCGATCTTCATCCAAAACATTTCATAGCAATAAATCTTGATGATACAACTCTAGGATAGAATTATCTTCTTGGCCATAATTTGCAGCTGTTTTCCTTACCAAAACCCCTGGTGCAGCCTGCTCTTATTTTTCCAGTGATTTCAGTCTATTAGTGTGGATAAGCAATACTTATGCAAAGTAAGTTGTGGCCATATATTTGTTTAGGCAAATGCTTTATGTTACAGCAAATGTTGCACATTTACAGCCCATTTTCATAGCTTTTGGGGGCTCTCTGGATCTGACTAATAGTGTCTTACTGCTCCACTCAAAAACTCCATTACTCTGCTACCTGTGATCTCACCTTGCATATTTATATCTTGAGCTCTGCAAAGAAATTTGCTTGATGTGATGTGATGTGGTTGGGTAGTGCCTGGCATAAGCAAACACGGAGTGCTGCAGAGAGTAAGCAGTGCTATCAGAGCGCCGCTGTGTCGCCAAAAAATTTCCAGAGGTGTTTGTTTTATTTGGTTTTACAGTTTGCTAAACCAGCACTTTAACCAGCTACTTCCCTGCCTCTCGTTTTGGCTGCAGGCGCTCTGATGGCTTCAGATATTTTCATAGCAACTTCATTGATAATTCAGAAATACTACAGGCGTGTTCTCAAAGCACAACCGCCACAAGAGCGCTCAACCATCCACGCACGTACTGTTATTTTCCTGCCTCCGTAAGACTTCAGGATTTTGACTAGCGGCGATGCCTCGGTGCTTTTGATGGTCAGCTGGGGCCCGCTGTCCTGAAAGTGGCCATTGCAGGTGTCCAGCACCACGGTGTCACCCCCTTCTCGTGCAGCTACGCCACAGTTGCAGGCGGTGGCGGAGCGGTGGCCGCCGCAGTCCCACTGCCGGACGTGCACCTCGAACGCCCGCGACTCGCTGCGGCACAGCAGGAACGTCCCGATCTTGTGGCTGTCGTAGCGCCTGAACAGCCACGAAGAAACAAAAACAGACAGGGTTGGACACCCTCAGCATGCACCTGTGTTGGGAGCTTGTTGGCACTCGTACAGCAGCGCTCCATAATTAGAGCAGAGTGCTGGCTGGCCTTGGAGGAGGGAGCCATGCACACATGGGGAAGAGTTTCTCAGGGTCTGTATCCAAGGGAATGCCGTGGCAGTTGTTAGCTGGAAGTGCCTAAGAATTCCTGTGAAAAGCAGGAGTTGTGTCCCAGCTGCTGCCATGGCAATGGGCATGGATAAAAAGGGTAAACTTCTGATATAAAGCAAATGGGAAGAAGTTTCCTGCCGCCAGGTCTTAATAAATATATTTAGGTTCTAACCAGTTGATTTTAGAGTATGATGTTGAAAGGGAAATCAGTGCTCAAATAACCTCTTCTGTCACTAATCACCAAATTTTACAAGTCTGGCTGTGGCTAGGTAAAGGCTTCCTGTGAAAATCTGGGATTCTGTTGAAAGCCAGCTAAAATGAATTTTGTTCCTCCCCCTCAATGACTTGCCCGTAAGCACAACTTTCACACTCAATGGATCAGCAATCAGCGTGGGGAACAATTTAGGACTTTCATTCTTTTCTGAAAGGAACATCCCTTCTCCGTCTGGGTGAGGCAAGAGCAGGATACTTTAATAAGTTTGCAAGTATTTGGCCTCTGCATGAACCATCTGGAACCTCTGGGGTTTCCACAACAGAGAGAGGACCCTCTTCTGTTTGTCCTTAGTGCTGTCACCCCATAAACTTGTCTCATTCTCACTCTATTTTATTCTGTTATATAAAAGGAAATAATAGCCATATACTTAATATATGTTGTTGATGTTTTCTCCCTATAAGCCAACAGCTTCCATTTTTAAAAACAATGGATTATTCTGCTTTCTTTTAAGGCACTGTGATTAGTTTTAAACTCAATTTTTAAGAGATTAACTAATATAGAAACTAAGCTATAAGCTTATAATAATAAACTGTATTATTTTCTACAATAAAAAAAAACATTAAAAGGAATGTATAAAATGCTTCTGCTAAATAACAGGATTATTTTTTAAACAGTGCTATACAAACATCCACATTGTTTCAGGCCATTAATGCTTCTTATGCAGAGGAACAAATGGCTTGTGAACTGTGACTTTTTCACATGTATATTTCTGTGTTTTGCTCCTCTTCAGAAGAAAAGCTATAACTGTGTAGCTTAAAACACAATAAAAATTTAAACTCCAGCTCCTTTTCTCTGATAGAAAACACATCTGACTTTATCTTTCATCTTGAAAAACTTAGGTTGGCCATAAAGTGATAAGGTTTTGAATGGTTCTGTTTCTTCCTATTTTCTAATCAGATACATAAATCCTGTATTACACTGCATAGATGCTGCTGCTAAGATTGATCAGAACTAAGGACAACATAAAAAATAGATAACCTCTTTAAACCTCTAGTACTCACTTCATTTGGATGTCTTTATCGGGGAGAAAGAGGATATTTTATGAGAGCACCTTCCACAATTTCCTTCTGCAGGAACAGCTTAGAAGGAGAGGTGTTTGAGGAGGCTGATGGGAAATCAGGGATCAGATTGGCTGTACCCAGACTAATCATCTCTGTCTGGTAAAGGAAGGCTCTTTTTGCATATGCATATAAATGTCATTGCAGTCACGGGAGCTATTTATTTCTTAATAATCACTGACAGTGGACCCAATCCAACCCCCTGGAAGTCACTCTGAGTCCTTCAATTAAGTCATGGCATAGATTGCACAGCACAAACCTGCACTGTGCCTAAATTAGAGCTTTCAGGCGCCCTCAAATCAGTTGAATGGATAATTGGATGTAGTCAGGTAAACTTTTGTGATGTTTGTACAACTGTAATTGTGATAATGATTCTTTGGACAACCTTGGAGTTGCCTGTAGTACTAAGCAGGCTTAGAGCAGCTCTTGCAGGAGGGAGTTCTGTGTGTTCAGAACCAGCCACTACTGTTTGTGTCTAAATCTCCCTCCACAGTGCCCTTCCCCACCCCGAGAGTCTGCAGCAAGGGCAGCCTGGGTGAAAAGGGGTCCCTCCCTCCCCCTCTGTGTGCTTAGATTGTTTTGCAAGGGGGAAGCAAGTTCTTGTCCTGGCACAAAGTCATGGCTCGAGTTATGCTCTTTATCCAGTAATTATAAAACACTCCTGTTTGGTTATGGCAGTGAGCTTCTATAGGAATAATTTCTGTTGGTAAATCATAAGAGAGGGGGTAAATCATAACAGAAGGGGATATAGACATATGTAAACTACTACTACCTAGTAGTGTTCAATTACCTCACACCCTGCACTTCCTCTTCACCAAGCTGCACTTTACCTTTGTATTTATTCAGTGTTTTTTGTGGTCATTCCTGAAGATTTTCCACAACAGCTTTGCCACCAAATGATTTGATTTGCTGGCACGACACTCCAGGCTCCTTCTCGCTTTGCTGCTAGGAACTATTTCATGGTAGGCTTGGCCCTGTGAAGAGCTGGGTGATGCTGAAGGACGTTCTCTGCTTTCAGAGCGTTCATCCCATCACGTTGCTCTCAGAGCAGATGTTTAGTTATATTCAGCAGGCACTGGATGCCTGGGGACACCTAAACTGCTGCAGACTATCAAAACCCCAGCACCTGGCAGGGCTACTCATGGCCAGGACTTAGCTTGGGCTCCTATGATGAAAGTCATTAAAGCCAACCAGCAAATGGTGCCATTTCCTTGGTGATAATATTGATGGGATAATATGGATTAGTGTAAATTTTTGAGAAATCTGAAAAATCTTTTAACCTTTTTTGGTTAGGTAAAATGCAAAATAACATAAATGATGTATATAGTTCCCCAATCAAAAGAATTTCCCCTTTTTACTTTGCCCTAAAAGGATTTTCTGCATATTTAGTTTTAACCTAGTACTTCATATTTAAGAATCTGCGATTTATGGCATGAAAAGCTTTTATATTTATAATGTGCCATAACCAGTAATGAGGGCTATACTTTTGCTTTACCAGGCTTTCACATTTGTTTAATTTAGAAGGTACTTTGCTATAAAAGGAAGTGCTCTCTCTGGATTTTAGCTGGTATAATTAACGTTATTTCACATCTACGCTCCAATATACACAAATTGATTGTGCTTATGCTGTAAAATATGACACATTCTTCTTTGATTTTCAGTCACTGCCTTTGGTGAAAAGAATGAAAAGATTACAAGATAAATATTCCTACAGACATATATTAGCAGGAGGCACAGCAAAGGGGAGTGTTATTAAGGAGTGGGAGTTGGGTATTTCAGTTGTCTCATGAATAGCTAACTACCTCAGATGTAATGTGAGCTCACTATGTCGGATTAAAACCACTGGAAACATCACAATAGAAGTTAAAATTACATTGGAAGTGGCCATTTCAGTAAGAAAATTGTACTGCCAATAAGAAAAACACTTCCAGTCTTTTGATTTTTGTACCATTTTTCAATTTTTCAAATTCATTCAAATAACTATTTTTATTGAAGTTAAATTTTAAATTTTTAATGATTTTAGTTTAAATTTTGAAAATTCAAAAAGGTTCTCATTCCAAACACATTTTCCCATGACACTCCCTTCCATGAAAAGATGGGAATGCTTCCCTTCCAGACCTCTGAGTCAGCCTTTGCCTTCAGATTATAGTTTTGTACCAGGACAGAAGCAGGAATTGCTTTCCTCACTCCTTAAAGACAGAGCTTTAAAATCATTTGCTAACATGGTAACAATTCTTTTTGGATAGGCAGTCAGAGAAGTTGCTTAACTGATGTGTAATAAGGTAGCCTAATCATTATAATAATTGAAAGAGAAATTATTTACAATAATAAATGGGAATATAAGTAGGAGTAATGGGACTGTAAAATGATGGGTAAGAAACTTGGCTGAGTATCAAGAAGTGATACATCTTAGGGAAATAACCTAGTTATTGAGATGGACGAAGCCCCATCAGCGTGGCTCATTTAAAGCTGCACTGGACAGAGCAGTGATGAATGTCTGTCCACAAGGAAAAACGTGCAGCTTTTGAGGGGCCAAGCTGATCCTGGGCTTTTCCTCTTTCCAGTCTGTGTGACTCTGAGGCAGGATGACACAGACTGATGGGCTTTTCCAAACTCCCTGGGCCAAAACAAAACATAAATTGCTTAGAAGCATTTCTGTGTGATATCAACAATAGGATTCAAAATTAGTTATTCAAATAAAATTGCTTTATTTGGTTTTAGACCTTTTTTTCTCCCATGGAAGCAATGTAAAAATGTGCTACATGGCTGGAAGGGTGTCCCCATTCCAAGAGGTACTTTTTAGCTATTTTTAACTCCCTAAACACAACAATCTGACACTGCCTGTTCACAGCCCTAAATCAAAAGGGAGTATTTTAGAATATAAATGTATAGAGAGGTTTGAAATAATACTCTGATCTAGTTTAACATCCCAGAGTTGAAATAATTGCAGCTACATGAGGTATGGGAATATCTTTGAACATCATGCAGCTCTGATGAAGCTTCCAAAGCAAGAAAAGCACCCAAACTTGTATGAAACAAGTTCCTGGACACACTTAAATGCTGTTCAGCAAAGCAGAAAGGGGTCTGGGAAACTGTGGATAAGCAGAGCTAATCTCCTACCTCAGACTGCCCAACTGATGTGAAATCTTTGTTAGAAGCAGAAGTGTAACCTTTAATGGAGTAACTGCCTTTCTTACTCACATTTCATCAACAGATTTCTCCAGGTTTGACATCATTTCAGATGCCACCTCCAGAGCATGTTGGACTGAAACTGGGATGTCAGGATAGCAGAAATTCCCACCTGCCAAGCCCTTGTGGATGCTGTGCACCCAAAGTCATTGTCTGTGCCCTCAGGAGGTCAATGGCAGAATGACAAAATTGGAATGTCATCTGAAATATTTGCAACATTGGATCAAATGTGCCAGGTGCAAATTTTAAAAACTTTCAGTGGTGCAAATTAGCTGGGATAAACAGATTAATGAATGATTAAGGAAGTTAAATGTGGAAAAGTTCTATACAGTTCAGGCTGTCAAACACAAAGGCCACTTTGGCTCAGTAAGTCTTTAAGCAGCTCATTGCTGGGTAATGCAGAAGGACATTTGGACACTACAGGAGGATGTACAGTTTTATTTCTGCATTCTTCTCCTGATATTTGACACTTATAATTTCTGCATTTCTTTATCTGAGACATTAGAGCCATCTTTATGGGGTTTTTTGGTTGTTTTTATCATTGTCAACTCCAGCTGGACATAATCCAGCTCTGGAAACAGAAGAAATCAAGAGCATCCTTCTGATGAGTGACTTTGCAGCAGGTGTTGCTAAACTCCTGGGAAGGCTGTCCCTGCTCTGTGCTGTGCTGCCCTGGTGACATAATGTGTCACTTGGATGGCACTGGGGTGTCACTGACACAACAACCTGTGTTGTAGACACCCTCACAAAGCCACTAGTGATGGTTCCATTTGAAGAACATTTTGGAACCTGACCTTTGTCTTGTAAAAATTATTCAGACTCAAACACATTGCTCCTCAAAGATTAATCCATTTCTAGTCCTTTTGTTAAAAGGAGTACACAGCTGGAAGGAAAGCACTTGTGCTGTTGGAAGGAGAACATTCCTCATTGTGAGCAAACCTGTTCAATGCTTTTTTGATATTCTAATGTAAACCCAAATGCATGCCACATCCAGAAACTGATAACTGCAATAATTGAGCCAAATTATTTCAAAGTAAAATACTCACCATCCATCAAATGTGATAATGTGTGGATCAGTGAAAGAGTAGCAGTTCCCTGTTGGGAGGTCTTGAACTGTGACCTAGTTAAAATGAAATGTGTAATGAATACAGTCTACACAGCAGTTTTCCTTCATTACTGTTCCTCACAAAACATGAGGGGCAGGATTCATGGGTTAAGTACAAACTACAATCTGACTTCTGAAACATGATTGCAGATGGGGACAAAACAAGCTTTGTTTTCAAACAACAGTGTTTAATCATAGCCAGTGAGCGAGTTCAAAGTGTTCCTGTTCATCTGATGCAATGTCTTCCTTTATCTGGTAAAAGCTCAATTTTTTTTTTTATTAAAACTTTTTGCTAAGGAGCAGATCATTCACTGAAATTACCAGGAGAATAGAGTGCTCATTAAATTGTACTAATTTTAATGCCTGAAGTATGGTAAAAAGGTATGCTGTAATTAAGTAACATTAGCATGTTTTAGTAGAAGCTGCCTGTCCCCTGATTTGACCTCAGATTTCCCGTTACAGCATCTGAATGGCTGATTTATCTATTTGATGTGGATATTGATCAGATATTGATGAGGAAGCTCCAAATTACACTGCTTTAAATATGTGGGTGAAACAGGAAAGGATCTACTGCAGCTGCAGAGATCTTCATCTGCATCAGCCCTTGACTCCTTGGGCACCAGCGGGGTCACAGAGGAGCTGAGAGAGCCCTGGTACCCTGCAGGGAGCAGATGTGCAGGCAGGGCTCTGCAGCTGTAACACCTGAATCTCAGGCACTGCTGGGCCCACATTGCCAGGTCTGCTCAAGAGGGTGTTTTTTTTAATGGCTGAGTGCTCTCCTGACCAACTCCCAAAAATGCAGCACTGACTTGTGTAGTGATTTGTGATATGAAGCGCTCCCAGTGATATTGGTGGGAGTGATGGAGTGCTATGGTTTTCCATTACCCATCCTGACAGACTGATTTCTTGGCCAGGGCTGTTAATTCTTTGCTCCCTCCCTGCCCATGAGGAGCCCAGAGGTGCACTCCAGTTAGTTCTACCAGGATCCATGGAGCAGGGAAGAAGGATGGCTGCTATATCCCTGTGCAGTCTTTCAGTGACAAAGCAGAACTTGGCTTTTGGGAACAGGGGTGAAATTAAATAAATGAATTAGAGGTGAAGATAGAACTTCAGTTCCTGACAACATTCCTCACCTGCAGCAATGCATCATCTGTATTTCAAAATGCCCCTAAACCATTACACAGAAACACTTAGATGCCCACCTGTGTCTGGCACACCAAACTTTTAGAATGATGGTCTTGAGGACTGAAAAAATGAACCCCTCTTTGAACAACTTTTTGATCTGGGATCAGCTGTATCATTTGGATTTACTCTGTCATATGAAGTGTCGCAGAATTCTCCCATTTTCTCCACAGCCTCACACATCCTAAGTAAAAATTTAGCACAAACAAATCCATGTGGCCCTTCCTGCTCTGTTCCTTCTTGCATGATGTCAGCAGAAGACACAATTCCTGGTTGGAGGCAGGACAAGTTTGCTGAGGAAATCCTGTTTACAGGTATCTAGACGTGTTAGGAAGTTCTGCCCACCATTTCTGTTCAGTTTTCAGATAAATCAAAAATATCTGAACAAGTCAGAAGGATTAAAGATTATGTGGATTTTAATACATGGACGTTTTCTTGCTATGTTGCAAGAACTATGTTACATTAAGGCCTCTAATTAACTACAAAGCAGCAATGGAAAAATATGGGGGAGGGAAGTATTGTCTATTATGCTTCCATATATCAAGTTTTAACAGAGATAAATGGAATTTATTATTAAAATTGATTTATTCAATTTCACACTTGATACATCTTCATATTTTAATGAAACTGTTTGTAATTTCAAGAAAAAATATGAGTGTGTGAGTGCACGATGGTGAATTAGCTGTAATTTCTGGTTTAAGAACTTTAAAAAGAAGCCAGTTCTGGAGATGAAATGTTATACACCCATGCTAGGCATTTTGCCTTTGAAGACAAACATTCTTTTGGTCCAATTTAATCTTATTCTCTTATGACAAAATCCACAAAAATTGGGGCAGGGAATTTGTGGATTTCACTGGGGGGCGGTTTTCAGGTACTGCCAGCTTGGATGTGCCCCTGCTCTGAGAAATTTAGCTCAGTCAAATCTGTGCTCTGGTTAATTTTTTGGGATTACAGCTCTCAAACCTCCCAGCTGAGGTGCTGAAATAACTTCATGGAGAAAGGGCTGGTCCTTGCCCACCACATTTCTTTAGCCAGGCTTTCTATAGGGAAAGTGTAGCTTGCCTTCCTCATTGGTTTGGTTTGGGTTTTTTTTCTTTTTTTTTTTTTTGGACATTTTCTAGTGGTATAAATGAAGAGATGGAGCAGCCACATGTGTAATTGAAAGAGTCCTGGCAATTCACAGCACAGTCACAAACTGAACACAGCACTGCTGAAGCCCCTTCTCCTCTGTCCTTTCTGAGGCTTTGCCTTTCCTCTGCTTTTTCAGAAAATGTTCTCCAAACGTTTTCTCCTCCCTTTTCCCCTCCCTCCTTCTCAAAAACATGCTCATTCCCTAACCCATGTTCTCCCTCTTCCCTTTTCCAGTGGGCAGAAGCACTCCTGGTAACTTCTGTGTTCCAGCTCTTGGAACTGAGGTCAGCACTGATGTGCTGACTAATAATCAAACCTAAATCTGTCAAAGCACAGGGAATTCCATTTAATTTTCTTGGTGTATAGAGTGACTGATTTGCTTTACTCTGCTGACAGAGGGCAGGGTTAGATCAGATATTAGGAAAAAATTCTTTATTGTGAAGGTGGTGAGGCCCTGGCACAGGTGGCCCAGAGAAGCTGTGACTGCCCATTCTCTGGAAGTGTCCAAGGCCAGGTTGGATGGGGCTTGGAGCAACCTGGGACAGTGGAAGGTGTCCCTGCCCATAGCAGGGGTTGGAACTGGATGATCTTTAAGGTCCCTTCCAGCCCAAATAATTATGACAATCACCCCTAATTTTGGTCCCTTCCAGCAAGAAAAAAAAAAAGGAAAAAATAAAAGGAAAAAAAAAATAAGGAAAAAAAAAAAAAAGAAGGAAAGATAAAAAGAAAAGCCTCTCATTTAGATTTGCCAGATTTTCCAACTGATTTCAGGACCTAACCTTCACATCCCTGGGTGTGTGAGCCCTCCAGAGCCCATCCCTTGGCGCGGCCGGCCGAGCGCTGACGCGGCTGACGCGGGGCCCGTCCTGCGCGAAGTCCGTCACGGCCGTCACCGTCACCGTGGCCGCAGCACAGCCGCTCCCCGAGCACGGCTCCGGCAGCAGATCCACCCGGCAGGCCGAGAGGGCGATGTCAGGGGGCCCTGGGACCTGGCTGCCTGCAGTGAACACCAACACAGAGTCTGACAGGAGTCATCCGAAGTGCCGCCCGTACCACGCTCTGTTCAACAGGAACGCTTCCCCTTCCAGGACACGCAGGCCTCGTGTCCAAGGCTGAAAGGTTTAGCTTGAGAGCCCCTTAATTTCAAAATTATAATAATTTGGAGGGAGGAGGTTTACATTTTCCATGTGAAGGAAGGCTCCTGCCTTCCTTAGCAGACACCTGTCTTTTCAAACCAAGACTCCTTGGAATCAGATGGGCTTTGCATGAAGACAGTTGTGACTGAGTGAATCTGGCATCCCTCTGCACTCTTCACTGTGCTGCTTTTTTATCCCCAAAGTTTGCTAAAAACTCGGTGGTGTCTATTTTTCCACAGGTACTAATATTTCTGGGACAACAGTGTTATCTTTATGGGTCCATGCCCAGGGGATGGAGAGAAGTCGTTCTCATGACAAAGAAAGAGATGAATCTGTGTTCTGGAAAACAATTCTCTTTCACTGTCTGGAGTATAAGGAGGTGTCTGCTGGCCATTATTTAATTTAAAATAAACAGGTGTTTTGATGTGAAAAGGGAGGGTTCTCGAGTAAGTTTTTGGTGAACTATGGATCCACAACAGCAAGGCAAATGCAGCAGGTCTGTATTTGTATTTTTTGGCTTAGTTATGTTATGGTATTTTACTTCCCAGTCTGTAAAATGATGATAGTTTTGTTTGTATTTATTTGCAGAAGTATTGTGCTGATAAATTCACTAAAAAATTGAGGAAAAACACTAAGCTATGGAGATACTGGCTATGTCAGCATCTGTGGTGGGTAAAGAAATGACGTGTGGTGACAAAATCAGTGTGACAATGGCACTGCTCATCATATCTTTCCTAAAGAGACCTCTACACACAGCCAGAATGGCACTGTCCCCTTCTCTCAGATCCTGACCCTTTCTGCTGAGGTCTCAGGTGAAGGGCAAACCTGGATTCTTATTTCCATAGGTGTGTTTTCCCTTGCACACACTGAATTATGATAGCATTTAGTTCTGAGCCATCTGCTCTGCACTACATACAATGTGCATTTTCTTCCCAAGAAGCCACTCAAGCTTTCATGAATCCTTTGGTCGGTAGGAAATGAAACTGTGGTCCTGCTGAAGCCAGTCAGAATCCAAATGCTGATTTCAGGATTTACAGTGTTTCTTGAGGAATACTTAGTTTTCTGTCCCAGACCACTAATTATCATCAGATAAGAATAAAATTCTAGAAATGGTGGGCATAAAATTAATCTGAGATGAAAACAAGTGATTCTCTGATATTAAAGTAAGTGATTTTTATATCATTCTTCCCATTTGTAAAATTGCTTAATAATTTCTAGAGATGGCATTGAAGAATTTTAGGATGGCATTTCTAACACAATCAAATAATCACTGTCTTATTCCTTATGGAAAAATCTTATGAAATATAATTTAAATTAACCCTGTACAGTACTATGGGAACTAAACTAAAATCTGCAGATATTAATGACATTTTATCTCTCATATCAAATCCTTAAAGGCTGCCTCACATCACATCTTATAGAAAAGTCCTGGCTCATTTTCAAGGTTCTTGATTCAATTAAATTGAAGGTTTCCATGAAGAATAGTTATTGCCATTACAGCCCCATGAGCTATGCTCAAAACCCAGAACAAAAGTTTAAAATCAAAGAAAATCATCTTGTCAAAATAGTAGCGATAAACTTAACAGAAGCCGAACTCCAGTGGCTCTGCTGTGCCTTGGCGTTCATTATGATATTGTCTGAACTTGGAGAGATATTTCTGTGCTTGTAATTAGCTTTCTTATCACTTATTCCCTACATAATTAGCACAAGAGTGTAGTTATATGGATTCAGTCAGACAAGGAGCTTGTCAGTTAATTTATTCGGTATAAACGAATCGCAGCTAAAATGGTTTTTATTTTTAATTTCCAGCACTGTGGCCAGCACACATTTTTCAGAAGCCTGCAGTGCTCCTTCAGATAAACTAATGGACCCTAAAGACAATAAAGGCTCAGAGCAAATGTGGTTGTGCAGACACCCAGCAGCAGATCCTCAGCCTTAAGCATATATAGATAGCTCAGTAGATAACAGCCCGAGTGTCATCCCAGGAAATGGCCTCGGGATGGAGCAACCAAGGGCTGGAGTTGGGTTTAGTTTAAGCTGCAGAAAACTCGATGAGTTGATCGAAACTAACAGGAATTTTCCACTTCAGTGACAACTTCTTTCAAATATGAGTTAATTGGACGAGCTGTGCCTTCCTCCTGGCACCTCTTGGCACCAACACATCAAGCCCATTGACAGCTTGCAAATAGAGCTGCTTCTGCAGGTCCTGTGTCCTCTCTTTCTTCCAGTCAAGTGCTCACTGTGGGACTGGAGGAGACCTTGGTGAGGGGTCAGTCCCAGTCCAGTGTGCTGAGCTCAGCCTCCCCTGCCTGAGAGCTCCTGGCGCACGCTCCCAGTGTCAGAGAGACTCTGAAAGCCTTGATGGAAGCCTAAGAAAATGTGAGTTAAACAAATGGCCTTGACTGGGACTAATTCCTGTCTGATTCTCAGTGTCTGATTGCTTGGGGTCTGTGGGGATGTCCCAGCACACACCAGTCCCTCAGTGTGAGGCAGCCTTTCCTCCACCTGGCCATCCAAGGAAATCCGTTCCCATGAGCTCAGAGGATGCCTTCCTGATGGAGCAGCCCAGACTCCAAGCCAAGAGCAGTGTGTAGAACAGAGCAGCACTGAGCCATGGAGAAATGCAAAGTACTGCACGCACGAGAGCCAGCACAGCTGCTGGAACCATAAGGTGCTGCTCAGTTTAAGTTCATTGTGTTATGATACCATTTAAATTATTTTTCTTTCTTCTGTCTAAGCACTTGGCTGATGGTGAGGAGAGCTAGGAAAGGGAATTAAAAAGAGAAATATATCAGGACCTATCTGGGTTTTGCCAACATTTTTTAGAGCTGGCTTTTTGTGGGTAGAGAAATTGCAGCTGTAATCCTACCTCTAAGCATTTTTCTCTTTGAATCACTTATGGAAGAGAAAGAAGTGACGTGTTATAAAAAAGCTTGGATGTTTTATTTAGTGCAAATGGAAAGTAAATACCCACGTGCCACCCTTAGGCAGGATGAGTATTCCACCTGATTGACCTGAAGGCAGCATTTACTGAATAAAAGGACAAGAGTTTTCTCAGTGACATTGTCAATGTTTTCAAGTTAATAAAATAAAAAAAAACCCTAAATGTTTAGAAAGAGAATAATACATAAGCACAAGAATGATTTTTTTCCTTCTGTATTAAGTTAGACACAAACTATAACCCAGCAAAAGGAAGAAAAAAGGCTTCACTATGCATTTACTGAATAATAAATCTGCAGGGGAGCTTTTTATTGATAATTAATGAAATTATTCTACCTAAGAACATTCCTGCTACAAAAAAAACCCCAAAAAAACCAAAAAATAAAACAAAACAAAAAACAAACAAAACAAAAAAAAAAAAAAAAAAAAAAAAAAAAAAAAAACAAACAAAACCAAAAAACCAAAAAAACCCTAAAAGTGGAATTTTAAGCTCCTGGAATTTAAAATAAGTTTTTCTGCTCTCAGTTATTTAATCCATAAATCTCAACAGACTACTGTTCAGGTTATTGCTAGTCAGATTTATGGCTTTGGGGTTTTTTTCTCTCAAAATTCTGACAGGTATAATCAGCTGTTTTATTTTGCAGATAAAAATATGGCCTAGTTTGCTGATTTTATGGCTTCTGCCCTTTGGTATTATTTATATATGATATTTTCTATTAGAATTCATTGTAAACGAAATACTGGAAAAAGCAATCACATTGATTAGATGTCAATATGTAAAGCTCTTACCCAAGTCCTCAGTACTTAGTTGCAAAGTAATTTTACAGGAATCATCCTGCCCAGGACAGGCAATGGGTACTGTGCTCAGGACAGTCAAAACATGCTCCTTGCCATCCTCTGCAATTTCTAGTGATTCTGGTAAGAACTGGAAATAAGAAAACAACTTTAAGATAATTTTGACAGGCAAGAGTGATGACAGATTAATCAGGCAACACTGACATCTATGAAGTCTGAAGTGGTTTTAGCCAGTTATTAAGCTATTACTTGCAAAATAATAATAATCTTTATCATAATCTCCTCAATAATAATAAATTTTGCAATAGTGATATTCAACTTTATAAGGTAAAATTGCTGTTAACATACTTTAACATTTTTTGGCAATTAAGAAAATGTTTGCAGTTCCTATGTGTAATGTGTAAATTGCTTCTCATTTCCAAATCAGAAAGCCAGCTTTTATTAAGCCTGAAAATAATACTGTGGAATTTATTTAATTTTTAATATCCCTGGTTTAAAGGAGCTCCTTCTCCAGTGCAGTAGGAGAAATACCATGGCATAAAATCTGGCATAACCTCATGGTCATGGACTCCATGTTTGTAGTCTGCACCAGGTACAAAATAATTGCAAGTTTTCACCAATTCCCCTTCCCTGCTATGGCAGGAAGAAGAATTGCTTTGCAGATAAAATATTACAGGTTTGTAGACCCCTGCCCCCAGGACAGAGAGCTGGGCTTGTGCCTTTTCTGTCTGCCCATTGTCCTGGGAAAAGAGCAGAAACAGCACTCAGGGCCAGTCAGAAATGGGAATTTCCACTCCCTGAAAAATTCTGACATTTAAAAAAATTCCTCAGAAACTGTTCTTCAGATACCACACAGAATGGGCTGCCAGATGTTTGAAACCCCTTTGATGGAGGCATGACACTCGGGTACTCAGAAGATCCCAAAATCTCCTGGGCTGCCAGGCTGCCAGCCTAATCCTTGAGTGGGATTGGACCTGGTCCTTGCACTCAGTGTGAATTTATCTTCAGCAACTTCTGTTTCGTAATGCCTGACCGTAACAAGACGATGGATAAAAATTCACATTTTGTCTTCACTTTGTTCTGGTTTAGTTACAACAGCACTGTGCATCCTTTGTTTGTAGGTTTGTAGGTTTGTAGGTTTGTAGGGTGTCTTCCCATCCCACAAAACGCCCAGAGCTGTTCAGGGCACATTTACGCACACGTAGCTTTGCCCACATGCTTTGTGGCACATCAGTGTCCACACCTGCACACGGTGCCAGTGGTGCTTCAGGGTGTTTTAAAGACAAACTGAAAGCCATTTTCTCACAGTGAACAGAACTGCTTGCGATCATCAGGATTTATGTTTCTTCATCATGATTTTCAAATATTCCCTAGTCAGTGACTCAGGGCCACGGGCGTTACCTTAATCCCAGCATAGAAACTTTTGCTGTCCTCAGGCAGTGACTGCTGCTCAGGAGAGCCCCTCCTAAAAGCTGTGACAGTGCAAAAGACCTGTAATAAATAAATAAACAGCACATGCTATAGCATTTCTTGAATGACAGTTGTATAATTATGCATCTTCCTGTTGATCAGAGTTTTCAATCTTTCATTCTAGTGCTGAAATATGTTTTGGGGATTTAGGCTTTGAGAATATTTATATGTAAATTTTGAGATTTGGAAGAATTTTTGATGCATTTAATAAGCAAAGAAGTATGGCTTTTGTCTCAACAATTAATAACACTTTATCCTTATGATGTCTTTTCTTCTTCTTACAATGTGTTTTTCTTCCTTCTTTAAACACCCTGGTTTGTGATTTTGACTCATTTTACCAAGGAAAAACTACATTGTTCATAGATGTCACTGTCAGAATTCAGACATTTGCTCTTGGGATCCCAGATTCCAGTCTGTCCACTGGATCAAGCATCTTCCCTCTGTACCACGTTTGTAAGCATTTTATTTTAAAATTTAAATTTGATTTGACAGTCATCCAGTCTCAGAAACTGTGTCAGCAATAAGAGAAGCTTCTTTTTTTCCTTATGGTTTTATAAGAGATGATGCAGATATGCCTACAGGGTTTATATTGTATTAAAAAAAAAAGAAAATTCACCCAAATAAAAAACTCCTCCAAACACAATGTACCAGGACACTTGTGTTGTATTCCTAGCACAGCCACACAACTTTTATCTCTGCTGAGCCTGCACACCATCTGCCAACTTAATGTTTCATTGGTTTCAGAAAAACCAAATTGCAAAAATCATTTCTAGGATCATAAGATTAAAATACAGAAATTTTCCTTAAAGCAAATGACAATGGACTCTGAAGCTGTAGTTCTGAATATTTTTTTAAGTCTTCTTGGAAATGAAGTAACAGATTGTGACATATTAAATCAAATTCCAGATACTCAGATGACATATTTATAGCTGCTGCCTTTTTTAAGCCTCAAGTAACCCACAAGGGAGAACTGGACCAATCCAATTTATTTTGCATTATAACAAATGCCTTTGGATGGATTTTCCAGCATCACTCACTGGCCATGCTGGTGCTTGTAGCTCTCACCTGCTGGCTCAGGCACGACCCTCATGACCGCTACCTGCAAAGCAGGTTCTACACCAGGATATTTCCAGATGTGCTCATGAGCTGCAGAACAGCCTGCAATATTTATTTTAGCACCCTAAAAGTCCCTCCTCATTACCATCAAGTCGTGAGTTTCTTCCAAACTGAAGAATCCTCTTTCCTACCTCATTTGTGCCCAGTGGAAATTCCCCACCAGCAATACGGGGTCGTTTGTAGGGCTGTGGGGAAAAACAAGTGTTTTCTGTGCTCTTCAAGTGGATTATTTCCAGTTCAGCTCAGTCCCAGGCTTATGTGCCTTTTGGGATGGTTTTACCTTCACATTTTTTCTCACTCTCTTGCAGACAGCTCCAGACAGTTTGGCCCAGTGAAAATGGTGTCATTTGTTACATTAACAAGATGGAAGCCTTGAGGTCATACTGGGTGTACTGGGGGAAAAACCAGACAGATCTCACCTCACAGAGACACTTTACAGTTAAAATTCCTTAGATATTTCATAGTTATCCAGCTTGCCTCTGAAGGGGAGCAAGTTGTTTCTCCTCAAGGTAATAAGCCCCTGTTATCATTAGATATTTATTATCTCCAATCCTTCCCTAAAGGCTCGTGTTCAGCTTACAGACTTTTCAAAACAGTGCTGCTGCTGGGAAGGCAGAGAGTGAGTGTTGATCATGCTTCTGCAGCTTCTCCTGCTGCTGCCACAGGGAGAGACTGCAAAACCAGGATCTGGCAAGGTGGTGGCAACAGAGAAAGGGTTCAGATAATGCATATTCCCCCTACCAAAAACAAACAGCACTGACCCCCTTGCAGAGCTCATTGAGCAGATCACATGCTCCCGCATTGCAGATGATGTATTTGCTCTCACTGGGCTGTTTGCACTTTTGGCTTCAGTGCTTTTAACCAAAAATATTCACACTGAGATTCCCTCCGAGCCCAGCAGGAGCAGTGTTTGTGCCAGGGAGGGAGCTGCAGCTGCCAGGGATGGGCACAGGGATGCCCAGCACTGACAGAGGATGGCCTGGTGATCTTCCCCAAAGTGATATTCTGGCAGATACCAGAACCCAGCCTCGTCGTTTTCCTCTCATATCTATTTTAGAGGTATACTTTATAGATAAAGCACCAAACACTCAAATAAAAAATTACTCCCTAATGATACACAGAGATATCTGTGGACTATCAGTCCATCCCAGCTCAATCTTCAGTGCTTTTGGAGGTCAGCACAAACTTTAAAAATTCAAAATGTATGGACAGCCATCACAATTTACATTTTATTTCTGTCTTTTGTATAATTCCCACTCTTGTTGGGTGCACACCTCACAATCAGCAGATATGTTCATCAGATACTGAGCTACAGGTTGACAGTTTGTCACATAATTATGATAGTCATCCCAAGGAAGAGGGTTTTTTTTGCCTTCAGCTAAATACTAACTCTTTTTTCTGCACTTCAGTAATCAACTTTTTCTTTCTCTTTTTCTCTTCCCCCCCTACACCCATCTCAGGATGCAGCCTTTTTAAAGCAAAGAGATAAAAGCACCACTGACAGCAGTATGCTGATGGCCGTGACAAGTTAGGAAGTATTTTTCCGCAGACTCATTGGATCTGTTAAAAAAAAGTCAAATTCTATTTTTTCATTGTCTCTTTTAAAGGGACAGGTGCCCTTGGACAGGATGACTGGATTGCTTCTTAACATGGGATGCTTTCTTTTCCCTGTGCGCTGGCAAAACATCCCATAGGGCAGAAAAATTTCTTCTAGGCACAAAATTCTTATCAGAAAAGGCTCTTTTAGATAAGAAGTGTCTCCTTTCCTGTGTGTTGGAGCAGATTCCCCCCTTCCATGGACTCAAACAGAGTTGTACCCATTTTGACATGAACCCCGAGAGCAGTTTCTTTACCTAAAAGCAGAAGTCAGTCATTAATTTGGTGAGAATCAGTTAGTTCTGTGAAACAATTTAGGAGAATATTCTAATCCTAGGACCTGTCACCATCCCCAGAAAATTTCTCTGCAATAACTTGCAAATTAAAATGTGGGTATTTCCCCCTATAGCTTTCAGAATTCAGGTTTCCTCCAAATCAGTTGTTTCTCCTCGTTTTGATGACAATAATGTCTTCAATTTCACCTTTCCCCTTAACCAGTTCTGAATGTGGTGTGGGTAGTCCAGGCTGGGGCAAGGATGGGGGCGTTTGCCAGCAGATCCAGCTTTGCCCTGGCTCCTCTCCATCAGCCTCTCCCCCTGTGCTCATGCAGGGGTTCAGTTAACAAAGGCAGCTGTGGGGAGCTCCCTTGTCCCCATAAGGAGCCCTTTAGGGTCCCCTGCTGCTGGCCATTCCCTCAGCAGGGCAGTCTGGGGGTGCATGCTACCCCTGGGGTTGGATCCAGCCTCCTGTGGGTGTATCACCCATGGCAGAGCAGGCTGGGGCTGCAGGGCTCAGAGTGACACTCCTGGATTGGAGGTGGAGGCTGGGCAGGGAACCACCAGGCCAGGTGAAAGGTGTGTCCTGATGGCTGTGGGGCACTGCAGCTGCCATTGCCTTCTCCATTAAACACTAATGGGCTGGGGTTAGAAACCCTGCCGGGAGCTGGGAGGGCGTGTGGGAGGGAGCCGTGGTTTACAGCCTTGATGAAAAGAGCAAAGGATGAGCAGAACTGAGGGATGACATTTCTGGGGAAGCAGGAAGAAAAGAAAAATAGTTCTCATTAGCTTGAGAAAATGATCTGGCTGTAGGTATTTGCAGAAAGGGGTAGGAACAAAGTCTCTGGGAAGGCTTTCCAGAAGGGTTAGCAGGAAGGGGAAAGTAGGGAGAGTCTGTCTTTGATTTAATTAATGAACTAGACCTTGCAGCTTTAGAACACAAATCACTCCCTGTGAGGGGCTGTTGGCTGTGGAAAGGAGGGAGCAGGTGCAGCTGTGTGACCTGGCACTGTGGGTAGCCCAGCTCTGCTCACCTTCTGCTGGCTGTACAGGAGGAAGGCAGCTCTTCCCAGGAGTCAAATGGCCAGGCAGTGTGGGGAAGCTGACTCTGGGTCATTATTCTGCTAAGGAAGGAAATTTTCCCAGGGTAATAGGAAGGTGTTTTATCATCTGCAGAGTTTTGCTCATCATCTCTCTGACCCTTTCTGCTTTAAAATCTCTGTTCAAGTTCACCTAGAGTTCTGTTTCTGCGGGTATGCTTCTCATTTTCTACCTGAAGGTTGAGGAAGAAATTGTAAACTCAGCTGAGACCTACAAACAGGCAGGTCTTCCTATTCCTGTTGTTGATTTTGACAAATCCAGTGGCTGGGAGTGGATTAGTTCTTAAGATGGGGAAATGCCACTTTGTCTCTTTGGAGTTCAGATTCTGGTGCAGACCTCTGAACTGGGCAGTGGCAGAGTCTGAGTCAGTGAGAGCTGAGCCAAGGGCTTGAAGTGACCCCAAAGGGGAGATGCTGATAGCCAGTGCTGACTGGGGGTCTGTAGGATGAAACCTTACTATTTCTGGGAGAGGAGACGGGGCAAGCCCTCAAGATGGCCTTCTAAGTGCTTGAGTATTTCTATAGGTACAGACTTAATATGATTTAACATTTATGAGCCCATATGCCCAGGATTTTCTGTCTAACTGCAATAAATGCAGTGAATCCATCATCTGGAATGAGCTGCTTCTCTCCCCTGGGCTGAGCTGGGGTATCTCTTAGAAGTGCTGGCAATAAGACAAAAATCCTATTTTCCTTGAGAGATGAAGTGTAAGTGCTCTGCAAGACCTGGCTTTCTTCAGCACCAAGAACAACAGGACTGTAAGATCTCTTGCTTCATCACTGGAGGTGTTTAAGGCCAGCTGGGATGGGATTTGGAGCAACCTGGCCTAGCAGAAAGTGTCCCTGCCCTTGGAGGGGGGTTGGAACTGGGTGATCTTTGGGCTTTCTTCCAATCCAAACCACTCTATGAAATTTCACGCTTTTTCCCTTGTGAGAGAAAAAATAGTTATTTTATATATTGAGGCAATAATTTGCTGTCTTTTTGGCTGGGGCATAACCTCCTTCTGTTGGAGAGTGCCATGAAAAGCAGCCACAGAGCTGCTTCTATCACAGAGCTCAGAAAGGCTGGTTTTGCTTAAACATTCTTGTTTTACAAGGAGCACCATGGTTTATGTAGGGTGACAATTGCTCCTCGCTGTGTGAACTTTTGGATTGCTGTGCTGAGCAAAATCTGCACAGTTTTCTTCTAAACACCTTTCTTTCTTAGCATAACTCATTACTCACAGTGTGCTGCTATAATTTATAGATGGCTGTGCCTCGAGGAATGAAATGACCTCTGTCACTATCACATAAATA
The DNA here is from genome assembly GCF_017590135.1 of Pyrgilauda ruficollis. Lineage (NCBI taxonomy): Eukaryota > Metazoa > Chordata > Aves > Passeriformes > Passeridae > Pyrgilauda > Pyrgilauda ruficollis. The sequence goes on along the minus strand of NW_024524377.1, from coordinate 3,255,312 downwards.
AGGCTTAGGAATGCCAGGATTTTCATATCAGATGGAGTAGGCTTCTTTCAGAGCTTATAGAGAAATAGTGGCATGTTATAGATTTATTTAAGACTGCAATAGTTTCATGAACATTATGCTGCCAGCATTACTGTCTGAAATAACAAAATTGGAACCCAAAGATGGGGGGAAGAAAGGACACATGATGGCTATTAAAAAATAACTGGCTGTTTAGTCAATACAAGTTCAGGAACGTTGGCTGGTAAATCTCAACTCTTCTCCAAGGTTTGACTGCGTATTAAAATATATCAATAGCTATTCCATTATGTGACTGACCTATTACCTGGAGATGTTTTTACAAAGAACAGCATTGACATCAACCACCCAAAAAGTGATGTAAAAAAAAATCATCTTGCTTGGCTGTGTTTTTTTTTTTTTTGTCAAGAAAGGAACAGAGAAGATGCTGATTTCAGGCCATGAATGTGTGGAACCAAATGCAGGTTACTGTGCAAGTAGAGATTATGAGTTAAAAAGGTTCAAAAAAGGCAAGTAGTTTTCCAAATGGTTCAAATTTTCTGTCCTGGGGGACAAATTCTGCCTTGAATGCCCCTTGTGCACCCTGACAGCACCTTGGGGATGCTGCTACTGGGCTCTGCATGGAGAAGAGGAAAAGTACTGGAAAGTGGTCCTGATTTATTGTCTTCCCTCTCATATCAGTGTGAACCTGGCCTCCCTTCAGTGGTGCCTGAGAGAATATTCTTCCCTCTGCATCTTTCTTGGGCAGGTGAGAGTTACCCATTGCCTCTGTGTGGTGGAGTTTGGTGCCAGGGTTTGAGTCCCCTTTTAGTGGCATCCCCTTTCCTCTAGGGTAGCCCTATAAATGCTAGATTTCTTCAGATTTACAGCACTGGAGGTGAGAGTCTTCTCCCTTTTGACTCCTGTTAGACACCCAGACTGGGATGGCAAACAGTGAAATGCTTTTTTAAAATCTTTATTTTGTAAAACTGAATTCTCAGCTGCAGCTTCATCGCTTGGTTTTCACCTCTGATGATTTATGGATAATTACAATTAGTCTAATAGGCCGTGAAGACCTTTAAAGAAGCCTAACAAGGAAGAGAATGCTTTAGTCTCACTAAACCCACTAAATTAAACACGTAGTTTCAGCAGAGGACAAAGAAGGGCTTACTGGAAACTTAATACAATAAAAATAAGTCTTATAAAGATTTGGAAATGCTACTTGTTAACAGAACCATATTTCCTCTGAATCCCTCAGGATTGTTAAAACAAGATTTGAAATGATTGCAAGTGAAATAATTTTGATGAGAATATCTCTTCATAGCACAAACTTGTCTTAAACTGGCAGAATTATTTGCCTCATTTTATAACATGTGAGGGCATCATCAGTCAGATTCTGAACTGGGCTAAAGAAATCATTATCTCAGTATTTCTCAGGCCACATCTGGAATATTGTGTTCATTTTGGGTCACCACTACACAAAAACATGTGGGCAGCCTGGAGAGGGTTTAGAGAAGGGCCACAAAGATGAGCCAGTGTCTGGGGAGCTGCCATGTGATGAAAGGTTGAGAGAAGTGGGTTCATTCAGCCTTGATAAAAGGAGGCTTAGGGGAAACCTCATCACCACGTTCCAGCTTTTAGAGTGGATTCAAAGAAGATGGAGGGTCCCTTTTTACAAGTAGTAACATGGACAAGATGAAGCAAAATTCTGATTCAACACAAAAATATTTTTTTTCACAATGAGAAGTTATCCATTGGAATAATCTCAGCAGTGGTGGATTTCCCTACACTGGGCACTTCAGGTTCAGCAGGAAAGGCTGCTGGGCTGTCTTGTCTAGACTATGCTTTTGCCAAGAAAATTTAGAACAGATGAACCTTGAACCCTCTGTTTGGGCTGGCATTCCATGATTCCATGATCTCAAAGAGCTGCAAAATACCAAGACTATTTCCAACCTACTTTTAACACCAGGACATTATCCCTATTTATTCTGTTTGCTGTAGCATCACTAATGTCCCTCTGCCTGTAAAAGTTATGAACCTAATTTAAATTTAAAAGTCTTGTTTCTGTACCATAAAAGGCCATGAATTCATACACAAGTCAATTTTTTTTCCCACATCTGTATTGGTTTCTGTTTTGTTGTTGTTGTTGAGAGCAGATCATTGTTGCTGTGTAAGCCATCAAATATACTTCTTAAAGATTGTTTTGTAATGAACTCTATCTTTCAGTATGCTATTGAACCAGGAATTTGGAATCAGAGAAGCAGAACAATGTGAAAAAAAAACCCATAAAATGAATCTCCCTCTCTTTTAAAATGTATAATTTTTTTTTTCCTGTGAAAAGATGTTATTGTGTCTCTGGTCCATGGATATAAAAATTACTGAGTGCCTGCAGCTGAGCCTGCCTCTGCTGCAAAATCTCACTGCCTCAAGATACAAAAAGTTCTAAGCAAAAATTGGCTCAGGCACATGTACCCACCACTTATACAAACCTCACAGCATTCAAGGTGTACTGTAACTGCAAATATTCAATTTGCCTTTCGAATGTGGTAAAATACCTTCCAAGAACCCACTGCAATTCATAGAAATTTTACAGGTCCTGAACCCGGTTAATGTTATTAAATAATCTTGCCATGAAACAGTCTCAGATCTTTTTTGGGCAGTAGCTCTAAGCCGAGGGAGCGAGGAGCAGCACTAATGGAAGCACAACAGAGGTTTAGGAAGGAGGTTTGGGTGTGTGACCTGTGCCGCTGAAGGCGGGTGGTGTTACCGTGTCTCCCAGGCGGAGATTCGCGCCGTCCATCTCCACGTAGGAAAACGGCTGCGGGGTTGTCTCCTGGTGGATCTGCTCCCTCTTCCCAGGGCTGGAGAGGCGAGACCAGAGCACCCTGAACTGCACTGGGGGCTCAGGGGCAGGGGGGCTGTAGCTGCACTTCAGGTGGACTCGGCCTTGCACGAGCTCGGGAGTGATGGCCGGACGCAAAGCCAGGCTTGTGGGCTTGTCTGGAAAAGGGAAACAAAAGAGGGATGTGGCACAAAATGTTATTTTGATGTTACAGTTGTTCACCTAACAAGATGTCAATGCAATTAAACATGGGAGAAGCACTACATTTTATCTTCCTGTGGCTTAATTAGTAACCATGCAAGCAAGAAGGTGTGTTTCATACCAAATGCAAAAATTGCTAATTGTGTCCTGACTACCTATTGCTGTTATACCATCTGACCTGCTGGTTTTCAATGTGTTTTTTTTGTTGTTTTTTTTTAATTTTGTAGTGAGAAAAACATTATTGAAATGAAGCACTCAGATTAATACAAATTAATTACTCTGGCAAAGGTCCTCAGCTTTGCATTTCCCTGGAGCACAGCCTTTTGATCCAAGTTTTGCAATAAGCACAGGAGAGATATGAGAAATCACTATTTTGCAGAGGTAAATTGACTCCCAGAAAGCAGCCAGCCTCTATTGCCTTGCTGTGAACATCCTTTCCAGGCTGTTTTAGGATGTATCTAGGCTAGGTCTGCTCAATATAGTCTCCCTCTGCCCAGAATAATGCTATTGCTCTAAAAATACAGCTTGCTTTCTGTAGGCATCAACAAGTAATGAAGTCTGAAACATTTGTTCCTGTTAAACTCCCCTAGAAAGTAGAAACAAAGAGAGGTATAATAGTGTAAGGGGATGTTTTTCATCTCTAGAGACCCAGACTCAAACAAAACATGAAGCTGGTTCAGATGCTTCGAAAGGATAAATTAAGTAACTTTTTTGGACAAGTGTAGAAAATATAATATGTGAGAACCCAAGAGAATAAAATATGAAGCTGTTTCAGCAGAACAGAGAACCAGTGTGTTAACATCTGTCCAGGGCAAACAGCAAGAGGTGAGAAACAAGTTACTTAAAAGATGAATAAGGACCAGTTGTTTATACCCTTTTGTATTTCATTTCTTAGAGAAGCTGCCTCAAACCGTGGCTCACATCATGACTGTGTGTAGGAAATTATCCCAGAAGGACAGAGTTAGGTGATCAGCTCGGGGGAGGATGTGAGTGGAATTGCAAGCATGAACTCTGCTTTTCCCAAATGTGTCTTTTCTGCCAAGTTCTGGAGTTTTAAATTCAGTTTGTTTTGCAGCTCAGAAGTGCTGATTGCTGTCCTGCTCCTGAACCCCCAGCAGAAGGGGCTGGGGAATTGACCCCGACACAAAGCCATGGCAGCTGGACCCAGCTGAACCTCTAGTGGTGCAATATTTACAGCTGAATTTAAGCCATGAGGTAAAAAAACTGAGTAAAAAAACCTCCAGATTTGTGGTTTTTTCCATCCAATGCATGAGACTGCAAAAACATCCTATAGGAATGAAAGACTCTGCAAGACTGGACCTCACTGAAAATGAGATTGGGATAGATGGGAAGGGATAAGCTTTCTTACCTTAGAAATGCAGGTGGCTTTACATCACTGAACAGGTATAAGTCATCAAATAGGACAAAGTTATTCACCCAAAATGTATTGGCAAAAAAATTCTTTGAACAAGAGTAGTGGAAATCTTATAGTTTATAAAAAAACCAAGCTTAAACTGAAAAAATGACTATTCAGTTAAAAAGTAATTTCTGAGTAAGAATTGGTTTCATTTATTTTAATGGATTTTTTTTTTATTTCAAATACTGAATTAATCTCATGTCCTTTGAGCCTTTCTTCCTTCCTCTTCTTCAAGTAGGAATGTTAAAATATTGATAAAGATAAGAAAATAGTTATCTTTCTCTTTAAAATTTATTTAAGCTTGGATTTTGCCCAATTGAAAAGCTGATAACCCTAGTTTCTCAGTGTCATGTTTCTGTCCAAAAACACTAAAAGGAAAGTATAAAGGTAATTTTTTCATTTTGAGAAAGGAGCATGTTTTCTGATGAAATCTATATGCACCTGGCTGTGTTCCAAAGTTCAGGAGGTTTAACTGAATGAGCAATTGCTTTCTGCTTTCCCTTTGTTTCCTAGCTACCGAACAGGGGTTACATCTCTCGTAGTAGGCTGAAAATTATTTCTGATGAGAACAATTATATAAATGTCATGAAAAAGATGTTATCAGTTTGGTTCGGGGTTTTGTTTTTTTTTTTTTTTCTCCTTGCAGAGTTTCAGAATTACCTTTTTTGAGGGGGGATACTGCATTGTTAAAGATAAGGAGAGGCCTTAGAGACAGTCTCCTGGATACGGTGCTGGGTGCAGCTGAGATGCCTCTGCTCGCTCGCTTTGCCACTCCAAGCCAAAGTGGAGCCAAAGACAGTGGGAAAGGTTACACGTGAGCTGTAACCAAGCACAGAACGCTTCAGCAATACACATCAGATTACATTTTGCACTGGTAATAGGAGCTATTCTTCAGGAACACCTTGGAGTGCCACTGATTTATTTCCTACACACTCCGCGCCTTAGCGGGAGTGACGCTTGACTCGCAAGGTCACCGCGACGCACACTGCAGCACCGGGGCCTCTGAACACCCAGCCTGAGAGGCACAAGCAATCTTGTTGATAAATACTTTGCTGGTCCTCACCTTCTGCACAGTAGCCCATGCATCCTGGCGTGGGCTGCAGGAGATACACAAAGAAAGCGCCGCAGTTCCTGACGGCCACGGGGATCCGGAACAGGCAGCAGTCCCTGGTGCCCCCAAAACCCTGCCAGGTGGCACAGCCCGTCAGCCTCTTGCTCTCCCCAGGAGCTGGCAGGGATTCAGACTTCAGCGACAGCCACACCGGAGCTTGTGTCCCACACTTGTTCATCTGAGGGCGCACACAAAAGGAGACGTTTACGGCAAGTGTGGTAAGATTCCTTTCAGGAAAAGGAATGGAATTGTGGAATCAGAGAACAAAGTCTAACAAACACTCTGTAAAGAAGCGTTTGATATGATCAAATTGATATCTTTTGATATGATCAAATAAAATGCAATTGAAAAAGCCCCAGAAAATTTGGAATGGAGTGACTACAACCAAACGGACTGAGATGAAATGAGGGGCAGTGCAAACGACCAAAGCTTGCCAAAAATGACTCCAATTAAAATCCTCAAATCAGGGAAGAAAATTTAAAAAAAAGACAGGAGAAGAATTTGAAGAAATGAAACATTTAAAAAAAAAGAAAAAGGAAAAATTCCAGTAACAAGGGAAAACAATAAAAGTGAATGGGATGACAAGAAGTGCAGGGAAATTGACTGAAGCTTGCCCAAATAATCCTCATTCAAATCTTGAAATCAGAGATCAAAGGTCAACGAATGCTCTGGAAAGGAGATACGATCAAAAACAATGCAATTTAAAAAACCCAGAAAATTTGGAAATTGAGTGACTACAACCAAATGGACTGAGATGAAATGAGGGGCAGTGAAAAGGACTAAAACTTGCCAAAATTACTCCAATTAAAATCCTGAAATCAAAGAAGAAAGGTAAACAAAGAGAGAGAAGAAGAAGCTAAAGAAACGAAATGTTAAATTAGAAAGGAAAAATTCTGAAACCAGGTGAAAACAATAAAAGTGAAAGGGACGACAAGAAGTGCAGGGAAATGGACCAAAGCTTGCCCAAATAATCCTCATTGAAATCACAAGATTTCATTCCCTTTCCTGAACGTGGAGACCACTAAAACCCAAGAGCCTGCGTGAACCTGGAGGGTCAGTGAAAAAGCTGTGTAGGTGGGGATGTCTTGCTCGGTTTTGAGAGGTGGCTCTACACAGATAAAACGCTTAAAGGACACAATAACAGGATTCCAAAGTGTTTTCCTCTGGTTTTGGTTAGCTTGTATGAAGAGGATGAAAGCATGAAAGCAGGCTAGATCACCTGCCCCAGACCAGCTCACTGCTCCAGACAGCTCCCGCCCTTCCAGCACACGCTGGGCACGTCTGTGGGACCTGTACCTCTCCCTCATTCTTGAAGAGAGACACACATGAAGGATGGACAAAACATATGTGCAGGATATGCCTGACTTAACTTTCTAATTTGTTTTTTTATTTTATTTTTGCTTTCGGGCTTTTATCTATTAACAAATTCCCTGAATACAGAAAATCCCAAAGCAGAAGGCGTTGCTCTTAAATGTTTTAAATTACAGCATGTTGAGTCATGGCCAGGAGAGACTGATTTCCATTTCCCAACTTAGGGATGTGTGTTCAGGAATCTCAGATCTGAGCTGCCCTCTGTACCTGTCAGGCTCTCTCCCCAGACTAAAGGAACATGGTTCTCTAAAGCTGCCTTTAATTTAAGCACCTCAGTGAGGAGATTAGGTGTAATCAGGGCCTTATTAAATATACAAAGCCAATTACAATGGTGACTCATTTTTCTGCACCATTACCTAGCATTTGCCAATATGCAAAGCAGAGAGGTATTTGAGCTAAAGTTTGGAAATTATTACCAAATACTGACAATAATTTGCTCTCAGATATCAGTCATATTCAGCAGAGCGTGACTGCTGCTGTCACTTTGCATTTCTGCAGCCAGTGACAGTGAACCATCTCTACTAGACCAGCTTGGGGAACGTGATTCCTCCCAGTGTGAGTGTTTGGCTATAAATCACATTGGGGAAAAAAAAAAAAAAAAACAAATCAAAAAAACACCCCAAAAGCAAGACCCACCATTTCTTTTTTCCATTGGCCCAGGTTTGCTGCTTCACTTTCAAGATCGAAAGTTATTTGTGACAGCAGGGGAAGCAGTGAAAGTCAAAGGATAAATTTATTAAGTCATGCACCAGTTCCCTCCTGCAGTTTGAGTTGTACCTGGGAGCTATTCAAGCCAGGAAGCAGGGGCAGGGGGGAAGGGGTGCACACCCAGGAAAGCAAGGGTAGTTGAAAAACAATCAGCACTGTGACATGGCATGACACAGTCTGATTTCCATTTGTAGCTGGTTATTGCCAGCCTTCTGAAAACAAGGATTCCAGAGAGACACCACTGCAATTGTCCAAGGCTGTTGGGGTTTTTTTCCTCCTGAAAAGTGGCAGCAGCTGAGCACAGAGGCTGACCCTGCCTTCCCTGTTTGGTGTCCTGGTGGTCTTGCAGGTGGCACTGGAGCTCACACAGTGCAGCAGCTCCCTGGGGAGGAGCAGCCTTCCAGCACTGTGCAAGCAAAGGAGAAAAAGGGTCAAAATAAAAATTCTTCTAGGTGGAATTTTAGACCAATTCCTTTCCTTGCTTTCTTTAAAAGCCACGTTGTGTGTAAGTTTAAAGAGGTTCTTTCTGTTTGTTTATTTACAACTTGAAGGGGCTCAAGTGTTTTCTGTGCTGGTAAAAAATACAGATGATGGGAATTTATTGCATCCTGGTCAACTTCTGACCTAGAGTGCAAGATGTGGTGTGGAGAAGCATGTTTCCAGAATGTGCTCATGAGCATACACTTGTAATGACCTGGGAGAGTGGAAAAAACATCCAGGGAAGCAGCATGGGAGAAGAGAGAGGGATGGAAACTGAAGCTCTGTGGTCTCTGCTTCATCCTCATCTGGGTGTGATACCTGCAGCCTGAATTTCCTCTTACAAAATGAAACCACAAACTTCAGTGCCTCTGCTTGTGTAAGTAAAGATTGCTGGACTGGAACATTCTTTTTGAAATTCCACTAAAATGCAGGCATTAGTGAGTTCACCTTGGAGGTGTTTGGAGCCACACAAGCTGGAAGAATAAGTTATGGGGAGCAGAGCAGCAGGGATGAGCGAGCACTGGATTTCAATGGATGTGTGCAAACTCAGAGAGTCTTGGAGGAAAGGGTTTGGTGAGGAGACAGCACAAACTACTCATCCCAACTGGAAAAAAAAATACTCTTATAATTCTCTATAAAGGAACTTTTGTTGCTTAAAATGAGCTACAGCATCCATCTCATGCTGCTTTTGCCAATGTAACTGGTACCAACACGTCAGTGCTGCTCTGCTGGGAGTGCAGCTGCTGGGCCAGGCACACACAGTGCCTCAGTTTCTCTGGCTGCTTGACCTTGGGCAAATAACAAATCACTGACTCTCTGTGTACCTCACTTTCTTATCTCTCAACCAGAGGTGGAGGTGGCTGAGATGGTAGTAGCCTTCGGTGCCTTGCAGCAGTGCTGGGAAGATAATTCATTAATGAGACACCCACCTCTCTGCTGTGCTGGGGGCCATGCAGATAAATAGATGTGAATGCATTCTGGCTGTGAAAAAAGACAGAAAGTGATCCGTACATAAAAGTGGGCCTGGATCTCTTGTTAACACACAGAAGAAAAACTGAAATGCTGGAAGAGGAGGATGGTGATTTTCCCCCTCTGTTTTTATCCTCACCAGAAGTCTGTGAGCCATTTCAGTGCTGGAGAAAATGTGGATTGGCATCACTGATGTCAGAATGCAGCTTTCTGATAAACCCCCACGGGGATCTCCTGCATTTGCCCTGGCCAATCTTGCACTGACACCACTTGAGAGACAGTTTGTTATGTAACATGCACAAATTACAAGCAATGACCAACCCTTACGAGGGTAAAAAAATCAGACTGTGAGACAGCAAGTCATTGCAACTAACTGTGACACAGGATAACAGGCTGGCCAAGGAAGCATTTTGGTATAAATCAAGTGTTTCTGTTTTCCTGGCAGCTCTATGACACACATGAATTTATTTTCTCTTATGAGCTGCATGTGGTCCTTCTGAGTCAGGCAAGTTGCCACATACTAGCCAAAAGGATTTGCTGCATGAGGCCTCTGTGAATTAGAAGACAGACCTGGGAAGGCAAGGGCAAATGTATATTCATGTGTTCAAGCAGCAGTAGAGATAAGAACAGAAAAAAAAAAAAACAAAACAAAAAAACAACAAAAAAACCCAAAGAAACTTAGAAGAACAATCCAGGAGAAGAGGCTTCAAAGAGCCAAAATTTTCAAGTCCCCACTGTGGCATGATTTGCATTGAATTTAGTAGCTGTCATTTGGGAGAGTAACCAGAAAATTGAATACAGAGGTAGCAAATGATTGGCATTTAAAACAGAGCATTTACCTGCAATGCCTGCAGTCACTGCTGCTCTAAGGATGCTGGAGAGATGTGGGAGTCTCACAGCCCCACTCAGCAGCATTTCCAAAAGGAGGGAGGAATTACACAGCTGCCTCTACAGGACAGCAAACTCCACAGGTTCAGGTGTCCAGTGACACAGCTTGCACAAAGGAGAACTTCTCCAGCACAGAAGGGACACGTCAGGCTGTTGGCAACCTTCTTTAGTATCTTTCCATACTTTATCCAATCGTAATTAAGGGGTGTTTTTAATCTTCAAAGCATTTTATAAACCTTACCCAACTAATCTTTGCAACACCTCTGTGTGGCAGGTAAGCATTCATTAAGTATTTTTGATTCATAATTAGGCACCAGCTAATAATTTAAATAATCCAATTTAAAAAACCTAAACAATAAAAAACCCATTTTCTCCCTTTGCCAGAACAAGGGAACGAGCCATTATTGTTTAATCCAATGATGTCTCCTTCCATTTGCTTGGGGTTTGGAGTATCAACCAGTTTGATTGATTGGACACCGTGGTTCTTCATAATTGCACAAAGAAATCAAGCTCGATTGTTCTTGTCACTTGGGTACTGCTGAAATTATGCTGTTAAAAATAAGTAGCACCATATGTGAGAAATGCATTGTTTTAGTTGGATGGAGATGGAAGGCTTTTTGGTGTGCTGCTGGTTGGCAGTTAAAGCATTATGATTTTGCATCTGCTATCCACTCAAAACTTTACTTTAGCTTTTATATATATATATATATTTCTTTGTAGTTAGTTAAAGTAAATAAGTTTGTTTTTTTAATTTTTATTTCAGATTGGGGCCAAACTCTGCAGAAATCAGTTTACGTCAGGAATATCTGTAGCAGCAATTAAACTGGTGCTTGTCTTGTTTTTCTTTTAAGCACATGCCTCTAAACAATAAAGGCTTAATTGTAGTTTGTACAGAAGGGCTTTTGCATGTCTGAAAAACAAGCAAGAAAAACAAAGGCTCTTCATACCTAGCATTATGATTGGGAATATTCACATAAGTGCTCAAGAAAGAATTACAGATTAAATAATACCTTGAATGTGTCACTTGCTTTTAAATTCATAGAACAATTGCAAATCAAAGTGGGGCTGGATTCAGAGCAAAATAATAGTTGAAACAAAGTAATAAATTAATGGCATGCAGCTGAGGTACTGTGTTTTGATTGTGAGTATAAAATGTTCTAGAAGAGGTTAAGGAGGAGGGAATGAAACTAAGTATGGAAAAATAAATCTCCTCTAGAGACTGAATATTAAGCATTATAAGCAGGTTAGACTTGCCATGCTTGAACATGACTTTGCTTTACACACCAAAGATTAGCATTTAAACCTGTGTTTGATCCTAGTATACATGTAAAAAAGTAAACCTATAGTGCTAAAAATGAAACTATTGAGAAAATACCAACCCTTACTGCATAACATGTCCTCCATTTAGGTGCACATTTACTGTTGTACATGAATTTACAGCATGCTCAGATTTGGAGAGGGTTTTGCTCATTTAGAGGATGAAATTTCTGAAGAAGGGTACTGGAAGTTATCTTGATACCCCGTCACAGGCAGGTATCATTGGACATTTATCAAACAGAGTCTCATATCCATAAGTAGCTTGTAGAAAATCTTGCTACAGAAAAGTGTGTGCCAAAAAATTGCAGTTATGGGTCTGGCTCATGGGAGAGAAATTAATTTAAATCACAGAATCTGTGGGGCTGGAAGGGACCCACAAGGATCATCAAATCCAAATCCTGGCCCTGCACAGGACAATCCCAAGAGTCACACCAAGTGCCTGAGGGCATTGTTCAAACACTTCTGAGCTCCTTCAGGATCTGTGGATCACTTCCTTGCAGTTCTTGGAGCTGAGACCCTTCCCTGGGGAGCCTGTTCACTGCCCCACCTCCTCTGGGGAAAGAACCTTTTTCTAATATCCAACCTAAGCCTCACCTGACACAATCTCAGGCCATTCCCTCGGGTCTTGTCACTGTCACCACAAAGCAGAGATCTGTGTCTGCCCCTCCTCTTGCCCTCACAAGAAAATTGAAGAACCCGTGTCTGAACTCAGAAGTCTCTGAACCAGGGGTTGCTGGACATTGTTAATGTGCAAAAATGAAATTATTCCCCTTTCCTGCCATTCCCTCCAGAAAAAGACATTCAGCTGCCGGTGAGGACAAGCACCTGGGGCCAGTGGAACTTCTCCACAGGAAGAAGAGAATTTTCAGCCCATTTCTGGCTTTGCTGTGAGTGTGGTGTGTCATTTGAATTTGCATTACAGGCAGCAGCGTGCACTGCTCTGCTGTAATCCACAGATTGATCTTTTATCTGACTGTGGAGCAGAGCTTCAATAACATTAGTGTGTGATGTTCCCTTACATTTCTTTTTAATGTTTGTGCCTCCCATGGGGCTTGCCCATATGTACACGAATCCAGCTGTATGCATATACCCTGCATTATTTGAATTCAGAAGCTGGAATTTCTCCCATTGATGTATGTTTTCCCATATTGCCTGTTAAGTACTTCTCTGTATTTTTAATAGATTTTCTGTTGAGTTTTAATTTTTCCATCTTTGGTTCTTCCTCTGAAGGTCATTTTACTATGGTCTGGCCATGTCTGTGCATTGTTTCTTGCTTCTTAATATACTGCTTTAATCTTAGTAAAAGCTTCACTATACTTTTTTCCATTCAAAGTTTTTTCCTTTCACAGAGGATTTTGCAGTTCTTGAAGAACAAACCATGATCCGTAGCAGCAGCCTCAACACCTGAGGATCCAAAATTTGCAAATTTTTATTGGACTTCTACTACAATATATTTTTGGATCGGGAAGTGGCTGTGGCCAGGAGTGGATGTCCAGGATCTGGTAATTGCTGTGCCTCCTTTGGGAGCATAGGGGGAAAGGCAAGGAAGAAATAGAGGGAGGAAGGTCAGGATCATTTGTTACCTGCCCTGAGAAATTCAGCAGGCAAAGCCTAAATTGGATAGTTCTTTCAATCAAAAACATTTTGCCACTGGAGGAATAAGTTTATGGACAGCAGTTGGATTCAAGGGATGGCAAGTCCAGGAATGCAATTAATATTTTCACTTTCTCTGACATAAAAGCTTTTGGGTTTTTCTTCTGTCTTTTTTTTTTTTTTTTTCACTTTGTAGCTTCTGGTGTTTTCTTCTGGGAAAAAAAAGTTTTTGGGTTTTTTTTTGTTTTTTTTTTTTTTTTTTTTCACTTTGTAGCTTCTGGTGCTTTCTTCTGTCTTTTTTCCCTTTTCCCCCCCCTTTTTTAAAATTAAATGAGTGGATGAGAAGCAGCTCCTTAAGAGCTGCTGCTCGTTTTTCATTGCAAAGTTTGCTGTGCCCCTGAGCTGTGGCAGGGCTGCATTCTGGGGCTCTCACAAGCCCCGTGTGTGCCCTCCTTCTCCTCTGTTGAACCTCACACTCCCTGTGCTTATGAAGCAACGTGCAGACAGGGACGTATTTTTATTGTGGAGGTTTACTTCATGGCAGGATTGGGAGCACAGGCACTGAGAGGCTGTCTGGAGGAGTCAGGCTGTGGGAGCTCCCCTCCCTCGTGTCCCCCAGCACGTGCCATTTGTCCTCCCACGCTCCAAATCTCCTTTATGGCTTAAATCCCTCCTGAGCTCAGCTGGGTGACAGGAATCCTTACCCACCAGCACTCTGAATTAAGAAGTTAATCTCATCCATCGATAAGCAGCTAATTGTATCTGGCCAGTATCAACACAATATCACTGGGTATATATTTTACAAGGTGCTGGAGTAATGTACTTTTTAATTCTGCAGCTGTATTGTCAGGCTTTATTTGGTCTCTTTTCTCTTCTATCTGTTCAGGGTTTTGTCTTTGACTTTTTTAATTAAAATCAGCTCGCTCCAGCCAGACTGGAATGTCCAATAATAACTGCTTATTAAGGAGTGGAAGCTGCACAGTTATTAATTTAAATTATTTTGTTCCAGAGGTTTTGCTGAAATTAAATGGAAAACCAAATCAAACAATGATTTAATTAAGTGGAAGAGATAGAATGTAGAGGCAGATTTAGAAGGTGAAGATCTAAAAGAAGTGTATCCTTTCAGTTTTGACATCTAACAGATGTAATCCTTCATCAGCATGGCAAAGCAGAGATTTACTGTCATTCAGAGGATAATGAAGAAACCAATGGCAAGAATTATGTTACAAGATAAGAAACTAAACTAATGAATATACCTTCACAAACCTGAATGAAAAACTCCAGAGAAGAGATTAAAAGAAACAAAGCATGCATTGTTAGAAAGCAATCTCATGCAGCTGAGCACTGCTACACACTCAGAACTGCTGAAATGTAGTGAAAAATTAAATCATATTATAGAATATGTATGTACACTTATAGAGCAACCTGGAAAACTTCACAGTGCATTGGGATATTTGAGGATGCTATGAAATTAATTTTTCAATAATAATCCTACCAATTTATTAATGTCAATAAAATTTATAGTTTATATATGCAAAGTGTTATAAATTCTACAGAAATAACAACTATCTCTTAACATTTCACTAAATGTTAAATTATTAAGACAAACTTAATTTGTGGTGAGTTCACAGGTCCAGTTTGAATAGATATAAAATGTTTTTGCTAATTTTGAGAGGGTTCTCCAGCTAGAGTAGAATCACCCGATACCAAACATCCTCACACTCTAGGTTGACTATTTCATCTTTTAAGTAATTTATGGTAATTAGTTGATTATTTTCTGAATAATTTTGTTTAACTTTATGTTTGAAATTATGCTAACCTCCTGCAGTTGGGATTGGGATATTTGAGGTGGCAGTGACTTTTGTGAGGGGCTCAAGTTGCTCTGGCAGCTTGCAGTGATAGTTAAACATTATTGTCATACATATTAAACACAGATAAAACCAGATAATTATTGTTTTGTCTCTTTTATAGAGAATGGTGGAGGGTTTTTTGCTCCACAAAGCCATTAGCATACTTAAGAAACTAAAGAATGCGAGAATTGATTCAATGCAGGAAGAGATTCAACTGTAGTTTTTCCTTCAGTTTCCCCAAAGATCACTTTAAATATTATTTTGTCTGATTTCTCTCTTCTCATTTCATCAGAAGAAACCTCTAATTCATAATAATTTATATGGGAGAAGAGTCAGATTGCAGAATCCATTCTTAAAGTCATACAGTTGCTTGGAAAAAGCACAACTTGAGGTGACATACATGGTCTACTAAAAATCTCTCTGTGGAGTTGGAAAACACCTGGTTTTATGCTGGAATATTCCCTAACCTGGTTAAATATTGGCTGCTCCATAGGGATCCTGGTCTCTGACTGATGCCCTTGCATGTGACAATGGTATTGTGTGCCACACACTTGGGGTTCACCAAATGTGGTTGTGTTTGAGGGTCTCCAGGACGAGGGAAGAGATGAGAATCTTGACTCCATATTTCAGAAAGTTGATATTATATTATGTTACTATACTAAAATGATACTAATAAGAATAAAGAGAAAGGATCTATCAGAAAGCTAGAAAGGAATGGAATGAATAATAAAAACCTGTGACTCTCAGAGAGTCTGACGCAGCTGGACCATCATTAGTCATTAAATTGAGACAACTCACATAGACTAATCAAAGATGCACCTGTTGGTAAACAACTTCCAGACCACATTCCACCGTCATCAGATAGTTATTGTTTACATTTCTTTTCTGAGGCTTCTCAGCTAGAATAAGACAAAAATCCTAGCAAAGGATTTTCATAAAATATCACAGTAACAGTATTGCTGGTTTTGATGGTGATGGTGGTGATTTTGTTGCTGTAGTTTTTATTGTTGTTGCCGTTATTCTTGTAATCATTATTATTATCATCATCATAATTCAAGTGGTTTTCCCATTACCACCCCCCTATCCCCACTGGATACAGAGTCTAGGACAGCACAGGGAGGGATGGGGAGGAAAACCCGCCCTGAGGGTTTATTCCAGCTGCCCAGGGGCAGAGCTCAGGTTCTGCTGACCTCGACACATCGGGTGGGCATTTCCACGGGCCGCTGGCCCAGCTTGAGGCGGTACCATGCCGGGGGCAGGGAGTGGTCACACAGCAGGTCCGCGCTGGCCGCTCGCTGCAGCTCCAGGGAGTCGAAGCTGGTGCTCCTGCGGGGGTCCCGGAGGATGCGGTGCCCCCCCGGCCAGCACTCCGGAGCTGGGGAGGAGGGAGAGGGCAATGAGTAATCAGTTAATCACTTTAATTCCGCTGGACGCTGCTAATAGCTTGTCTGAGATTGGAAATGGGGGTGTGTATTCTGTTCCTGTCTCTTAGAGGTGGGGCAGTTATCTTCTGTTCATTGGGCAGTTTTCTTTATCTCTTCCACAACCCATCCTCCCTCTGGGAAATATCTTCTGTTCATGGGCCATTAATTATTAATTATCTTCTGTTAATGGGCCAGTGAGTGTCCCTGCATGGCTGATAAAATTCCATCATCCCACTGGGAGATGCTCTGCCCAGGGGAGGAGCCAAGCATTCCCACCTGGTTATAATCTGACATTTGGAACAGCACAGCAGCCTTTGCCCCTGCATTCCTGGAGGAGCAGCTTTCTTCTCCCCTGTGTTCCCAGAGGGAGAGCAGGCCCATCTCCAGCAGCCCTGGAGCTTCAGAGGAAAACTGCAGCCTTGTGCAGGATCCCTGCTCCAGCAGAAGCACAGCTGGCACTGCAGGAGGGCTGAGCCCCCATGGGATGGGACTGTGCCACCACCCTGACCCACACAGTGTCAGCTCCTGAACTGACTCTGGCAGTGGTTTGTTTTCTTTTTTGTACTATTTCATTTATATTTTTAATTGTCCTAGTAGAGAACTGTTATTCTTATTCCCATATCTTTGCCTGAGAGCCCCTTCATTTCAAAATTATAATAATTTGGATGGAGGGAGTTTACATTTTCCATTTGAAGGAAGGCCCCTGCCTTCCTTAGCAGACACCTGTCTTTTCAAACCAAGACAATCCTAAATCCTTTTATATTCCAATTCATTTTAGGATTGGGATAATTTTCAAGGCGAACAAATCCAGTTTTAAATATATAAAGGTGCAAGCTTAGTAACATAAATATTTTAGTTATAAAGATTTTCATCATATCTGAATCAGGACCAAATCCCTTCACCTTTTAACATGATTTCAGCCTAATTTTAGGGATTAACATTTGAGTGTCTCCTCATCAGAAATCAAGTAGTGTTTTGAGGTTCCAAAGCCTTGTGACCTTTGAAAGTATGCGGGGTTTTAATTTAATTTATTACATGCATGAACGATTTAATCATGATATAAACTGATGCTCGAGTACAAAGTGCACTTCACATGCTTTTAAATATGTGCTGAGAAGATTCAGAACAAGTGTTGAAAAGACAAAAAAAAAAAAAAAGAGAAATTGTATGAAAACAACAGTAAAGGGTTTTGAGAAATCAGCTCAGCTTAGGCTTGAAAATATTGAAGCCACAGGTCAGACTCACTTGAGCTTGGCATAAAGCCAAGCACATCAGGGCTTGTGTGTGTGCATCTCAGAGTCTGGATCAAACCTGCTGCCCCTTGACATGTGTTTGTTTACACACCTGCCCTGTTTATTTTGTTCCCAGACAAATTAAACATTTCTTGAATTTTACAGAATATTCAGTTCTTTTCTTCTCACCTAATAAAAAGAAGCCTTGTGGTGATTCTGTTAGAAGCCGTTTATCTGCAAAGAGCTGAGCAAAAATGGCCTTTTCTTGGTTATCTGAGCCGTTCCTTGATGAGGCCAGGTCCCTTTTCCCCACGCCAGCGCTGCAGTGGGCACAGGAGGGGACTGAGGTGGAGCTGCTCTGCTCTGTGCTCAGCAACAGAAGGCTCAGCTAATTTCTTGCTGCAGTAATCTTTAATTGCTAATGATGATGTAAGAGGCAGGGGCCACATCACAGGAATTGCACAAACTGGCAGTTAGCAAAACCACCTCTTTTCTCTGTAAATAGAGCTTATTTATGTGGCGCCGTTGACAGAGAATGAGACCCCTCCCCACAACCTAATTTTTCAAATGTCACTTTTCAGATTGTAACTCTGCTTTAATATTACGCCAGTGGCACTCTGAAACACATTTATCATTTTTATTTTATTGACAAGATACTCAGAAGGTCAAAGTCAATCCATTTATGGCAGTATTTTTAAAGATTATTTTGATTGTGCCAAAGGCAAGGCAATGGTATACAAGACAAATGGGGACAAAATGTAGCGTAACGAAGGCTTTATTGCAATTTTCAGGGAACTAAACTGTCAAAGCCATTGCAATTGCAATGCAAAATTCTGCTGAATTAATACAATTGCCTTTTTAAATAAAAAGGAAGTGCCCTAAGCTTTTCTTTCCTATAGGTAAGAGACATTTCAGAGAGGGAGCACTTGGAAATATTGCACCTCTAATTAAATCTGGGATCAAATTCCTTCCCTCAGAAGTCCTTTCTGGAGACCACATGGAGACTGTCCTTTGCTAATTCCCAGCCCAAGGGAAGAAGTGACATTTCAGCAGACCAACTATTTTACAAAAATGAAAAGTTTACCCTATATTTAATACCCCTTATAAAAATGCAGACCCTCGCTGACCCCTCCAGTACCACTCAAGGCTCCAGGAGTGTTAATGGGAACAGAATCTTGGCTCCTGATGCCTTTTGCTTGCCTGAATTAGCTCCTGTCTGAACAAAAGGAAAAAGGAATCTAAAAGCAAACAGCTCTTTGCATGGTATTGCCACAGGAATCTTGCAAGGACACTGTGATGTAATTAATTGCATTCACTTTCTCAATAACAATAATATCAAATAGTGCCTTTAGATGTAACTAATAACCTTCTGCTTGATATGTATTAGCTATAATCCAAATTCACACCACATGTTGTGGTCTTGCCAGTGATTAACTACTCTGTCTAAACAATGCAAATATATCAGACACTGACACATGGCTAATTGTTTTTCATCCCTTGCATGGTTTTGTTTGCAGTAGTTTAGAAGAGGCTTTCTCACATCATCAGCAGAGGAGCTGCAGGTGGGCCTGGCAAAGGCCAGGGAGGCACTTGGAGGAGCACAAGGAGGAGACCTCCAAGGTCCCTCAGGAGAGGGGTGTTCATCCAGTAAATTCAACAGGATGGGGGACAAAAAGCCATGTGTTTGGTCCCAGAGGAGCCCTGGCTCAAACAGCCCCCTCTGAAGGTGTGTTTCACCCTGAATTCACTGCCAGAGTCTGTTGATGTGTGCCTGGGTCTGGTTGTGCTGGCAGGCTGTCACTGAGGAGGCAGGATGGCAAATGGATCTGCTGTCACACCCCTGGAGCCATCCTGGCGGGTTTTGTTCCCTGCCTGACGCAGAGCAGACCCAGGCACAAAAAGCCTCACCCGGGTTTTGCAGCGAGCCATGAGCAAAACAAACCCTCAATTACTGAGTTCCCCTTTGTAAAATGGTGCTCATTATGGCCCCGTGGCAGGATGATTGTAAACTTTAACATGCAAATTGCAGGCTGTGGTGCCAGTTAATTACCACTGGCTTTCCTGCAGAAATAAATGAATAAAGGCATCAATGTAATCAGACTTTATTATAAAAATGTTATTTAAAAGAAAACAACAAGAAGGCACAGCTGAGCCCTGGTGGTTCTTCATCTGAGAGATGCCCACTTGTACCTTATGGTGGCTGCAGCTACCATACCAAATCAGAGGAAACTTTCCTGTTCAATTTTAATTCAGGTGCAGGTATCAAGCTGATGGACAGCCATGAAGTGCTCAACATCCCAGCTGTCCCCCTTGTGAAAATTCATGTCTAGTATGGAACCAGTGCTACTCTGGGCTCTGCAGGTTAGGTTGTCTTAAAAAGGAAATATTTATTTTATTAAGAGAACAAATTTCATTTAATCCAGCGCTATTCCTACTATTGTATTTAAGGGGCCCATGAAAAAAAAAAAAAAGAAAATCTGGCTTTTTAGGGAGCTAGTTCTGCTTTCCTTCAGGAAGAAATTAAACATTGCAATGAGATTTTGTAGCTCTCTGTCCAGAGCTGCTGGAATTAAATGCTGGCTATACCTGGTGCTTTAGTCTCCTGCAAAGAGCTGCTTCTTGAACTACCACCAACACAATATAGGCAAGGAGCTGTTGCTAAGACATAAGCATTTGTTTGCTTTACTATAGACTCAAAAGCTTTTACCTTGGGTTTTTTTTTTTAATTTAAGATTTTTTTTGTCAGAAAGTTGTGGCAAAGAGACATTGAGTAGCTCCTTTTTGACACTGAAAGCAAACAAGTAATAATACCTGTTGTATCTGCTAAGTGAAAATGACATTTGAGTAGCTCTGGTGGCTGATGGAGCAGGTTCCTTGGGGAAAAGCCTGTCTCCACCAAAACCATGAGGAATGCTGCTGCTAATGCCTGGATGTTGAGAGTCATCTGTTGATGTGTGGGAAAGGAGGGGCAGCCTGTGGGCTCGCTGGGGAGAGGAGAGCCTCCTGCAGAAGGCAGAAGCATCCAGAAATATCCCATGGGAAATGAGCAGGAGGTGGACATCTGAACTGAATACGCTGCTGTGGGCAGGGGGCTTGGCTCTCAGCTAAAGGAAACATCAATGTGACCACAGCTGGAGGAAGATATTTGTGTCAGCAGGTCCTGGGGACAGCTGGAAGCCCATTCTGAGCTGGCCAATATTGTACCAGGTGGCAGTGAAGCTCCACAGGGCTGTACCAGGGACCAGCCAAACACGAGTCTGGAAAGGTGAACACAGGGCATCGCTTTGGGAGACTCCCTGCTTTGGGATCCCCTCCCTACCCTCACATCTAACCCCTGAACCACCCACTGGAGTTTCCAGCAGGTTGGTAGCTGGATGCTCTGCAAACAGCTGAGTCACCTGTACACTTTTTGGGCAGAGGTACTGGTGGGAAAACGCTGCTTTGGGTCTTCTTGCCGAGGGTCTGTCCCTCCTGCTCATGGCCATGGGAAGAAGCATCAGCCATAACAGAGATAAAGCCAGGAAACTTAAGAGTGGCAGGCTGAAAAATCATAAGGAAATAACTTGCTAAACCTGTGCTTTAATTTCTAAAGACAGGTGAGTATAAGTGTAATAGAGCTTTACCTGTCCCTCTTGCTCCCAGTAAATATCAGTGGCTTAGCTGGAGGAAGGTTTAAGAAGTTGTGAGATTTTGTTTGTTTGCTTTGAATAGCGGCTGCAAATCAAATAATATCAATAGGTGATGGCAGCCAGGAAACCCTGAAAGAAATATAGTCCACAAGCCTGAGGTGCATGTTTGCTTTGGGCAAAGCCACACAATATATCTAAAGGGCATTCTAAAGCCTTGGGAAATAGCTGGCAAATTGTAAAATAACTTTTGTGTGGAGGGTGGTTGAAAAGCCAGCGACTGGTGCAGGCAATGCTAACCAACAGCAGCATTTGGTGATGGGCTGTGATTGCTCAGTGACCAGGAGTGATGGGCCCCCACATGCAGATTTCCTTCTGGCCATCATCTCCATATTGTGGGAACTCAATCTGGAGTTTGCCCCAAAAATACATGTAGGCATATGTATGTATGCATACATATATTTAAAAATATATATATTTCAAATTATGTATGAGTACTTGTATTTTTGACATTTGTATGACATACAGTAATTTTTTGAGGTCCCTCCCTCTGTGGCAGATTTTCACATTTCTGCTTTTTGTTTCTTGCAGTCCACAGTGGAACAGAGCCTTTTCCATCGTGTTTGACTTTCTCTTCATGGGAAAATTATGAAATATTTTCATTTTGAAAACTCATTCTGAAATGCTGAGGCTAATAAGCCATAACTCCAAATTAATTGCAGACAAAGGATGTGTTCCCTTTCTTCTCTTTCTGTTTTAGAAACAGAAGGAACATTTTAATCACCAGCCACTTCCACGCTCAGGGGCTGGATTTCAGTGAGGTAGAAAAGCTCAGGTAAGAGTTTCTGAAGCTTTCAGCACGTGAGTGCCATCTCTTCCCCATATTATCATTTACCACACCTTGAAAGAGAGTTTGTGGAGAGACAGAAAGGCAGATGTTGGGAAAGGGAAATTCTTTCCAAGCTCTTAATGGATGTGTTCAAAACAACAGTAGAATCCAGCCCATCTGAGAACATTTAAAAATTCCTTTTGGTGGTTGCACGTTCCAGGTGAGCAAACATCTATTAGTAGATATTTGTAGCTAAGGAACACCTGACAGTTTATCAAAGTTAAAAGTTCCTGCCCTTATTTCACCAATACTTTAAAGACTTTTCTTCAATTCTGCCTGCTGATGACAAAAAAATTCATTCTTAATGATATTCAGAGGCAGAAATTTGTCGTGAATATGACAGTGATCACGACATTAAAATGCTTGAACCATGAGTGCTCCTCTGGTACATAAAACATAATAACTGTATTAAAAAAACCTTGATAGCTAATAAATAAAGCTATTTTCAGAGATTTCAGAATCAGAGGAACCTCCTACTGAGCTGAAATGATAAGGAAACCCATTGTACAAACACCACACACTCGTAATGGCCAGATCCTGAGCAAGTCACAAAGCATTCATAAGGCAAAAATGATAGAGATAAATGAGCCATTGTGCAAAATGAATGTAATTATAGAAATTTTGACCCAGGAAGAGGCAAGAGGCTGAGCACCTACTGAAAAGAATATGGCATTTAATACATGTTATTTGTACTGAATAACAGGCAGATCTGAGAGAATAAAAACCCCCTCTTACAATCTGAAGGTGTTGTTTCATAATGCATCTGAATTTCATTTGTCTGGGAACAAGGTCACTTGTCATCCTGGTCTTCTGTGGAGTAAAGCAATAAACTATTGACAAACCAAGGGCCAACGCTCAGTTCCAGAGCAAACAATTATTTATTCACGCTCCTATCTCTTATCTTGCCATGCATTTCTATTTTTAGCTTGTGGTTTAGAAAGGAGGAATTGATTATGTGAGATTTTCTTCTAGTTTGTGTATCCCCTGAATAATTTGCAGAATAATGAGCTGCATACAGCTCACACAGGAGGATGCAGGGACAGGCAGAGAAGCTTTTTGTGTGGGGCCAGGGGAGGTGTCAAGAGGGGCTGATCAAACAGGTGAAAACAAGGGGTCCCTGTGGAGAGTGTGAGCAGAGTCTCAGTGTCTTCCTGGCAGGTTACAGTGGATTTTGGAGAACTGTCACAGCAGATGGGACGGACAGCACTTTCTTCAGTGTCCTATATATAGAGCAAGTGAAGGAACTTTTTCTTTTCGTGTGGCCAACTGAAGAAAATGAGCCAAAAAGTGTCCAGAAGAATTTTCTTTACTTTAAAATGCTTCAGTTTCCAAGAATCATTGTCTGGCATCTCTCATCAGTGTGGATATTGCTCATGGACAATGTGGTGGACACAAAAAGGACAGGAAACATCACACAGATAAAAAGCAACAGGCCAGGTGAAGCCACTACACCTGCTTTGCAAAATGCAGCCTCATTTATTAAGTGTGCCAGTTAGAAAAAAACAGCAAAGCCAAATTGTGTCAATAGCTCTATTATATTTGACCAGATCTCCTCCTCACTTATTCTGGCTCAGTCCTAAAGCCAGGAAGGCTGAGAATCTGAATATAGAAATCACTTTCTATTGCTGTGTCACAACAGAATTCAAAACCTCATAAATTTCCTCAAGTTATCTCTAAGTTAATCATGATGCCTTTAAGGGCTTCTCAATAAAAATCAATAAAAATAAAATTATAATTATTGTTATTGATTGGTCTATTTTGCTCTCATCCCTCAGAATGAAAAAGTGAAATCAAAGGAAAAGGGTCTTTCTTACCTCCTAATCTCAGCTGAGCATACAGTCACAAATAGCTTTCCTAAATAGAAGCAACAAAAACAAACTCACAGGTTTTGATTTTAGAAGCCACTGGGCTCTATTCAGATGGAAATTTGATTTCCATGGAGAGCTGGAGGTGTTTCTGCACCTCAGCCATGACACTGGCTAATTACCATTCACGAGCCACACATTTTTCCAGACTGTCTCCATGGATAATGCTGAATTTTGGCCACATTTTCCTGCACTTCCTCAATGCAGTGCTGTATGTGGGTGATATTATGCTGGGGAAAGTGTCACCACTCCCTTGCTGTCAGTGCTCCCAGGCTGCAGCAGAGGCTGGTGAGCAGATAAGGGGACTCTGAGTGCTGCCAAATTCCAGGTCTGCCGTGTGTCCTGGGTGGGATTCAGCTCCTAGTGGATGCAGGGTGACCAGGCAATTTTTCCTGCCATTGTTTTGCTATTATTCATTGCTGTTATTCATCCCATTCACGGGCACAACAGTGGCTTCAGCTCTTCACGTGTTTATAATGGGCTTTTCTGTCAGGGCTCTGACATTTTGGATGAATGGCTGGGCTCCCTCTTGCCTCTGGAGCAAGGCTTTATTTGCTACAGTGCTGCAGTAATGTACACAGATATGCTCCACTTCCCAGCAGCTGCACTAACCTGGAAGGATCTTTCCAAAATCCTACCAAAATTTAGTTTTTCTCTGACCCTGTCCTTCACCCCCTTGTGGGCTGTCAGCTGTGTGAAACTTGGAGAGAGTTGATATGAAACAGTCTCGAGCACATAGCAGCTCCTGCTGTGGATGCAAAAAGTTCTCCTCATGCATTATAGCATTCTGGATGTATTTAAAGAATATTGAAATAAAAGGTCATGAGCTAGAAATAGCCAGCAGCCTGCCTGGCCACTGTGATAAGATAAAGCTGTGTACTCCCAACTGTGGAATTGCGACATTAAGCCTAATAGATTTCTAAAATCCAAATTTATCAGCAATCCTCACTGTTTGTTTCCTCAGCTTTTGAAAGGCACTGATTCTGTACATATAGCCATGGTATCTTCAAACCTAAAAGAAATCAGTGTCTTCCTGCCATGGAAAGAGGATTGTATCAGTTATAGCCAGCATTATCCCTGGGCCATGATGGAATTCCAGGGAATCTCACACACCTTTTTGTGTCTCTAGCACCTGGCAGAGGTCTGGTAATGCCTATTCACACATGAAACAACAAAGCTTTCAGTTCCTAGATACAAAAACCTGCAGATAAATGTATTTGATATTTTTATTTAGTTGATTTTAGTTCTCAGTTCTAACAGGCACTGATTTTCCTTTTTTGTTTAGGGTCATTTCTGCTTTGATTGCTCCACAGATCTCTGCTTATTTACCAGGAGTAGTAGGACCACCAATAAAAATAGCAAGGTTTCAGGAACCTGTGAGGCCTTCAGCTATAAGCTGCTTTTTGATGCAAAAGAAAATGCAGCTCAGCTGGTATCTTCACCACATTTACAGCTGCTACCTGTGCAACCTTTTAGGATGTAATTACCATAATAAGAAAAACCATCTCCATAATTATATCTGTGTAAAGCCCACTGCCTGTCTGTGGCCATGCAGCCAGAGCTGCAGGTACAGATCTGCACATCCACAGGGGACACAGGGGATTAGGGAGGCACAGGAGCAAACAGGGGACAATTGTTGCCCCATATGGTGCACATTATTGGCAGCTGTGCTTTGATCAGGATCAGCCGTGCAGAAGGCAAACCCACTGATTTCTTCTCATTTACACTGAATTAACTTTGATCACAGCATAGGTTTGTGTGTTTTAAAGCTTCTGCTGTCTTGAAAATGTGCTGGGGAGGTCTGTGTCCTCAGAAAAATGGAAATGAGCAGAAATGAGCCCTGTCCCTCAATGGCTGATGGGGCTGTGGGAAGGTTTCCCAGGCAGGGATGGCTTGGAGTGGGATGGGGATTTCTTCACCACGGTCTACATGGTGTTTCTTACAGGAGGTACAGCACTGGCACTTTCTGTTCTTTAGAAAGAAAATAAAAGAAAATCAGATTGCCAGATGGAGTATTCTCAATGGGAACCACTCTGCTCCTCAGACACTGACAATGCAGTGCAGCTTCTTCTCACCAGATGAGATGAATCCTAGCAATTTTTTATTTCCGTGGAGCCATTTCCATGCTGAGCTTTTCATTCTACTTTTCATTCTACTCTTCCACCTCCTTCTTGCCTGATAACAGCCAGAGCATGCTTTTAGGTTATAAAATAAAGTTATACCTTTTAGTGAAATACATGCTTTAAAAAATAGCATTACTGAGGTGAAGGAGGAAGCAACCAGATCTCAGTTCTTTTGCTAGGGAATAATTCAGCTGAAAATGTTATCTGTGCATCTCCATCCCCAGGTAAACAAGGCAGCATTTCAGGTTTTCTTCCATCTTTCTGTCATCAAAACAAGACTCGTTGTTTCATTCTTAGTTGGTAATTGGCTAATAACTGTAATTTTCATCCTGAGAAGATAGGCCAGTAACCAGTGCTCAGAAAAACCCAATATGACAATTGATCAATTCTTCATTAGACTTGATGCATTCAGGTTACCACAGTAATTTCTTTTGCAATTTGAGCTAAAAATAAAAAACAATCAGCAAAAATCTAGTCAAGCAATTTCAGATTGGAAAGCCATAACACAAATTAATGCACAAAGAACCAGCAGGCAATCAATTTATCATTTGCTACTTTATTCTTTAGCAATTTGCAGTCATTGCTGAGTTGCTTTTGAAACTTGTAAAATTTGATTATGTGAAACCTGGTGAGTGTCAGGCTTTGGTCATTTTGTGTTTTATGAGTTGTTTTATGACAAAAGGATGTAACCTCAGGCTGTGCCACGGGAGGTTCAGTTGGAAATCAGGAAAATTTATTCACTGAAGGGGATGTTAAGCATTGGAATGGACTTCCCAGGGAAGTGGTGGAGTCACCATCCCTGGAGGTGTTCAAGGATTGACTGGATGTGGCACACAGTGCTCTGGTCTAGTTGAAAAGGTGGTGTTTGGCCAGAGGTTGGACTCAACCATCTCAGAGGTTTTCTCCAACCTTAATGAAGGTGTGATTCTGTGATTCTGTGATTCTATTCTGGGGGTTGCTTGGAGAACAGAGGGTTTGTATAGGTGGGCCTGTCTGGCATCTGCTGATGTCCTGCACAAGCACACATAGCTCAGTCTTAGCCTGGAAGTCCTGGCAGCAACATTTCTGTAGTTGTCTACAATTAACCCCATTCAGAGAAGGTTTATTTGCCCCAAAAACTTCAAAAGCCACTTTGAAATCTGCAGTGTGGACCTACAGCTGCAAACAGAGCAGGAGCCAGCTGTGGTTCCTTGAGCAGGAGTGGCTGCTGCCTCTCCCACTGCACCCCCAGTGTGGGTGGGCTAGCACAGAGCTGTGATGATGATTTTGGGGTTTGGATAACTCACCTGCCAGCCCATGAACAAGGAGGGGTTTGCCTGTGACAGACGGAGCAGTGGTGGTGGTGCAGCCCCTACACCTCTCACATTCACCCACAGGTGACTTCAAGAGCACCTTCTCTTTTGTTATCCCCACAATGCTCATCTTTTGCATTCAGAAATGAGGACCCCTCTTTAGCCCTGGTGGTGAACTGAGTTGTATAAATGTTGCTTTCAAGCAGCAGGAATGCTCCAAGAGGAGCTGGGTGTGTTTGGAGCACAGGCAGCAGAACAGACCCAGCAGAAGGCAAAAACCAGGTGAGAGGAGCAGGGTGACTTGGGGACATTTTCTGCTGGGTTTGAGCTTCATGGGCAGATTTGGAGTTGGCTGATTTTCCCTGACTTCAAACCATGACTGCCATGTGCTGGGGCAATGGCCTGAGCATTTGGCTGTTTCATGGTAGATCCCCTCCCACTGAAGCCACTCTCTTTTCTGTAATTTTGTTGACTATTCAAATATAAACATAAATAAGAATGCTCTAACTTTGCCAACTTCCAATGCTGTTTCCCTTCTTTGAATTTTTCTTTTCTTTGAATTTTTCTTTTCACTGATGCATATTCAACTCTGTTTATAAAATGCATATTTTCTTGAAGAAAACCTACAGGTCTAATACTGAAATGTTCTGCTGCCTCCTTGCTGGACTCTCATTTTCACCCCACGTTACTGCTTACCCTTTTTGCCATGGACTGCAGCTCTCTGTGATGGTCTCTCAGCTCTCCCTCCATGATCCTTGTGGGTCCCTTCCATTTCAGGCTACTCTAGGATTCTATTTTTAACCCACAAAGGCTTTAAAATGTGGTGTGGAAGGAAACCCAGGGTCGAAATTTACTGTGAAGGTCTCTGCTAGATATTCCTTAGCCTCTCATTCCTCCTCTGTCATGCCACAGTAACACTGTAGGCTAAAGTCAAGTTCCATTTCATCCTCTCTATTATATGCTGAAATAAATGTCTGGTGCAAAGCAAGGCACTCAAATCTAGGTTATTCCCTTACAGAACATGTAGATTCAGCAGCATGGCTTGATATTAATAACATCTGAATGGCTAAATCCCTGCAAAGTGGGGTAAAAGTTTGCTCCTAGGGATCCAGCAAACACACTTAAACCACTGAATTATCTTAATTCTAAAATAGCCTTCCAGCAGCACCACAGGGCCAGGACACACTCATGGGTTATTTTGCTGTATCTGGAATTTTGGGGCTATTCCAGAGACATGAAGGCACAATGAAAAGCAGAGCTGGACGAACATGTGAAGGCTTGAGGTATAAAAGGATTAACAGATGCTAATGTTCTACATTTTTCTGCTGCAATAATATAAGTACAGACAGCTCCCAGAGCAAAGCAGAAAGTGAAGGATTGCTTGTAGGAGGGACAGAAAGACATGGCTATCATGGTGTGCTGCTGTAAATTCTGAAAAAAGGCAACTGTTGAACAGATGTTACCAGCACACAGAAGATTTAGTGCGCAGATGATTTACAATTCACTGGTCCATTGAGGAAAAGTTACTTTTTTCCATCTAAAGTAAAATCTTTCCAATTTCCCAGAGAAATAAAATCTTTAAAATCACAAAGAATGATTGATAATATTGAAATTCAAGCTAAGCTCCTCGTGAGCCTAAAAAAATTAAACATTTTGCAAGCAGGAGGCATTGAGGCATTTTGTTTGCACAGACATTGAAAGGAAAAAAAATATTAAACTTCCAGAAAAATATAGCTCTTTTTCTCTAGGCTAAATAGCTTGTCAGATTCAAAATGAAATTATGGCAGATCTTGCTGACGTGGGCAAAAGTGTCACTGGTGCCATTTGAACCCCCCATTAACCCAAAACACTCTCCCAAGGGTGCTCACAGCGTTGGGTTTGCTCCAAGGAGAATTATCCCTGTGTTTTTGTTTTCCTTATCTCCATTTCCTTCATTCACGTGAAATGTTTTTTTTTTTTTTTTTTTTTTTTTAATTCTAGCTGTGGGACAGCCAGGTCCAAAATGCAAATCACCTCAGGCAAGGATGTCTAATTCTAATTTATCTCCCATACAGTACAAGCACCTAAATTAATATGTCCCCTGGATACTCCTGCAAGATTTTTACATATTCCTTCAACAGCACAACAGTCTTCATCCATCCTGAGGGACAGCTGCCCCACTACCATTTTGGACCTTTTGGGTTGCAGTTTTTCATGATCCCAAGGAAGATGTGTTGGTGGCAGCCAGGCTGAGCTGCCATTCTGCCACTGGGGTCCCAGGCACTGACCTGGGTAAGGCAGGGCAGGCCTGACTCCAGTGGCCACGAGACCCAGTTAATTTCTGTCTTCCTCTCAAACTCATTTCTTGGTATTTGTTGCTTATTCATCATGACTCCTGACTGCAGAGAGCACATCAAAGTGGAATTTTTCCCTTTAATCGGGGACCAAAAACATTATCACTCAGATCATAGGATTGCAGTCTCCATATTTTTTTCTCAGACCTATTCTTGGAATGTGTCCCATCATTTAAAATCCTCTTCTAAGGCAGGACAAATTACCTTTTCTCTTTCAAGGCAAACCTTTTCTTAGGAGATAGACTTTGTGGGTGCATGCCAAGAATGACATAGATTTTTATACAGATTAAATCTTATTTGCAATAATGATTTGCAGTATTTTCACATCACCAAAGTCCTTTCCAAGATTTCTTACAACAGCAGGTTATTTTGGCTGTGATTACATGAGAAATTACAATCCAGCTCTTTGCAAAAGCCTCTGCAAATAGTCATTAAGCTAAGAGTGGGATGTAAAGAACTGACATGTCATCATATGAGTGTGCACATGAAATATGCAGAAGAGACTGTTTTTCACCCTCTTTAAAAGATAGGTGCATAACAAGTATATTATATAGTTATTATATATTTATAGTAGCTAAAATAAGAGCTGATGTTTTCCTGCCAGACCAAGCAGCAGTTGGACCTGTTAACAAACAATGTCAAGATTAAACAGAATAAACAAACCAATTAATCACTTCTTCTGGCCCAAGTAAAATTAACACTACAGCTGAGTTAGCGCCCCTTACACTGAGAGGGGGTGAAAATCCCTGTCCACAAGGCAGAACCTTGCCAGAAGGAGAAAGAGAGGGATGCTCTGGGGACAGACTGCCTGTCCCTGCTGTCCTGAGGTGCAAGCCAAGCCAGCAGCAAGAACCACAGGACACCTGGGCACTGCAATGGGAGGTCAAAGCAAGGAGGGCAGAAAGGACTGGGGAAGGTCATTTAATGTCCCTGCATCCAGCAACACCCCCCAGGGACTGTCACACACCAGATAACCTCTGGGAACTTGAGGGATGCTCAATTGCCGGGTGTGTGCT
The DNA here is from genome assembly GCF_017590135.1 of Pyrgilauda ruficollis. NCBI lineage: Eukaryota > Metazoa > Chordata > Aves > Passeriformes > Passeridae > Pyrgilauda > Pyrgilauda ruficollis. The sequence continues at coordinate 3,224,771 of NW_024524377.1, read as the reverse complement.
CTTAGCAGAGAGCTTCTTTTGGGTCGTTTTGGGGTTTTTTGCATTGTTTTGGCAAAAGACTTCTCTCTCTGAACAGCTCCCAGTGCTGGAGCTGTGCTCCTCAGGGGGAATATCTCAGGTCCCTCTGAGGAGAGGACTCCAAGCATTCCCCTGCTGCTCAACAACAAGGAGGGCTTCTTCACACCCCTGCCTGTTTAGGGCTTGGCATGGATTTTCTGTGCTTGTTTTACTCTGTCCTTGCTAACAACTTGCCCCTGAGTCTTTGGATTCAGTAGCAAGTAAATAGAGTGAGATACTATTATGTTAATTTCAGCATGCTTTTGGGCTGATAAAAGTGAAAAGTATAAGCTTTTGGGGAGATTATTGCATATAAATAGGCTAAGGCAATGGCATGGAGAACCTAGCCAAGCAGCAGCTTCACCATTAAGATTTTATCTAAATGATCCAATGTTATGAAGGAAAAAAAAAAAAAAAAGCAGCAGAAGGCTGGGTAGCAAGATCAAACTACCTAAAAATCTGATTTCTGCTCATGCAGAGGTTTTGAATGTTGAGGTTTTTAGTATGTCTGCGAGATGCTCAGGCTGTGGTGGTGCATCAGAACAGTTAATCTCTTGCTGGGGTGACTGTGTACATCTTGCTAGAGCAAACAAATATAAGTGGCAAGGGAAAGGATTTTGTTCCCTGACACAGTTGTTCTCCTGACACTTCACACTGTGAAATACACTCCAATTTCCCAACAGAAAGAAACTGAAATTATGAAGAATAAGATTGACTGAAACGGATGGCAGTGTTTAAAAAATGTTAGCTAGTATTGATGTTTTGGAGAGAAAAAACGACTCCAGGAATGCTGGCCCGAGGAGGTGATGGATAGGGCTGCCACGGGGGCTGTGTCATGCTGGATAAGTCACTCCAGCCGTGTCAGAGGTGATCATTACTCCTGTGCTCCTTGTTTTCTGGTGCCTGACTGACGACCCTGATATGCAGAAATACGAGGCACTTAAAGCTCAGCTGCCTCTGAAATCTTGGTGTTGGAGCAGGCTGTGAGCTTTCTGATGAAAATCTTTTTTTTTTTTCCCCTCTGTTGGAAAAGTTGACTTGCCACAGCTGAGATTTTCACAGAGTGTGTTTCTCCATTGAAGTTCTTGTTGTGTGAATTTTAGTACAGAATTGCTGGAGGGCAAAAAGGGAGGAAAGAAAAGGGAGAAAGCTCTGCACTTTGGAATAATCAAAGCACATGAGAAAACAAAAAATGAGGGGTTTGGGCTCTGCTCTGGGTCTGCCTGAGCAAAACTTCCCAAATTAATGTCACTATCTCCTGGGCTGGTAGCTACTAGGGGGTTGTGGGTGTGGGAAAAGGGGAGGAGAAAAGGATCTTTCTCCTTTTCCCTCTCTTTCTCTGTGCTTTTACTAAACATTTCAAAAGAATTTGTTTCATTTCAGTGTGAAAGAGTGGAAAAAAGTCTCTGTGCTTTTCATGAAAGGGAAGAGCAGCTCTGTGCCTGGCTCTGCTCTGGGCAGCTCTGGCTTCAGGGGTCAGACACCTCAGCAGATGGGACACACTCAGCCCCATTTCCCTGTCTCTGCAATTGCAAATTAACAAAAACAATTAACTTCTTGTCCTGGAGATGTTGGTGAAGGCAGGATACCCCACACCTCACACTTGCCTTTTACTAGACCAGTAATGCTGCAAGAAAAGAGAATTGGCTGACATGCTGCAATGGGTTCTTAATAATCCACACCAGCCTTTTCCTTATTTCCCTGTTTTCTGAGGCAGGATTTAAGGTTGCTAATCCATGCACCTGTGGGGTTTCCCTGCCTCCTTCACAGTCCCAGGTGAAGGAGTTTTGGGAACAATGATCTTCCAGACAAGGTGTCTCACCACTTAAATCACAGCTCACCCCATTCCAGCCCTGGTTAGGCTGCTCTCCCTCTTTCTCCACCATCTGTGGCCATGAGGAATACCCAGCTGTTGTCTCTCTGCTCCACATATAAAAAGAATAATAATCAAGTGCTCCCTTCTCTGAGGTAAGCTTATTTCCTTTTCACTTTCCTTTCAGGTCACATTTCCAGGTCCCTTGTTAGCATTGCAGCTCGTTTTCTGAACTGCCTCTAATTTGTCCAGCTTTATTTCAGTAGGATGATCAAAATTAGTCACAGTAGTCCAGCTGTGGCCTCTCAAATCCATGGGCACAGGTCTAATGAGTTGCTGTGTTTTATGTGCACTGTGCTCAGTAAAAAATTCTATTCTTAATTTTTCCTAATGACTCTGCAAGTTGTAAATCATTAGGAGGCTGCATGGAAGGCAGTCTGGCTGGTTTGTAGCATCTCAAACCATCCTTTTTTTCACTTTTTCTTGTTAAGCACTGAATTTTTGCCTCTGTTTTTGCCCTTTGGATGTCAGAAGTTCTATGTTCATTTTTGAAGGTAACTTCTGTTTCTAATGATTTGGTTTTTATTCATGGTGGTATACCCATTTTTAGCTCTTTCTCTTGTTTTTTGTGCCTTGTGTTCTTATTAAGGTCTTGAAATCAACTGCTAAGTATCTGATTGTAATGAAATGTCTCTGAGAAAAATGAAGCAAAAAAAGATTTTGAATGCATTTATGTTCCCTTTATATTACCTGCTCTTTTTCCCTGTTAATGGATCTACACTACTTCCCTTTGCCTTTAACATTGATATTATTTTGCCTTCACCCTACAAAGGCTATGAAAGTAAATTAATGACTGCAAATTAAATACCCAGTTAGGCTTTTTTCTTCTTCATTATACTGTCTGGAAATAAATGGAATTTCCTAGATGGGTTTTGCTACTTTGAGCAATGCATGCATTAAAGCCACGTGCTCGCAATGAGAGTGACATGAAATACCGGCTCAGCGGAGTGTCATCTATCCTGGCAGCTGCAGGAAGCACCAGTCCTGCAGGAACCAGGGCATGGTGATGCCACAGGGGCTGGATCAGCATTTACAGGCACCAGGAGCAAATTGCAGAGGTGCAAACAGCTGCAGATTTGGGGTTTCCTGGTTGGTGACAGCTTCCCACTGTGACTTGGTGTGTTGATAGGTGGAGGGGGAAATATTTGCCCTGCCCTGGTAGTGTCCTGTCAGCTTCTTCAGGGTGAAGGGAGCTTGTGAACAATGGTCTCCCTGACAAGGTGTCTCACCACTTAAATCATGGCTAACCCCATTCCAGCCCTGGTCAGGCTGCTCTCCCTCTTTCTCCACCATCTGTGGCCATGAGGAATAGCCAGCTGTTGCCCTGGTAGTGTCCTGTCAGCTCCTTCAGGGCACTGAGTCCTTCCTTGCCTTGCAAGGAGTTGGGTCTTTCCCTCCTGCCTCCATCTGTGACTGTTCCATGCTTATCCACTGGAAAAAGGGCAGAATAATGAATATACTCCCAGTGAACACATGCATTTGTGGCCATTTCCACTGCTGAGGTGTGTGGTGGGTGTCTGATTGTGCCAGTGCTGCTCTCTCCAGTGCTGGTACCCTGCTTGCCCCGTGTCTCTTGTGAGCATCTGTTTTGAGACTTTTTGTGACTGCACTGTTCTACCCAGAGGGAACAATTAAAGTGGACTATGTTGTCTCTGGAGTGACCAAGGTTTCCTGCAACAAGGCTGTTCTTACCTGGTGACCTGCAGAAAAATTAAGACCTTATTTTCTGCTGGAGAGGTGTGAACAACCGCCAGAGTGAGTCCACACTTGACCTTGCTTTCCTCTCAAATACTTTTTTTTTTCCTTGTACTTTTTTTTTTATTCTCTTGTCCAATCTGTCTGCTGGGGATTTTACTCACAGGCTGTCATCTGACCTTTCTGCCCATGACTGTAAAATTAATTAAACATGCCTCTCTCCATGCATGCTCACTAAACAGGCTGTCCATTCCAGCATTAGTTAGTACAGAGTTCCCATCAATATTAACAGCAGATATCTGAATACAGGGCATGGAAATTCTGCACTCTGCCTGCTGTACAAATCAGCTCACTGTACATCCCCTCCATGTCCTGTACGTGTAGCCTCTTGTCCCCTGTGTCCTTTTGACTTAATTTTAGTTTGCCCTCTACTTTCCCCTCCATTGCTGTGTTCTACATGGGCAGTTGGCCGTGTGACTTAATCATGTTGGTCTCCTCCTGCTGCTTTACCTCAATCATCTCCAACCTTTTTCCACTGAACTGACAAAGGGACTTTCTCCTGCGCCATGGAAAACATGAGCTAAAGCAATATGACAGAGCTGGGGTTCTGCATGCATAATTTCAATAACATCCCGTGTAACCAGTCACCGGGCTGAGCTCTTTTTAATGAAATCACCCTTGTTATCAGCCTGTTTTCATTCAGTTCTCACAGAAGGATTGCTCACAGCATGAGTCATGCCAGGCATTTCAGTGTCTCTCTCAGGAAAACAGTAAAGATAATAAAAAGGGGTAAAAGCATAAAAAAACATTTGGAAATATAACACTTAGGAGCAGTGATACTGCTGATAATTTTCAGCCATTTTGCAGAACATTAAGAAAAAGAAAACTCAATCAAATGCCAAAAATGACATTTTATTTACTGATTTTTTTTAAAAATATTTCTGGGCTTACTTGCATCATTGTGCAATTTTAAAGTTCCATCTTTTTTCATTTTAAGGTTTTCTGCTCTTCTCCATAGAATAATAGAAAGCTCAGCAGGGCAGGAAAAGACACTCATTTAATCAAGTGAGGCTGGGGCTGAGCCCCCTGCCAGGGCTGCAGTGAGGTGGTGCTGAGGGCTGAAATGTGCCCTCCTGCTGCCATCCTTAGGGAGCAGGGTGAACACTGTCCCTCTGGCTGGGGAGGTGCTTTCTGACCTCAGTCCTCTCCTGTCTAAGCAAGGAAGGGTCACACCACACACAAGCATGCACTGAGATCGTCTCTTGTTGGTTTTTTTGCATACATTTTCTTCCAAAAAGTACTTTTTTCTTTTTTTTTGCAAAGTCAGTTGGTGATATCTACATCATTATGAAGCTTTCCTGGCACTGCATCTGCTGATTGATGGCTGTGAAAATGCAACATATTTCATTTTCTTTTCCTAGACATAAAGCCAGCTGCTAATGGTTTTCCCAGGGTGAAGCTGGCAGCTGCAGGATCAGGTCTCGGGGCTCTGAAATGTACATTTGCAGGAGAACCACCTGGGCTTTTGGCTGTTTCATTAGTGGTCATTACTGCTTGTAGAAAAGGATCTAAGCAGAGTGGGTGCTGAGCCTGGCTGTAAATTCTGGGGTTTGATTTGGGAAACCACAGCCGTTAGTGTCGGATGGAAGCGATCTCAATGATCTCAAAATCTTTCTGTCTGCAATTAAAACTTCCATCTCCTGTTTCCAAAACCATATTGAGTCCCGTGGTTTAACAGTTCACATTTATTTACTTTTATTCATCTGCTTCTTCAAGTCAAATACAGAAACTAATGCATAAGTAGCACCCTTTTAATGTTAATTGTGAGTGCTTGCTGAGGACTGAAGTGTGAATGCCAGAGCATCATTAAGATGAAACTGTGGCTCTCTGCAGACACCAGACAGCAATAAGTAATCTTCTCCTTCAGTTCTTGGACAAAATTATTATCTAATTCACTCTAGAAAGAGGTGCTTTATTTCAACATGTCTATATTTACTCTGACTTTCCTGTATTTAATACACAGCAAGGGACAAGGGACTGTGGTGGTCTCCAAGGCCATCTGGGCTATGGGATTGTTGTTCTTCTGCCTCAAAACCCCTCTTTGACTTTGAAAAGAAATGGTGGGATTGGTCCCTCCTGGATGTGTGAATGGCATGTTCTTCTGGGAGGTGGAGGCAGGCAAACTTCAGGGGCTTTGGTGGTGCTGGCTGTTGCTCCCTAAGCTGAATTTTTAAAAGGCAGGCAGGAATTCTTACCTTTCCTAGAGAAAGATAGACTCACCTGGATGCCTGGGGGGGGAAAAATAAAATAAAGCAGAGCTGTGAAGAGATTCCCCATCAGTTTTGTAAGCTGCTGTCAGGCAAGGAGCAGGAGGATCTGCATTTGCATTTCGTGGAGTGTTTCACAGCCACTTAAATGGGGAAGAACAAAGCAGGAATGATTGCTTGTGCTGCAGTTTCTGAGAGCAGCAAGAGGATTTCATAATCACACAAAATCGCGCAAGCACAAATTTTGCATTGTTGGCCCCTGACAGAAAACTGACCTTGACATATACTTGAACAATCTTAAATAGAATAAATAGGTTTTATAAGCAGAAATACTGTAAATCAGAACCTTGCTTCCACATAGGGAAGTCCTGTTTGCTTGATTTCTGATCTGAATGATGAAGAAGAAGCATTCCCAATTGTTGAGTGGTTGAGAAGTGGGCCCAGAGTTTACATCCTTTTCTCCTGCGAGGCTCCGTGGGTTGAATTCTCTCTCCTCAGTGAGTGGCACAGAGCCTTTAGATAAGGAACCTGTGAAGAATGGCTGAGTGGTGAAAGCTATTATCCTAAAGACTGATATTTACTGGATTCCTGCTCTTTGCCTTTCTAGCTGAGTCACAGAATTTCCTTTGTTGCTGCACATTCATTTCCCTCCTTCCCCCAGCAAACACCATTGAATTGAGCAGGCACATGTCTTATACACAGTTGCCCAGAGTCATCTCCAAAAACCCTTTTAAGTCCTGCTCACATACAAATGAGCCTTGAACACTCCCAGGGCAGAGCAGCGCATTAGCAAGCCTGAGAATTAACAATAGAATTGGGTCAATAAGAAAAGGATATCCTATCTGATCACAAGGTTCCCACTGCAACGTGAAAAGCTGCTTTCAGTGCTGGAAATACAGTAGAGCAACAGTTAAATTAGTGCCACTGTACAGAGCTCATTTGGAGCCCTGCCTGCTTGTTCTGATTTGCACAAGCAGTGGGAAAGGCTATTAGGATAATCAGGAGAATGGAGAGCTTGCTTTTAAAGTATAGGTTGAAATTAATTTGCTTAGCCTAGCAAAAGGGAAAACGAGGATGCATTTTGTGTTGCTGATATGTGCATAGCAGGGAGGGGAACTTGGGGTAAGGGAGAATGTGGTGAAAACATCTGCTTTCAGAGCAACATCTGTGAACATATTTGAGGTGGAAAATAGGGAATTTCTTTCTTTTGAAAGGTAAAGATCTAGGTGATTAGAGCAAAATATATTTTTTCCAAGATGGAATTTTCCCTTGCCACTATAGCAAGGGACCCGACCTGAGCAAGAGCCATGGCATGGTTGGTTCAGGAGGGGCTTCTGTCCTGTCACTGAGGGAGTGTCACTGCGTGGTGGCATTGGCCAAATCCTTTCTTTTCTCTGTCTCAGAACATGGGTGTGACCGAAACACAACCTCTGTGTGGCAGGCAAAAAACCAGAGATGCCCCCAGCCACACTGACTGGGCAGACAGGAATTATATCTCATGGATGTAATCCTGAAAAACTTCCCAGAGACCAAAAATGAGCTTGATGGAAGAATCTCTCCCCCCAGGTTACTTGGGTATATTTAATGAAAGGAAAATGTCTGCACATGACTGCAGACACTGAAGCTGGAAGATTCTGGATCAGGGGATCAGAGAGCTCTGAAAGTTTTGAAAATATATTCTTGCCCTCACCCACTGCAGATTTGATTGAATGCTTACAAACCATGTTATTGTTTACAATATTTCACTCTTCTGATGCAAGTATTTTGAAACCTGTTATCTGTTTTGTTATTTTATCATCAATTATTGAATTATTGTTGGGGGAGGTTTGTACATTCACTATCTTCTCATAAATATCCTGGAATATAAAAATATCCGATTTTTACACTCTTCCTATGAATAAATTAAGTTGGATTTATGAGGCTTATGGCCTGTTCTTCCTCTGTTCTTTGGAGGGCTTTGTGAATGTGCAATGAGAGCTCTTATTTCTTATTATGGAATTTTATAGTCACCATGTACTGGGTTAATGTAAGAAGTATAAATAAGGATATGCATTTGCCTGTGAGATATTTGAATATGGAGAAGAGCATCTGAGGTTCAGAAAATATGAACTGAAGCACAGACTGTATATCTTACTCTGTAAATAGGAAGAGAAACTGTTTCAAGTGCTGAAAAAAGAATGGAGTGTGTGGGCCTTGTCCCCTAGGAAAGGTAAAAAAGCCATTGGATTTTATTTATTTTTTTTAAGCCATCGTGCTCTACTCTCCAACTACATTTTAGCAAACAGCCTCAGATGCTGCAGTTGCTCCCTCTCACCTGCTGGGCTCCTGCACAGGCTTTCACAAAGTGAAAGAAAAGGCACTGAAAGCAAGAGAAGCTGGAAAGGATTAACAGCCAGGATGCTTTGCCTTCCAATAGCTCCTCTTCTCTTTGGTCTGCAGGAACTTGGGTGACGTTAGTTCATGCAGCCTGAGACCCAGACAATAACCCCATCCTACTTTTAAAAGAAAAAAATAAATAGAGACACACAAAATACTCTTTTTATTAAAGAACACAGGCTAAATCCTGTGATTCTCTCTCCTGTGCCTGAGCAAAAATGATCCTCATTCATCCCTGCCCTGTGTCCTTGTCCTTGCCATAGCTGAATGCTGCTTTAGCAGCATCAGCTCCAGAAGGATGCAGGCCATGTCCCTGACACAAAGGAGGGGATGGGGATGGAGCCAGCACAGCTGTGCCTGAAGAGACAGCAGCTGGAGAGGACTGGGGTGGCCACCAAAAGACAGAACAGCTGGAAAACAAACAAAAAAAAAAATTGTTTTAAAGGAGGCACAGACAAGCTGGCTTAAGTGAGAGGAGCAGGTGCTGGTCTGGAGAGGCGAGATCACCTCGTGGGCTGGGGAGACCCTGGGAAAGGAGCAGAGCAGGAGATGGGAAGGAGAAAAGAGAGTTTGTGCTTCACACAGGTTGGGGAAAGCCATTCCAGCAGCTCTGCAGCCTCTGGGCTGTGGCAGCAAAAGGCCCTGGGGAAGGGGCTTGGCACAAGTGACGTTTTTGGTTTCCCTTCCAAGCAGAAATTCGGGGGAAGCCAGCACGAGGCTGCTGCTCCCAAAGGGCTCTCAGCCCTCCTGGGCAGATTTCCTTCTGCTGCCAGCAGGATTGGCAGTGGCTCTCTGTAGGAATGGGACAGCACAAGTTCATGGACAGGCTGACTGTAAAGCTCAGTGTTTTGGAGTAGGGGTTCCTGCTCTTTGTGCAGTACTGTGGATGAGAGCTTTTGTACTCCTCTCACTGCTAAAAACCCATTTTCCTTTAGCCCTAAAAGTGAGAGTGCAACAGGTATTCTAAGCATAATGGGCACTTTATTCAAAAGGTTAAAAATCGCTCTGCTCTAAAGCAAAATGGTGATTTCTCACTGTGCCTCACTGCTGTACCCATCTTTGCTGCTCTGGGGGGCCAGAGGGAGAGCCAGGCAATTGTGCTGTGTTCTGCTTTGCTGTGAAATCCAGTCAGATTAATGAATTTGGGGTCCCTCGAGATTTGCATAATTTATATGCACATCTTGCTGTTTAAAGTGTTTTACGAAGTCAGGAAATAAATTGTAGGTTTTATAAAAATATCATCATTAAAAATTGACTTGTACTAAATATTGGCTCCAGGAGCGTGTTTGAAGTTCAAGTATGATGGATTGTTTTCCTCACTGAAAACTATAAAAAACCAGGAGAGACTTATGATGATAAAAAGTACTTTTTTTAGGTGGTTACATTATCAATCTTTATATTGAGCCAAATGCTGCTTGCATTTCTTCTGTGCATATTTTATTGACTTCATTGTGACCCATTGGGGAAGGACAGAAATATTTGTATTACGGTGAAGAAATATTGTCACATACAAAATCAAACTGTGTTCTTTAACCAAATATAAAATTTCAGAAGACAGAAATGTCTTTAATATGACTTAATCACTCCAGATTCTGGCAACCTGCAATAAATTTTCTGCTATAAAAACAGAAGGGGAATTTTCTTGCCTTCCTTTGCCTTAGTAGCACAGATATCAAGATGATGAATGTTATTTTTTCAATAGTTTGATTCAGGAGAAAAAAATGTAAAACTATGCAAAGGGGAATGTGTGACATGTAAGGCTGATCTCAATGTTTTTTTAATGAAAATGAGTTTGAGGACAGCTGCTACAATGAAAAAATGAGCCAAACTCTGTTCACTGTATGGCTGCTCTGTTCCCAGTGAAAATCAGTGGATCTGGACAGGACCAACAGCCTTGAATTTCACATGGTATTGCATGTTAAATAACACGAGTTTAAAATTAGACACAGTCTTCTATTTTTATGTGGTATCAAACCAAGACTCAATTGTTTGAGCAGGGAACAGAGACATGCAAAAAAACTGCTAAAAATGTGAAGTTCTACCTTGCTGCTATGATTAAGTTTTTTACAGAAAGGGTGATAAAGTTCTGGAATGGTTTCCCTGGGAAGGTGGTGGATGGTTAAACACCATCCCTGGGTGTGTTTAACAAAGCCTGGATGTGGCGCTGGGTGCCAGGGCTCAGTTGAGGTGCTGGGGCTGGGTTGGACTCAGTGATCCTGGAGGTCTCTTCCAACCCCGTGATTCTGTGACTAGACGTGAAGCAAGAAATCCTTTCCTATCCTTTTCCCCTGGAACAAGGGTGCTGGGAGAGACAAAATGTCCAAGGAAAAGCAGGAGCTGGAGAACAGCAGGTGGGATGAGGCAGGCTCTGGGCAGGGCAGGAAGGAAGCAGAGTCCCTGGGCAGGGATAGGAGGCACAACAGCACCAAAACCTTCTGCTAAAGCTCCTCTCACAGCCCTTGGCTTGAACAGAGTGACTTGGGCACACAAATGTCTCCTCACCAAGCACTGGAATGTCTGCCTGGAGAAGTGGCGTAGTCCCCATCCCTGGGTGTGTTTAACAAAGCCTGGATGTGGCACTGGGGGCCAGGGTTTAGTTGAGGTGCTGGGGCTGGGTTGGACTCCATGGTTCAAAGGTCTCTTCCAACCTGGGCATTCTGTGAATTCTGTTTGTATGGGCCACAGTGTGAGACTGCAGGGGCAGGGCAGGGCTGGCTGCAGGCTCCTGCTTTCCCACCCAGCCCTTCCTGGGAATACAGCAAGGAGCTCTCTCCTGCTGGATTTACTGCTCAGCAAGCTCTGCCCTCAGTCATGGAACAGAATGGCCAGGCAAAAGGGAGAGAAGCATCCTTCTGCTGCTCATGGAATGGGTTTGAAATAAGTTTTCATCTCTGTGTTGGATATCTGTGAAAATAAAAATGGAATTCTGAAATTCTACTCAATGGCTGCTTTTTCTCCCATTTTGCTGCCCAATTCTTGCCTGTTTGACTGTCTTGCCTCACTGAGAGCCCTGAGCCAAAACAGGATGGGAGTTTCTTTAAATAACAACACTGAGATCATGAGGCAAATATGGGCAGAGCTGTGTAAAACCTTCTTGATGATAAGCACATCATGAAAGTGGTCCCTGGTGCCCAGGAGACTGATGTTAGGCAGTGGCTGTCCTACAGATGCTGTTCTGCTGCTGGGTGCTGTGTGTTACTGCCAGCTCACGTTCCTCCACAGCTTCACTTGGGCTTCAAATCAACAGTCACACACTGATAAGTTTCCTGGGCCTTTATTTTCCAGTTCCCTGAATTATGGGCTAGTGGCAAAATCACACAGATAAAATCTTCCAGATGCCTTATCTGCGTTTCAGGAATAAATAACGTGCTGGGTTTCCTCTTGAACTCTCTCACAAAATGCATCACTAGGGGTCACCAGAAAGAAGCAAAACTTTGTTATTTAACCTGGAATGTCTGTGAATTTATACAGTGTTTTTTAGCTAATCTTTTAGAGAAGGTAATTTAGTCTTCAAAAAGCAAGACAAATTATTTTTCTACAGACAACAGGTATTTCCTGCTAATGAAAATGCCATTATAGAAGGCCTGTATTAAAAGAAAGAAGGGAAAGAAAAAAAAAAGGGTTTGTGTGCAATTCCTCACTCCCATAATTGCATGCTGATACTGAATGGACACTGTGATTTGAAATTTTACTCCAAGCTAAAATAAGATGTTTGCCTTTCTGGTTTGGTAACCTGTGTCAGAATACTGGCTAATTTAGCAGTCTGAATTTTACTTTTTCAGCTGGGCTTTTACCAAGCAGCAATGATTTGATTCTGATAAAAAACGTACTACGATATCTTTAAGTTCAAAATTGTAGAAATACAGACTACAGCTTTTCAGAATTTGTTCCAGCTCTTTGCTTGCAAATCTTAGAAAATATATCATGTGAGGTGATGAGGACTTTACCCCAGGACAGTCTTCTCAGGTCAAAAGGTGAATATTTCAGGATATTTTGGGAGAAAAGATAATATGGGTGGAGTTTAGTGAAGATTTGGAGGTCAAAAGGTGAATATTTCAGGATATTTTGGGAGAAAAGAGCAAAGATAATATGGGTGGAGTTTAGTGGAGATTTGAAAAAGAATGAAGAAAAGAAGAATACAATGATGCCAAGCCAAATTCTTGGTGCTGAACAAAGGCAAAGTTTACCTGTGAATATTCAGCCAATGGTCAGTTTGGCTTTAGCAAAGATTAAGAACAAGTCAAGGGACCAATCTCTTTTCAAAATAGATCTATTTCTGCATTTTTCCAATGGCTTGATGCCTGTCACAGGAGAGGCCAGTGTTTGTAGGGGTGTTTGGATGTGCTGAGGTCAGAGATCTGCCTGTGCTGCCATCAGTGAACATTCATGCAAGTTCTCCCATGCTTTGTCTTGTCCCCCTTCAGTTTGGGTAGAAATGGCATTCTTTCCTCCTCCCTCCTCAAATGTATATATTTTACAGCTAATGAAAAAGCTCAGGAAATATAACTGTCCCTTGTATTGATTTTGCTTTTATGTAGTGCCTTTTCCCCAAATGGATGCCAGAAGGCACTCTTAAAATCAAACTATATAGAACAATAATTTCTACCAGAATGGAAAAACATGGCAGCAGCTTAACAGAGCACTTTAGTGCTAGGCAACACTTTAGGAAATGAAGGTGGCTTTAAAGAGCAGGAATAAGCTCATGGCCTTGAAGAAGTTATTGGAAATGAATAAAGAGCAAGATCAAGAACAGCCTCTGTAATCCACAGCTGCCCACTCTGGATGCAGGGAATATATTTCCAGTCCCTTGCTCAGAGCCTCTGATATTAGGAAATGGGTGTTTCCAAGAATATCTTATAGGCTGAAATGTTATTTAAGTTATGAGGGCTCTTAAGATGTCGGATTTCAGCTCACGTCACAAATAAGCCAAGAGTGCCCAGCCCTTCACACAGAAATTGCTCCAATATATCCCTGTCTGTGTGGCCCTGCTGCCCCAGCTCCAGGACTCTTCCAGAACCTCCCAAATTCAGGAGTCCTGTGCCTTAAGTAAAGTGATGCTCTTTGTAAAGTAGAAGTTAGGTTCTCTTTATCCCTTTTTCTTTATGTAAAATATCTAGTTGCCTTATGCCTTCCCTTAAGCATATAGGGGATGCAGGATAGTCCATGGCTTTCTTTGGGCATGAAAGGACTTCTGATTAAAAAAAGAAGCTGGAAATTGGTGTGTTAAAGCATTGCTTCCGAGGCACAAATGAACATAAATCACTCCTTTCTGCATTGCTGGGGACTCACAAACAAGTATCATTACTAAAATTGAAATTTATTGCCCCTTTTATTCAGCTTGTTCATTCTTCTAAAAAAAAAAAGTATGCTCTGGTTAGAGCTGGTCAGGAATTTTAAGCGTTGTTTATTTTACATGCTGTTAATGAAACTTTTTATAGAAATTTGAATGCAAATTTAGTTGTTGGTGAAGGTTTTATGTTAGGAAAGGAGGAATTTGAAGGCTCATGCACTTGGGCATAAGGTTTTGACCAAAATAAAAAGTATTGATCAATTGATGATTAGTCTATTTACTCATCTAACTATGCCAGAACTGCTTCATTATTATTTTTATTATTATTTTTTATAAATAGCATGTATACATTATGCCATAGAATGATAGAAGCTGCTGTCCATCACAGGTATTTATACCTTTACTGAACACATGGGAGACTGACACCAAAGCTTTCATTTCAAGATGTATTTAATTGCTAATAGAAAATGAAGTAGTTCAGATAAGATCTTCTCTCTGGCATAATTGATGGAGCAGCTCTGAGGGCTGTGACAGAAGAGATTGATCCAGTTCCTGTATCCTAAACCACAACATCTTCCCTGTCAGCAGTGATCAACAAAATATCAGACTATCAGTTTGGGCTTCTCCTGGTTATGTCTCCGTGGAAAAGTATTAACATTTCTAAGTGTTTGCAGTTGTGGAAGCAATCAGACAGGAGAAAAGCTCTCTGTGTGGATCAGCAGGGGTTGCTCATGCTGAAGGAGGAGCTCTTTGGGCACTCGCATAACCTGTGATGCAGGTAATCACAGTGAGGAGCTGGGCTGCAAGAGCAGTGACGGAATTCAGAGGCAAGCCCCCCTTCATGGGTGGGTTTGTGATTTGTGAGGTTTGCTTTTTGTGGCCATGGTTTTTCTTGCAGCATTTCTGCAGCAGTGATTGCTGTGAGAATTGCATGAAGCAGGGATGACTCTGGTGGCCACACGATGTTTCCTGTGCTTAGGGCCCCACTGCAGAGTTTTAGTGTAATACTCAGTTTAGCCCCATTGAAAACAACATAAAGCTGTTTTCTAAGGGTCTTAAAAAAGTAAAACCTGATGCTACCACAGACCCCAGATTTTCTGTTTCCAGAGCTGATGTTTTCCAGCTAATCAGGAATTTAGGGTCCCTGCCTCCAGCTTTTCTGCATGGCAAAGAAGCTCCTGCTTTCTTCCAACACAGTTTTTTGCCCTGGTGAGGGTTTCTGTGCCTTGGGAGCAGAGTGGGGCTGACCAAGGACAGCTCTCCAGGTCTCCCCACAGCCTTCCAGCACCTAATAGGGGTGCTTGGTATTCTCAGGAGGAAAGCTGCAAGCCCAGATCTAAGACAGGAGATGAAGTTGTTTGGAAAAAGCAGACGGATAACGTTGTCAGAGGTGTATTAATGAGAGAATGTGTCTCCACACCCATGCAGAGTGGAGGTAATAGCAAACAGAACAAGAAATCTTCGTGCATAGCAGACGACAGGAAGCAGCAGGGATAACTGTGGGGGATTTTCCTGATTAAGATATCAGTTGTTGGGGAAAGGCAGAGAAGCAGCGAGGGACTGGGGCGGGCAGTAAGTAGATTTATGATTTATGTCAGAGCTGTTTGTACTGTCAGGCAGCAATCATGTCAAGAGGAGGAAAGAGCTGTGAAATTCCTCTGGGAGAGGCATGGGCTGTGCTGGGATTGCCTGCAGCCCCAGCCCAGCTGTCCTGAGTGCATCAGCGCTGTGAGCCCAATGCCTCCACACCAGGGACAGGGGTTAACTCCAACCTCATCCTGCCACATCCAAGACTGAGCTTCCACGTGCTCGTGGTCTCTGGCTGTCATCCCCCAAGGGAATGCCAAAGCTGCCTTCCTCTGAGGGGCACAAGTGACGGCACAGCACGTCCTGCCCCTGCACCCACGCCCAGGGAGGGCAGCGGGAGCCAAACGCGTCTTTGCTCCAGCCTGGGAATGCTGTGAGGCACTCCAGCTTTCCCAGGGAATTTCTGTTGTGGGTCAATTGAAAAAGCTGAACGTGGCAAAAGACGGAAAATTATCTGAAACTGGAGGGTTTGTACATTTATCAGTTGTGAGTGGGACTTTTAAAGGATAATATGGGAGAACAGAAGCCCAAATACTCCCGGAGGGTTATGGGATGTCTGGTACTCACAAGACTGTTGGATGCAAAAACTTCTGGGGTGGCTCTGGGCTAGCTAAAGGAAAAGGATAGATTTCTTTGACCTCTATTCTGCTTTATACATGTTCAGAAAATCAAATATCCATGTATTTTAGCATTTGACGAGGGAGTTGCAGGTACAGTGGGATAGGAAATAGCCTTCTCTTCATTTTCCTTCTATTTCTTGCAGAAGAAAACCAAGAAATTAATTAGATTTCATCCTGTTTATGTCTCTGTTGCCAGCTTTAATCTTAATATCTAATAGAAAAAACAGAGCAAATGGCTTTGTGAATTTTTAGATATTTTTTTCCTCTAGTCCATTAAGAAAAGAGGTTATAATAAGGTAGCCTGAGTGAATTAAAGCATCTGTGCTGTTGAGGGAGGCTGAGTCACAGACAACAAGTTTTATAGCAAGCCCATGGTTGATTGTAAAGTAAATAATAGGGGGAAAGGGACAGAGAAGATTAAAGTAAGCTCTGAATCATGTTTGTGAATTGGTCTGATCTGGCACCTGGACCTGGTCAACAATTAACACATCTGATGGATGCAGTGAAGTCTAATATCCTAATTCTAAAGAAATTTTAATTATTAAGTTATGACTAACAAAACATTAGCTTAGGTGTTAAATAAGCCACTGCCTGAATTTTACCTTCCTTTGGTCTTCATATCAGCCTGCAGGATATCAGTGAGATAAAATTCCATGAGAATTTTCCATGAGGGTCAAACACCAGCAAAATACAATTTCAAATGGAAATGAGAAGGAAGAAAGTGTTGTCATAAGACAGGCTCCTTTCTGTGAAGGAATTGTCTAGTTCAGATCCCAAGTAATTTTTCATATTTACCATTAAACTCATTAGAGAGCTATTCAGGAACTCCTGAGAACCCTCTTGTTTTTGTATCATCTAGATTTATTTTTGTTCCACAGACTTTTGCCTTCTGAGACAAAATGGTTATTTTGTCATAAATTGATCAGCCATTTAAAAAATGGAGAGAAAGGCTAGGGGATGTTGTGCCTCTTCTTATTAGAATGAGGAGGAGGAAGAGTTGGGGCACCCTCCAGTTTGGGGGAAGTGCAGTGGCTACTGAAATGAAAAGCAAATACTGAAGCAGTCAGCACACAAAGCTGCCAAGGGACAGTTGAGTTGTAAAACACTTCAGCTACCACAGGAGATGCATTACATTATTGTGGTAAGCAGATAATTTGCTATCCAGCATTTGGAAGCTGCTTTGTAGAAAAAAAAAAAAATTAAAATGGGGAATAAGCAAACTCGTTCTCAATCGATGAATTAATATAAAACCAACAAAAGAAGCAGAGCAGACTACTACAATCACTCAGCTATATTAGGCAATCAATTTTTTTTCCCCTTTCAATATGTAGAATATTCCCTGGTGGCTCCCCGTGGATGCCATGCAGTGTGAACACAGCAATCAAAGTAATAGACGTCAGAATAATCAAAATAAGATGTGTCAGAAAGAAGCAAATGAGTACATACTCTCATTAAGTAAGTCTCCTAAGAGCTTAACATACCAAACTCTTCCCAGAAAAGCTGTACAAACAATTGCCTGCACTAGCACATGGCTTTATTGCTGTTTCAGAGACAGATAAAAACATTCTTCAATCTAATCTATGTTTTCTTTCAGATTTTACCATAAATAATCTCTACCTGAGGCAAAACACATAATGTAGCTGCCACAATGACATCAAAAAAGGTCATAACTAAAGGTAAAACATACTATTTTGAAAAAAAACTTAAAAATCATTAAACAAGCAACGTGCTGGAAACCATGTTAAAGACCATATCCATTTCTGCAGTGGACTGGCAATGTCCAACACCAAACTTCCATCTGTTAGGTGACAAGACACTTCAGGTAGTAAGCACCAAAAAGCCAGTATGAATCTTCCAGGGAAACAAAGTTTTAGACAAAATCAGTAATCTGGCTGCCTTGAGGACTTATCCCAGCAAAAAAATTCAAAGAGATGCAGTCCAAAATCAACAAAATGGTATTTCCACAATGTTCCCAGCCTTTTGAGGCAGCAAAACTATGGCACAAAAAAATAGGGGAGGAAATGTATTTGGAAGAAAGAGCCGTTTCCAAAGCCCAAATAATTTTAATGGGCTACAGAAGTGGTCTAGGAAGAAGTAGGAACAACTGGAAAAGAAATTCTGTCTCTAATGAAGCTAATTCAAGATTAACTTCTCCTTCTGTTCTCCTACTATATTTATATGATAAAGAACTTGCAGCATTTTGGAAGGTCAATGGATCATTTCTCATGGAAAACAATGGGAAATTGGCGGGAATTTCAAGTACTGGCCACCTAAAACCTGTTAAGCAGACTAAAGCCTACCAGAAATACTTTGTGTCCCCTTGAGTGTGTGTGTGGCCATTTGACTTAGGCTTTACAGGGAGGATGGTGAGGTGCTGAGCGTTTTCATCGCCCTCAAATTTATTGCATTGGCTGTTGTGCCAGTTCAGAGCTGCGCCACAGCTGATGGGGCTGGGTTGTGACTCCTGGGAGCCATCTCAGCCTCACCAGAGGGTTTTCCTGGTGACCTTGAGGCACTCCAGGTGCCCGTGCCATCAGTAAGGCAGAGGCATGTTGCTCCCTCTCTGCAGTGATCTGTCTTGTCAGGTCAGGAGCAAACACTGATTTGTCTCGACGCCTCGCGGCTCCTATCGATTGCCAGGGAAGTTGGATGTGCACAGTGCTTCTTCAGGTTTGGCATTCTGAGACAAAATAACTTGGAAGAACTGGACCATTAAGGGAAACATTTTGGCCGTGAATGTCCTGTACTGTTATGAGCAGTGTCTAATAAATTGATTCTCAATTTTAGCACAGTGCAGAGTAGTAAATAGCTGCTAAGGGGTTTAAACAGCTTACACGTTTGGCAGGATAATGGGAAATAGGCAAATCCTTGGGAGATGCAGCTGAAAGGCAGCCCTCTCACACCAAACTTATCTTTAAGTCTGTATAATTTTGATTTTAATTAATTAATTTAATCATTAACTTTCATCAGAAGATTGAAAAGCATATGCATGAGCAAAAAATGATTTCACTGAAAATTTCAAAGTTCTAAAATCTAATAGTGGCACACCAGTACAGGTCAGGAGAGTCAAAAAATGAAGAAGACAGAGGTTCCCTCACCCCTAGACTGCAACTGTGCCCAATTCTGCCTTCCTTATGAATTAACTTTCCCTGAAGTGGCACAGCCCTTGTCCTTCAGGTAAAAAGGAGTGGAACAAAAAAGTTATCAGCAAGGAGAAATCAGTGTACAGCCCCTGCTTCCCTTTGAAAGCACAAAATCAGATGAATTCAGATTTCTATCTTAATTTAAAAAATACAAACTGGTTTAATTTGGGCCAGTGGCCTGGTCTGGTGGGTGGCAACCCTGCCCTTGGCAGGAGAGTTGAAACTAGGTGGTCTTTTAGGTCCCTTTCAAACCAAACTGTTCTGGGACTCTGTGATAATTCCAGACAGTGAGGCTATAGTGGTATTTGATATTGACAAAATGTAATGAGAGGGAAATAAAATATTAGCCTGTAAACTACTTTTGATGGTTAAAAATAATGTTGGGAGAGAAACATACGGTAAAGGTTGTTCCTCTCCCTTTAGGAGTTGTTACAATTCCTTTGGCATGGCCAGGAGTCTTGGCTCTACTTCCACAGGAAAGCTTTCAGTGGGTTATTGTTTTCTTGTGAATGTCTGCTGTGCTTTCCCCAGAGCAAAGCCATGGAGCAAGATTAATCCCAGGGCTATTTCCAGAGGCACAGGAATGGTCTGACCAAACCCACTCATGGCCTGAGAGCTTGATCCCTGGAAGCTGTTCCAGGGATTACAGATCCTGGGGATCCCTGGGGTGGTCAGACCCCTCTTTGCTCAGGGACCCCAAGGGTGGAAGAAGCCCTGGGGCTCCAGGGTGTTGCTGGAGATCTGTGTGGAATGTTTGAGCCTGACCAAGGGATGGGACAGTTTGTCACCTGTGGCTGATGCTTGAAGCAGGTGGCAAAAATTCTGAATAGTTTGGTTAGTTCTGTTTGAAATGTTCACTCATGTGGAAATGCCTTCTCAGCTCCAGCAGATTTTGGTGTCCAGGATGGACAGACAATGGCACTCAGGTTTTGCAGCAGAAGCTGACAGTGAAATCATGGGTTGCTTTTGGTTTGAACACAAAGCAAATTAGATACTCTGATTTTCATTTCACTCCTGTACAAAACAAGACCAGGACTCATGTAATTGCAAGATACACTGAGTGGTTTTTGCCTCTTTCCATTTTGACTACTTTCCATATTTTGACTATTTCCATTTACTTTCTTAAATCAAATTAGACCACTTGGGTCGCTGGAAACACACCATCTTTCCATGCTGGCTGTAGGCACCTCACCTTCCCCTGACACCATCCTCTCTCTTCTCTTCCTCCACCTCTGGATATGCTCAAATTTCTTCTTGTGTGTTTCAGAGTTGAGGGAAACCCACAGGAGTAAACTTGCAAACAATTAATTGTAGCTGAGTTTACTACATATGCAACACCTTGCAGGGAAGCCCCAGTGGGTTTTGGGCGCTTCAAGGGTACCTTTGCAGGAAACTCATATCCAAATTAAAACTTTCTCAGTTGTACATTATGAAAAGGCTCCAGAGGGGATGGAGAGAAATTCCTTTTCACTGGTGATACAAGCAACTCTTTTAAGATAAATGTTTTTCTGTAAGATACCACTGTAAAAAATCTATTTCCTTTTTCTCTTGACTGACTTATTTACAGAATTTCATCTCAGAAAACTCTGACAAGCTGTGCTGTGTCAGCCCTCCCACATCTATGATTCACTGGGTTGCTTTTGTCCCTGATGCTTAGTCCTGTAATAGAGAGCAGCTATGGGTATTGTTGGTAAACTTTTTTCTATTTCTCAGTCAGGGGATTTAATGTAAAAACCCCAAACACTGAGAATTCCCTCAGTCACAGGGAGCTTCATTACCTAAAATAAGAATGCAGATGATTATAAAGTTCTTTAATCTTTAAATTACTTTTTTTTTTTTAACAAAGCATCAAAAAGTTCTTTGGTCAGATCTCTTATTCACCCTTAAATTCTTATGGGACTAGTAGGTTTATTAGAGTACAAAAGTAAACAGCATATGGCTCTGTTAATATCCTTGTAATGTCACAACCCAATCTGTCAGAATGTAAAGTTTTTTAAGCAGTTTCATTTACTTCAAGTCAACTTTATGGACAAGAAACCCACAAAAGGCCTGATGAATCCTTCTGCATCACCTAAGAGCACAATACTTAATTCTTTTGCGTTCCCAGTTTAACAAATATGTCCATACATATTACCTGCAGTAGGAAAAATACAGTGGCAAATACAGTTACTTAGTTAGTAGGAGTTAAAAGGTCGTTTCCCCCTGATGAAAAGCCTGTTCCATCAGATAAGTGGCTGCTACACTCCATAAAACTGGCAACCCTTCAAAAGGTTTGAGAAATTAAAGGCATTGTTTGAAGATAAAGGCGATAAGGTCATTTGCTTTGAGTTTAGTCCTGCAGAACTTTCCGGGTGACCCCTTGATATTCAAGCGAGGAGAGCTCCAAATTGTTTTATCTTCATGGAGCTAATGAGCGCTGGCTGACAGTCACTGTTAGGACCAGTTGGGACTCTACTGGAATTAAATATTGTAAAATATTACAACACATTTCCTTTAAGGGGGAGTGCCTCTGCTGGGTTTGCCAAAGCTGAATCCATAATCGCTCACAGCACTACGCTTTTTGATTTTCTCAGTTGCTTTTATTAACTCAGTTTTCACTAGCTGAATAATGTCTAACATGATTCTCAATGTATTTTTGTGTTCAATTAATAAAGCTGTATAAACAAGCCACATATGTGAAATCTATGTCCCCTTCAAACTCTCTGCCAGAGTGAAACAAGACTTACATTTAATGTGTACAGTAGTAGAGAAATTACTCAAGAACTTTTTATTGCCAGAGGCTGTAGAGCTGTGTATGATTATTATATATGTAATTAACTAATTTATAATGTTCCTCTGATATATGGTGTATATAATTCTTTCCTAGAGGAATAGAATGTTATTTTAAAGCCTTTTTTTTCTCTTTTATGGTTTGTTTCATTTATTCCATTTATGGGGAAATGTTATGTATACTCAAATTATTTTACTTTTTTTTTTTTTCTAGTAGGAAGTAAGAATTTTCACAGGTTTAAATTTTTTTTTTCTGTTAAAAAAATGTAGCAAAGGAAAGGGAATGTCCTGTAATAATCAATATACATCGTGTGCTTGGCTTTCACTGTGACCTTCTTCATTACTTTAGTTGTTTATTTTAACCGTACTTCCATCCTATTTCAGAGACTCTCTAATAATAGCCCTGTGTCACTCCAACCCACGTTCAAAAGTAAATGTAAACAAGATCATCTCAGTTTCAAAGACACGTGAACTCTATCCCCCAAACGACCATCAAGTAATTAAAAAGCACAAAATCCTTACCTAATGCCGCTGACTCAGCGCTAATGGCCAGCAAGGGAATCCAGCAGAGGTAGGCAACAAGCTGGAGATGCTGATGGAAAGGAAAGGGCTGCTGCATAGTGTCCAAGACAGCTTTTATCCCTGCATCTGCAGTTGCTTACAAGTTAACTTTTTGAAGTCCTGAACTTTGCAGGAAAAGCCATCAGCCCGCCTGCCTGTTTCAATTTTTTTTGGTTTGTTTTTTTTTTTTTCTTCCCTCCCCCGCCTTTCTTTCGTTCTTTTCAATCCAGTCTCTTGGAGAGGGCTTAATGTGTCATTAATCCCAGAATTTCCAAGAGAGAAGCCCTCCAGCCACACACTCTCACACACACACAGAGCACACACGTGTCCCTGCAGCTGCTGCAGCCACAGCTGCTGCAATTTGTCCCCCGGAGCTCCAGGACAGCCTGATCCCAAAGGAACTGGGGCTAGGAACGTGCTGCTCCTCAGGGCTTGGAGGCAGGCAGCACTGAGTGAAGATCACAGCAGTCACATCTGAGGGGCTTGAGGAACGAGAGGTGCTTGGCAGTGTCACCACAGCAGCCCCAGTGACAGAATAGAGCACGGAAGCAAAGAATTCCATCACTCAGGTTGCACTGATGCCTTAGGATTTTAGCTTGTATGTTTTTATCATGTATCTGTAATCCTGCAATTCTTTAGTGCACAGCTCTAAACTCCATACAGAGTATTAGCTGCTGTCTCCACATTTTGGTCAGACACAACAATTCCTCTCGAGGCTTGGCAATCAAGCACAACCTTTCTGTCTCAGGCCCTGAGAGATGTAAACAAAAGTGAGTTGGGGGAGCAAACTGGGGCTAGATAACTTCATTACCTGAAGCTGTAATTGGAAGATTAACCCCCAATGTTCAAATGGTCCAAACTTATAAGAAAACCCGTGACCCATGGTCCATTTTGGGTGCAGCCCCTGGTGGGAGCTTCATCTACCCAAAATGTACCTGGAGGCCTTTCAATACACAGAAATGCTTTTTGTCTTAATTTTGTCTGGCCTCTGCTTTAGGTAGCCCCAAAAAGGCATCAGCACTATCACATTTTTCTGAAGTTTGGTCTCTCAAGATGTCCTGTTGCTGCCACATGGTTCCTGCTTTTACTCAGTGTGAAGAGAGTTTATTGTGTGACAGTGCATTTCCAACCTTAATGCAAAACAAGATGAATTTGCTGTTGAATTGCATCTTACACTCTGATATTTACACTCATAGTGCTTTATTTAGAAAATATTGCATCCCCACCCACTGTTCA
Source organism: Pyrgilauda ruficollis (assembly GCF_017590135.1). Taxonomy (NCBI): domain Eukaryota; kingdom Metazoa; phylum Chordata; class Aves; order Passeriformes; family Passeridae; genus Pyrgilauda; species Pyrgilauda ruficollis. The sequence continues at coordinate 3,201,297 of NW_024524377.1, read as the reverse complement.
GTGTTTTCCATACCTGCCAGCACTCCTTTTCTTTGACTTGTCAAGTTTAAATATCTTGTGTCTGCTTGTTTAAGTGAGGATACTGTGAATTATCTGATAAGAGAATATTATGCAAGACTGTAAACATTCCACAAATCACTGTGAGGAGGATTTCATGAAAAGCACACACCAAGCCATTAAAAATATTTAGCAGCATAGCCAAGGATTTTCAAAAAGTTGTTCATTTGGCTTAACTACATTGCTCAAGGAGTTTTATTCTTGGATTTCTTGAGGACAAAATAGGTTACTCAAGAAGTAACTTCTAAATCTTTGTTCCTAATTTTGATTTTGGATTTGCTGTTGCAGAATCACTGGTTTTAGCAATCACATTGGATTAGCCATCTTACAGGCCTGACTTGTAGCCCTCTGGGAGTCTTTGGAAGCCTTTGCATTAATTTCACTGACGTTTAGATTATATTCCTTCAAGATCACCAGGACTCCAAGTCCAGTATTTCTGATATTTTTTTAATAAGAGATCTCCGCCTATTTCCTAGAAATGGAAAAAAAAAATAATTTAACAGTACGCAATTTTTACTTTTCTATGGCTTTCTGTGCTGATGTTTGAATTTATTTGTGGCAGTTTCTGCGCACTGGTAGGGGTCCAGTGTGGATTTTGACTCTAAGTTTTGGCCTAAAAGGCACAGCTCTGCTGAGATTTATCCTTGCCAAAATATTGGTAATCAAAACCAATTTCCAGCAAAGAGAGTTTTCCAAAATCAGTCCAGCCTTTTTTAGTTGTCTATTCACAGAAAACAAAAGGCAAAAAAAAAAAAAAAAAAAAAAAAAAGTAAGTGGAAGGTATTCAGGGCAATAGGAGAAAAGGGAAGAAAAGGGAAAGTTTTGGGGACTGTCTTATCCCTTACCTGTGTTCTCCTAAACAGATTTTAATCAGAGGGAGCCTTTGAGGGTGGTAAAGATGAAATTGAAGCTTCCCACTGTCTCAAGTAGGATTTTTTCCTGAGCTGGCATGTCAGACAATGAGGTAATTCCCATTCTACCCATCCAAGATGAGACCTTACAGAATTCAGAAAAAAGAATGACATTGGCTTCTCCTTACCCCACCTTAAATGTCATTTCTCAAGTAGGATTTTTTCCTGAGCTGGCATGTCAGACAATGAGGTATTTCCCATTCTACCCATCCAAGACGAGACCTTACAGAATTCAGAAAAAAAGAATGACATTGGGTTCTCCTTACCCTGCCTTAAATGTCATTAAAAAAAATTTTTTTTTCTTTCATCTGACTGAAAATACCTGCCAACTCCAGTGACAAGAAATAAACTCACTGTGCCCCCAGGGCAATCCCCTCTGTTGGTATGGACTGGCTGTGTCCTCTGATTCTTCCAGTCCTTTCTGCAGCTCCTGAGCAGGAGGAAAGTTTGGCATAATGGATTTTGACTGAGTCCCCAAAGGATTGTCCTTCCCCAAATCCCACCAAAGGATTTTCCTAACAGGGATGAGAAGAGGATCAGTTCTGGGATTCTCTCTTCCTATTTCTTTTAGTAACCTTTTCCCATATATCTTAGAGAGATGCCAAAAACCTTAGGATCACTAAAGTGCAGTATTCAAACCTCTTGTTAGCCCAAACAACTGCTCCTTGTCTCTTACCTTAGGACCACACAGATGACATGAAATGGGAAGCAATTCATCTGAATTTATGCCCACTTTGGGGAAATACACAGTGGGCATACAGTGATTAGAGTTTGTGTTTCCCTCTGTTTTGTGGTCTTGTGTACAGAAGAGAGCATTGCTGGTTCTTCAGAAAATAATGCAAGGAGTACTGTATGTAATTAGAGGACCAAGCTCTTCATTTAAGTGAGAACTAGTTGTGATTTTTAGGGTAATAATTCATTACACATAAGCATAGCCTCCTTTTCAGAGCTCTGGGATTACAGAGAATGATTTCTACATCAGATCATTTGGTGTGTCTATCTTTCAGCTCCTAATTCCCTTGTGAGAGGGAGAACTCTTTTAGAGAATCACTCCTCATTAGCCAGTGAAGGAAAATACAGGACTTCAAACTCTAAAGCAGAGACAAATTGCAGGAACCTCATTATTATCTCCAGTTTTTTTTCAGGCTAGCAAGAGCATGAGTGCCTGGGCTCTGAGGCAGCATAAGTGCTCCTGTTAGAGGCAATAAATCAGTTCCTTGTAACTGCAGTGCCCCGTGGCATGGATCAAGGTGGGATGTGCTCCCTGCCCTGACCTGGAGCCCCCCCAGCTCTGGCAGAACAGGGGCAGGAGCCTCTGTTTCTCTCTCCTCACTGTTTTGCTGCTCTGACCACCTGAACTTTAGCTGGGCACAGTGTGCCCTTATTAAATCTGCAGATTGCCCCCTCAGTGCCCTTCTTGGATGGCACCACTGCCAGGTGCCAGGCCACACACAGGATTGGTGTGTGAATTATTCATATCAGCTCCTTATTTAATGGAAAACCCCAAATTGTTGCAGACATGTCACAATGAATCAAATTGCAATTTGCCTCTGCTCCAGAGTGCCCCAAGACATGTCTGAGAATGGCTGTTGTTGCTCAGCAGCTCAAACCCAAAAATGGTTATTCTATGGGAAGAGATTGGCAATTACCAAATATTCATAAAGAGGACACTCATGTGTAAACAATGAATGTTGGAACTGGCTGGTGATTTCCCATCAGAATCCATTTTCACAAAAGCTTATGATTTCCATGAAATCTGTATGAAAGAGAAATCTTTCATTTCATTTTTTAGAAATATTTTTTCCTTCTTCTTCCTACATCAGCTCAGTATTTATTTCACTTTTGTGAACTGCTCTGGCTGTCTGAATTCCTTCTGCCAGGGATTGCTTCAGCCTCTCCAAACATCATTTATTGTGCAACTTAAGTGAAATGGATACATGATTAAATTACCAAACAAACTACATTTTGATCCTTCTTCTGCAAAATTAGTATTAATGACTATGGAAGTGTTATTGAAGCTTTTTGCCTCTCCTCCCTAAGTCTTGACTTATTTTGTCTCAATAGCAAAAGAAAGAGTAAGAGAAATGGCTTCTCACAGCCTTCATGCAGTCACTGTTGCTCAGGAAATTTTCGGACTGAATTTTCTCACTGAGTGAACTTTCCATTTAGGAATGAATTTCCTTTGAAAAGGCAGCAGAAAGACATTCCACAGGAGGTTTTCATCAGTATCAGCAGTGCAAAGGCATGAAGTGGAAAGGTGTTGCCCATCCCTTGAACCATTTCATTCAGCCTTTTCCTTTTTGAAGAAATCAAAACTCTCAAGGGCAATCCCCTCCCAGGTGTTCCAGCCAGGGGTAATAATGAGAGTCAGAGCAGAACCACCAGCTTGGACTGAAAAGAGACTAGAACCAGCCCTGGAACTGGCTGTCCACATACCTGTCACCTCTTCTCTCATCCTCCTTTCCCACCCTGGCTGCTACAATTTGATGTTGTAGGAGAGGCTGTGTGAGCAGATGCTGAGTTCAGGGAGAGCTCAATTCCTGCTCCTGGCCTTGGCAGGGCTCCTCTGGGGCAGGCCTGGAGGATGCTGCCACTTCCACATGGATGTGGCCTCTTCCAAGCTTTCAAACAGGATGCTAGGAGTAAATAAAAACCATCAGAGCTGTACAGAAAATGTTACATCAACGATATGAGGTGTAAAATACGTCGAAGCTGTTGGGTGAATGAAAACAAGTGGCAGAGCAATGTGAGTATTGCAGTGTAGATCACTCCCCTAATTTGATTCAATTGCCTTTCCACATTCATTCCAGACAGAAAAATGCTGCAAATATAATTTCTTTTCAGAGATGATGGGTTAATATAAGTATTAATGGGAGTATTCATCACTATCAGATTAACTCTAAGGCCCTAAGAGACAGGCATCTCAGCAGATTTAGGAGGACAGTTAGGCTCCTCCATAGGATGCTCACCATAATTTATTGTTTCAGGATCCCTGAGAAATCCCCTGGAGAATCCTCACTTCATCCCTGTAAAGGAAACTAAAGCATCAAAGTGTGTTTTTAAAACTCCTCCTCTTCTTCCAGTCTGTGTCATACACAAATAGGAAATGAGGTTTAACAATTTTGTTAAAACATTTGCAATTACAAATAAGAATTTTATGTCAAGATCCCAGTGACATATGTTTCACTTTACAACCTTATCTCAGAGTAGATTGCTTTGGAAAAGACAGAGATTTATTCTGAAACATTTTTCTTTCATCTCTTTATGGTTCTTTTGATGATTTTAAATGTTTGTGCTATTGGTACTTACATACAGTAAATGATAAATGATATATTGTAACAACAACTCCACGAAGCTGAATTGCTTTTTTTTTTTTTCTGAATTTAGTGAATTTACTGCCTTGAAAGGTAACAGATTGATAGCACTAGTGAATTAAATCCTCTCTTTATCCCCAGAACAAGAATAATATGGGCATTGCAAATATTTTCCAGGCCTATAAATCAGCCATGGCACCTCAACTCTCATCCACAGGGACCTGCTGCTCCCTGCTTGTATTTTGCTTTTTTTTCTAAAGCTTCTTTAGGGATTTTACAGAATACATCCATTTTAAGAAGAAAAGGGCCGTGGAATACCTCATAAGCCTCTGGTTTATGTATGAAACAAAAATTATTAAATTAGAAATTATTAGAATTATTAGGAATGCATGATTTGGTGGTTAGTGCTGCCTCAGAAGGTGGAGCAGGGGCTGCTGAAATAAACTCCATGAAATACTGAAATAATCCAGCCATGGATGGGAGACTCTCCTCCACCTCCCACAGACACTGTTTTACAAATCTCCACTCTTTTACTGCTGATACTGTCATAAACCTCCAAGTGGCCACCTTGGAAACCCCAGAAACCATAGAAATGTTGGAAATACTGTGCTGTATTCTCTCAGATATATTTACTTCATTGCTCTCAGTGAAGTTAATCTGATTTATACACATCACCCCACAGGAAAAGCAAGTTTCCAACAGAGCTCAGAAAGACCTCATGGGAGCTAAGGGTCAATTTCTAGCCAGCCCAATAATTTATTTTCCACAAGGCTTCCTCTGCTCAGTATTCTCCACCACACATTTTGCAAAATCCAGATTTTCATCTTTTGAGACAGGTAAAAATCAATTCATTACTGAATTTTCCTGAAGAAAATTGTGTGCAGGGAAAAAGCAGGAGTTAAATAAAAACTGAGGCACTCCAAACACATTATTTCAGCTCTTATAAATAACAGTTGTCTCTTAAATTCATCTCTTGTAAAGAGATCTCATCTAATTCACCTGCCTTTGAAAAGCCAGTAATATGAAACTAATGGAATAATATTTATTGTTATAGACCAGTAGCATTTTAGAGGCAATGAAGGGGCTAGAATAGGTTTTATTTCATGTGGGTTTTTTTCACCAAGGTAAGTATTCATTTCAAATATCACATAAATTGGAATCATAACTCTGTGTTACAAACCTGTGTGGCTTTTTGGGCAGTAGATAACGGGCTGCTCATAAATAATTGCCTTCCTGTCTCCCACTGCACACAGACCTCCCTCGGGCTAGTTTTGCAATGATTCCTTTCTTTCTGCCCAACTTTTTCTGTTGTTGTCCATTTTGACATTTTTATGACCTCATTTTGGATTGGCTGTTTTAGCCACTTTTTTAAGGGACATTTCACCTTCAGTGTAATGGCCCTTAGCTTCTAATATTCATAAAATTCAAATATTGCCTTCAGCCAGTTATACCTGTTGCTTCCTTCTCCAGTTGCTTTTCTATCCTTTCAGTTTGATTGGCAACATGAGATTTGCTGTGAACCACCCAAAAATTCTGCAGTTGCTGCTTCTGAAGGTCCATGAAAACACAACAAGTGCAGCAGAGATAATTTTTCTGTTTTCAGCTTTATTTTTTATTGTGGCTCAAACCAGCACGATGCAGGGACGTGAAATTAGTGGTGTATCAGAGCAAATCTTATGAAAGCATTCTGGTGTTTATCTACATAAACCCAAGGGAAAAAAAAAAAAAATTTTTACTTTATTAGGAGCTTTAATAACATTTACCTGTTTGGATTTTACGGCCTCAGTGTCACATGATGGGTTTTACACAGCTGACTGCTTGTTAATTGAATACTCCAATTCTGCCTTTTAATGTTTGAAAGGCTATTAAAGCAGTTATTTCTCTAATAGCTGTGGAGGAAAGGTGATTTTTTTGTTTCACCCCAACCAACTCTCTCCCTCACCTTTGGCTGAGTGCTCTGAAGGGGCTGACCAGACCCTTTTGGTTCAGGCTTGGTGCCAGAGCAGCTCAAAGCTCATTTCCAGAATTATCTCACAATGCAAACAAGACAGACCTGCTCTGTGTGTTTTCCACAATAAAACACTCAGATCAGTGTTTCCTGTTAGCACATATTAATTTTATTTATATTATATATTATAATATTATATATTATATAATACATTGTGTATTATATATTATAAATATTTTTAATACATATATATTAAGTTTTATTAAAAATGGTCTGCAGAACGCCTTTCAAAAATTCAGCCAAACCCTTTTTTCCAGCTAGAGAACCTGGATGAAGCTAAATAAGTCCTCAGAAAATTGCACAGGAGGAAGGAAAGCTTGATTTTTTTTTTTTTTTTAATTTCCCCAGCACTCTCAGAGCTTCATAAAATTCTGGTCCAAGTTGAAGCACACTGGGTTACAGGACACTTCTCTGCAGCTATAAAAAAAGAAGCAGATGTTTGCACCTGCCAGATTTGCTTCTGACTCCCATGCTGTGAACGTGTAATCACTGCAGGTAATGGCATCTTGCTGAAGAGTTAACTCAATAATTTGCATTAAGGGACATGGAGCTTATGATTCATTTTGTTACAGCATTTTGTTACACACTTAGTAGAACTGACTCAATACCAATGGCTAAATTATGACTAAATACCATTGGCTAAGTTATCAAGGTATCTGGTTTTATAACTCTATCTTAACGTGCTTTGCTCCTTTTTGGGCTTGCTAATGTATTGCAAATTGTCAATTCTTTAAAATATTCTAGAAAATGTCAGCTCACATCCTTGCTTGGCCTAAAGTCAAATGTAACAAATGCTTTGGTAAATAATTGGTGTAAGACTAGAGAACAAAGTCATCCATCACCAAGTCACAGGTTTTGTTTTGTTTCCAGTAAGTTCCTTCAGTGCAATTTCCTTTGGTAATAAATCTTAGATCTGTGATATTCAATAGCATTACACAACACTGAATTTTCTCTGTGTGTTTAACGTAGGCTAAACACCAATATGAAAACCAAGAGCTTACACAGACCTTTCACAGCATTTTTGAGTGTATAGTGGGCATAAAATATTTAAGATATGAGCCAACTACTGCTCAGCTGAAGAGGAAACTTCTGTTATTCCCCCAGTGCTCATTATCAAGTTTGCTGAACTTTCCTCAGGAGCAGCTGGTGCTGGGCAATGCCTGATGAAATGAACAGTCTGGCTTGTCACATCACAAATGCTTCCTCGAGTTTGGAGTGGGTCACAGAGCAGAAATTGGCTGTTTCATGGAGCAGGAACCATTGCATCAGCCACATTTCCAGCTTTTGGATAAAGCCTGCCCCAGTGCCCCTGAGTGAGGATCCCCCTGGCCCTGCAGAGCCCAGCACTGGAGATGAGGATCTGGGGAATGAGGCACTTCAGTGGTGCAAAGGAATCTCAACAGTTTGGAAAGGCTTGCCTCCTTTTCTGGTGTGAATCAGTGAATCTGAGAATCTAATTCCCATTATATTAACCTTCTCTATTGCTGTGGTTTTGGTTTTGATTTATTTAAATTCTTTGGAAGGCAAATCAATTAGTAAAAGATTCAGTTGCACAAGCTCATGGATGCATAAGGGTCTAAGTGGTTCATAAAATCAAAGAATAAATGGAAATATTTTTGATAAGTTCTGGCCTTCTGTGTGTTTTAGGATCTGAGTCAAAATAGTACCAAAACACAATGCAATTTGGTCCATTTTTTTTGGCTGAAATTACTGAGAATTTCAACGATTCTATAAGATTTTCAGATTAATTATGATGACCCTTTTATCACCAGTTTCTCTGTGACTGTCTTACCAAAACTGACTCCAGACTTATTTGGAAAAAAACTTGCAATGTTTTCCCCTAAAATAGCAGTATGAACCCATTTTCTGTTTCTGAACACTACCTGTTCTTCCAGGAGATACTAAAGCAGAGATTAAACTCCAGGGAAATAGGTGACCACCAGACCCATGGATCTGGAGACAACAGGCAGATTCCAGTCTCTCGTGAGGTTTCTTGTTATTTTTTGTAAGGTGAAGGCAAGATATAGGTGGTATTTTAACATTTACACAAGGGCAGTGGATGAAAGCATTGGCATCTCAAAAAGACTTTGTGGAATTTCTGGAATACCTGCAGCATTTCCTACAAGTTGCTAATGTCATTTGGTGACAGGCTGCAAATAACTTAAAATGGTTAAATATGATGCTTGTAGATGGGCTTGTTGAAAGCTTTGATCACAGAGAGAAAGAGACTCTTTTAAGAACCTACTGTTAACAGTAGGTAAAAAGTTAATGAGAAACATGTAAATAATTAATTCTTCCTCTAGAGCCAGAAAAGATTTGTTGTTGCTGTTAATGGACTCACAATATATGTTGTATTGTCTTTTCTGGAGTAAGCACTGAATTACTTGATCTCCATACAAAAGAAAATAATTTATTGCACCAATAGCTTTAATACTGTTTTCCCAGAAAACAGTATTTTCCTGGGTTAACTACAGGAGCATGCCTTGATGATAACACATGGCTCAGCTAAAGTGATACTTCAAAAATAAACAGGATATTTTAAATCAAAAAAACTGGAGGAGGAAAATATGGAAAAAAATTCTGGCACTTGGTATTTGCAAGAAAGCTATTGCAAAGCACACAGAAGTGTCTCAGATGACCCAGCTGTAATACTGTATTTAAATAGATTTCCTTCCTCCACACAATGCTCTCTGAAGCAATTGCTCCAGGTGAAGCAAATTTATTTATTTGTATTTATTTACAAATATAATAAGCAGAGCCTGAAGGTCACAGCCTGAAGGTCATTCAGGTCGAAAATACTCACAGGATTGTTCAGATGTGGTCATTCCACAGCTGAACTGAAAATACCCTCTCCCCACTTTATTTGGTAAGTATTTTGGCAGCGTTACAATAAACTCTCCCATAATTTGGTATTGTGGTATTAAGTAATGTGACTGCTCTTAGTTGGCTCGAGGAAAAGAATTCCCTGATAGTTGTGATGAACTCTTAATTTTAATTCAACCTTTCTGACCTCATTCTCTGCATTGTTTTAGAAATTGGGCTGAAGCAGGGGCATCTCATGGAGTGGTGTTTTGTCATGAACCAGAGGACAGCTGGGGGATAGGTACTGGGTGTAAAAAAACACGTAAAAAATTGTCAGCCAGGTCCTTTCTGGATAAGAGAGTCAGCTCGTGGTACAGCTTCATCCATGTGTGACAGACACCAATGGTATTTAATCATTATAAATGCACAGGACCTACTGCTGCTCCTGCTGCTGATGGAAAAGTTGCACCTTGGCTATCTGAAACTATTAATTTTCATTTATAAGTAAATATAAGTGAATAAATATAGTGGAAGGATTATTATTATTTTAAATTATTATTATTTTTTATTTTTATATTTTTATTTTAAAATTATTTTATTTTTATTTTTATATTTTTATTGTTATTGTTATTTTAAATTATTTTTATTGTTACTTTTATTTTTATTTTTTTAATGAGAGTCATAGTAAGTTCTGGAGCCTAGGGATTTACCAAGAGCTGCAAAGATACACACTAACACTAAACAGAAACTCCCAGAAAAAACTGGGGAAAAAGCAATTTAAATATCCCAGGATATTTTTTTGTACTGATCATCCCAGGAGGAAGCCCTGGTGAGGTCCCAGCAGGGCTGCAGCCTCACCCCTGCCCACACTAGTGCAGGACTAAGCTTGTGCCTTCCCTCATCCTCTGCATCACCACCTATTCCCCCAATCTCCACGAATTCCATAACAAAAGAGGCTCTTCATCCCTTCAGCAGGTGCTTCATGCAGCCTCACCATCCTCCCCAGCAGAGTCCTGCCTCCAGGGAAACCTTTGCAGCTCAGGCAGCAGATCCCATCTCCTCTGAGCATCCCAAAAAGGGAAGCATTTTAAATTTCAGCGTCACCCAGCAAGAGTTTCAGGACACTGAATTACTTCATCCTGTTTTCCTCTTTCCCCATGGGTGTCTGAAAGAGCTGGAGGTGTCACAGCTTTTATAACTTTGCAAAAACCAGCGGGCTGATGGAGTGGGGGTAGGTCTTGTGTAAGTCCAGCAATAGTTCCTCTGCAGGAATGGGAATCTCACTGACTTTCACACCAGGGCTCCCACTCATCTTCACCGCGGGACCCCGGCAGATTGTCTCCCCACAGCAACAGGCACATGCCTGAGCCTTTTTTCCTGCTTCCTGTGAAAGCTTTTCTCCAGGGATCCAACTGTTAGCAAGTTTTTGGTCATTTGGTGGGTGGGAAAAGCCTCGCACAATTCCAGGCAGCCATCCCTGTTTGTGCCTTAGGCTACAGGAGACGCTGCGCCTTGCCCACGTTAGCTGAGCTGGCAGCCTTGTGGCTTTGCAGCTCATTGCTGCTGAATGCCACCCATGTGTCACAGGCCCCTCACGTCCTCCCTGGAAAACACTTGTGTCAGAAATGAGGCTACATCCAGCAGCAAGTGATCCTGCTGCATTGATAATTCCTGCAAGAATCAATCCTGTGCCTTTGTGACGTGCTGTTCCCCACATCTGGCCGTGGCAAGCATCTCAACTCGCCAGTGGACGTTGCTATTTCTGGGTTTCTGCTTGCCAGGCTGGATGTGAGCAGCTGCATGTGACCTAGCAACAGATCTGGGAGAGCAAATGATATCAGTCCTGATGGGAATTAAAATCATATCATTTACAGGGCACAGCTGTTCTAGGGGTGCTGCTCCCCACGCAGAAATACTGTGAAAAATGTTCCTCAATTCCCTCCTCGTGTCATGCAAGGCAGACATGTTTTGTTATGTGTCTATTTAGCTAAGCCTTACACAGCAAGCAGCCTGGGAAAGCATCAGCAGGCATCAATAATAGAAATAATTAAGAATTACGTGATGAGGGCTTACCAGGCATGTTCCAGTGTGTACCAGGGAGCTGGGAGTCACACACACTCTCATCTCCAAAGGAGCTCTCACTCCCTGAATTACCCAGCTGCCCAGCAGATGGTGGTATTATTTCAACTACTCTGCTCTGAGCTCCCTGGGAAGCAGCCAGGCTGCATGGAACAACCATCGGGAAAGCTGGTTCAGGATTTCACAGCTCACACTCTTGCATTTACAGGTTATTTCCTACAGCATCCTGATATTCCTTCTTGTAGAAATAAATGTTACTGATGTATATCAGCCTCCTGGTACCCAAAGGGGACTTACAAGAAGGTTGAAGAGGGAATTTTTTCAAGGGCAAAGAGTGACAGGACAAGGGGCAACAGCTTCACACTGACAGAGGACAGGGTCAGATTGGAAATTAGGAAGAATTTCTTCCGTGTGAGGAGGTGAGGCCCTGGCACAGGGTGCCCAGAGAAGCTGTGCCTGTTCCATCCCTCTGTTCAAGGCCAGGTTGGATGAGGTTTTAAGCAACCTGGTCTAGAGGAAGTGTCCCTGCCCATGGCAGAGGGATTGGATTATAGCATTCTTGTAGTTGGCTTGCATAAAATGCTGGTGACATGAGGGAGATTCCCTTCTCACTATCTGGAAGAAATAATTCTTTGAAAGATCTCTTTTCCAGAAATTTCCATCAGCTACAGGCAGCATTTAAGCCATGGCCTTGTGGTGTCATTACCTCCTGGGAATTCCAGCCTTTTCCACAGCTTATGTGGGACAACCCAATTACTCATCATCTCTATCAGCAATAAGCTCTTTCTTTCTTTTTCAGTTCTTGTAGCATTTTATTCTGCTGTAATATTTTCCCCTCCTGAGCAGATACTTCATTAGATTTGCTGACTCTCTTCCATCTCCTTTTTGCAGTCTGTGTTTTGTCCTTTTCCCTCTGAGCTGCTGGCACATCTACAAACATCAGCTCCTCTCCTGGCTTTTTGGCTGCCATGGAGCAAGATTCCCCAAGGGAGAAGTAAACCCCATCCCAGATTTGATGGTGTTGGTGCCTTTGGATGGCAGCTGGAGAGGGGAAACAGCATTTTTAGTGTGGAGTCTCTCTCTACTCTCTTAACTTGTACTTAATCTTTTACTTTCTTTATCATAATCCATTGAAGTCTGACATGGTCAGTCACCAGCTGGGAATGATCACCCAAAGGCAGTTGGAAAAATCTGTTTGCTGAATAATACTCAATAATAATTGATAATATCCAATCAGTTGTGACCTGACACAATTCCAGATGAATGAGGAATGACATATTTCAGTGCAGACTTCATGAGCTGCTGCACATATTTATTTAGCTGCTGTGGATTTCATGAATACTTTATATGAACTCAAAGTCTGGAACATGATGCAGGTAATTTTCCTGATGCCAGCAGGAGCAGAAATTTGTCATACCTATTTAGGTCCTGTGACTCTATATTAGAGTGCTAAGAAAGCAATAACTGATTATGAATATTGAATATGATGTAAAAATATTTAGGACCAAACTTTTTTTATTATTATTTTTTAAAAATATTGCTCATCTGCAGCTTTCCTCAAGCTCTATCACTTAACCTGCAGCCAGGTTGCACAGAGCTGGCAGAACATCCCAGCCTCTGGAAATCTGGCCCTGGTGGGAACTCTCAGAAAAATCAGAATTTTGAGGCACCCACAATGCAAATACAGCTGAAATTTGAGGGTGGGACCCAAGATTCTGTTTTAAGTGTGTTTCCTCAAACAGCTCAGGCCATCCCTGACCAAGGCTGGTACTGCAGAGCTGTAGCCCAGGTTGCAGTTATCCCACCACTCAGCCATGCACAGTGAGGTATCAAAATGTGAGAGACATGAGAAGGAGACTGCTCGTGAGAACTGCAGAGTATAACTTTTGTAATATAAGGCAATTTATATGTAAAATATCTGCAATCTGGAAAAAGTGTCTTAAATACAATATTCCAAATTCAGCAATAAAAATCCTGTATCTGACAAACATAAAACAGTGTATTAAAAACATGTCACTCAGAGAGGAGGTGTTTGGGGGGGAAACAAGGTTTGTAATGTGGAGTTAAAATAGTGGTGACATGAGCAGGGTCAGTCATGCACAGCTGATCCCTGTCCCCAGAAGGGCCAGGATGGGAATTTGGAGGTGCAGAAATACTTCACACTTCAGAAGGTAGCTGTGGGCACCAGGACTCTGCACTGGGGCTGCCAGGACTGTGGATTTGTAGGATTGGACCCTATAATAATAGGAACTAGTTGCTGGTCAAGTGGCAAATTCTTCTAAATTGGCTCAAGTGGGAATAGTCTAGAAATTGCTTTATTCTTTGTGTTCCAGGCCCCAAAGCACTTCATTTTCAAACAGTTAAAAATAATTAATAAACTAATCAAGTCTTACCTAATCATCCTGGTTATGAATATTATGAATATTACCTTTGAATCTTACATCTCCCTTGTCTTTTCGATGGCATTTCACTGCACTTGATCTCTACACAGAAGATCAGAAGATTTCCTTGCAACCCAAAGACAAACTAAGGAGATCTCTCAAAGTAGAAAATAGAAGCAGTTCCCTAACTTACAGAAAAAGCAGCCAAAAAAATTCACCAAGGAGAGTGGAATAATGCATACCCTACATCCTTGAAATGAATTTTAGACAGCTGTAGAGGAACTGGGACATTTCAGTTGTAATGTACCAAAAATGAGGTCACAGCCTAGAATTAGATCTTTATATATCTTGTCTGTGCTTGATTAGAGTGGTGGGATGAACTGCAAGAAGTTTTCTAGTATTTTCTCTCTCTCTCTCTTTTTTTTTTTTTTTTTTTCTTTTTCCCAGTTAAACCTATTTCCAAAGTAGTAAGATGGAAGGTTTAGATGCTGGAAAGCAACTCTGCCATCAAGCAGTCTCAGTCACAAAGACATAAAACATGTAATACAGTGTGTAAATTAACAGGATTATCAGAAAGTGATACCCAAGATTTTGTTCTACTAAATGTTCACCCATCCTTTGTCAAGTATTTCTAATTACCAGGATTTTAATGGTAATGTTTAACAGCCCCAGAACTCCAGGGTCTTTTAATATCTGCCACAACTGAGTTTTCAATTATCATAATTCTGTCCTTAATTTCCATCATCATAATTATCCTTCATTACAGCAACATTCTTAAACTGGACTCATCAAAGCAAAATTTTTCCTTGTTTAACTTGACTTGCAACTCAGACTGGGATTTAACCTCTCAAACTGTCATTTCACTCTATAATTTCAATAAGTGGAAAAAAGCACCAACCCACTTTGGTTTCTCCCCATGCAGCAGTTGTTGTTTTGGTGTGGGGGACACACCATGATTTTTGTCAAAACTGAGTGTCAAGGGTTGAGTATTTATACAATTCTTGTAATAATAGCAGGAATAGTGCAAGATAGAACTCTGTGATATTTGCAACAGTCACTCACATCACAGCATGGCTGACCTTCAGAGAAGCCAGCATGTAACAACAGAGTATTTGTAATAGATAAGAGCCATCTCTCTGATAATTCACCTATCTTAGAAGAGCAATCCATTTGATATGCTATTAATTACATTAAAAAATGCCAGGATACCAGCAAGCTACAGCTCTTAATTTATTGAAATTTCTCACATGCAATTCATTTCCAAAGCGCCTCAACATCTGCATTTGGAAAATGTGATGAGCCTACAAAGGAATTTCGATGTTCTCAGTGTCAGATCTTCCAGCCTCCAGCAGCTGTGAGTGACCTCAGTGTGATGGCAAAGCAGGATGGAGTCTGTCTGCCTCCAAAAGGGGCTTTCAAGCCCACTGAAGCAGGTCACTGGAAGCAGCGGTGCACTGCTGCATGGAGTCATTCCCCACCTCACCCTGAGCTCATTGAAGGCAATTTTATTGCTGATTTTGTGGGAACAGACTCCAGCTCTCCATCCCTTTGTCAATGTGCTTTCAAAATCCCTTCTGCAGTGCTTCATCCAAGAACTCAATTTCACAAATTCAGATCAGGAGGACTGCAAATCAAATGTAGCTGTGACAAGCAGGTCATGATAAAGGGTTGGGGGCTGTTTATTACTTTGAGTACTTCTGTGGTATTTCCTCTCTTAAGCCTGCGTAGCAGCCTCAGCTTAGAAGGTTTGTAAATTAAAACTAGAATATAAGAAATACTACATCATAGAGAAAAATAACTGGCAATCTCACTTTATTTGATGGAGAAAAATAACTGGCAATCTCATTATCCTCTTCTGTCATTGCCCTGTGGGATGCTGTGTGGTGCAAGGAGATTGTGGGGTGTAAGCCAGCCCTGGTAGCCAGCTGAGCCTGGGAGTGCCTCTAGAATTTTGGACCAGTCACTTGACCTTCTTCCCTTTCATTCAAGAAAACTGGAAAATCAGAGGCAACACGGACCCAGAGTGAAAACTGGACATTGCTTATAGCAGTGCTTTCCAGAAAGGTGAATTGCAAAGCATAATTTTGGAACAGCAGCTTTGTTCAGTGCTGTAATAATGTGTGTGCCACATGCAAGCAGCAATTCCATACATACAGAGTCCAATATAAATTTGTGAGATTTATAGATGCATGTCTTTGCTTTTCGGCTGTGTGCTATGCACTAAAGAGATCTTGCAGCTGCCTAAAATCTATAGATAGGAAAAGTGTAGCCCATACTCAATTGCTAATTAATCTAGATCTTCTCTTTACATTTTATTAATTTTAATGCAGCTGATTAGTGGGCAAAAGACATGATTTATATAAAGGCTGCACTTAGCTCATTGCAAGAAGCTTAAACTCTCAGCTGTAACATGAGAAGGAGGGAGCCTGGAAACATTTTATTTCTCTCTCTTCTGCATCCTTGTTCTTTGCAATCCAGTGTTGACTGCACAGTCTGGCCAGGTGGACACAGAGCCATTCCTGCTCTTGGCCATAGCTAATCTTGGTGATCATCCTGCACATTCCTGTTATTCCTGGTCCTGCTGACCATCCTGCTCCATTCAGGCTGGAGCAGATGACCTCCAGATGTTCTTCCCACAGACATTTCTGGATTCCCTTGGTCCTGCTGCTCCGGGGTACAAAATCAGCCTTGATGGCATCACCTGTGTGCAGGGGACACTGCAGGGCTTGAGGTGCCTTACTGACCTTTTTAAGAGGTTATCTTGGGAACCTTGAAATCCTCAGGAGGATTCATGTTCATTTTGATTCATGTTTGCCTGGGAACTCTTCTGAGGGTGCAAATCTGGGTCTTTTGGCCCCGCTAAGTGCCTTTGATCCAGAACCTGCAACTGATGTAAATGGGAGATGGTAGACAAAACAGATCCCCTCAATGGTAATAAAACATACTCCCTCAAAAAAAAACCCCAAAACAAACAAAAAAGGACACCATAAAATATATTTTCCATCTAAGATGATAGTTAATTTACTTTTTAAAAGTTTTACTTTTTGTTACTTTTAAAAAATTTTCTATTTCACATAACAGTTCCTGAGCTGCTGACAATTCCAGAGTAGCAGACTGAGAGCAGTTTTGTTCTTCCTTTCTGATAAAACTCCTCCTGTTCTCACAAATGTTGCTACAGTTGCAGTAGGATAATGTTAGCAGTGAAATCTACCTGTGTCAGATCAACGTGATTTGATTTACAGTCTGTATGTAGCTACTTAATTCATAGCTATATAAATAAATATTTTAAAAAATCAAGTACTGCAAATAAATATGTCAGAGTGGGAATAACTAAGACAGTTTATGGAAATATCAATAATGCCATGAGTATGTGTGTGACACCAAAGAAATAAGCAATTACAAGGCATGGCTTGAATACTACTACTGTGGTAGGAAGGCAGCTTGAAGCAAGGATGAGGATTTTTATTTCCTGATGGCATTTTGAGAGCCAGCCCCCTTACAAGCTGGTGATCCTTAATGCTGTTAAGAACTGTTCAGATTAAAGCAAATTCGTGCACCATGGCATTTTGAGAGCCAGCCCCCTTACAAGCTGGTGATCCTTAACTTAATGCTGTTAAGAACTGTCCAGATTAAAGCAAATTCGTGCACATGAAAGGGTAAATAAATGCATGTGCTTGATCTTGCCTGGTTGTTTTCATGCAGTCCCAGTGTAAATGCTCTTTACATCCATAAAGTTAATGAACATCATGACTGATAAATCTTCTCCTGTTGTGGCCCATTTAAAATTTTTAGAAATTATTGCCTGGCTTAAATAATGAGAGGATGAAATAGCATTTGCTTCTAGTCTTTGGACTAGCTTTGTGCCACAACACTTGCAATGTACAGGAATGTATAATTTAAAATTATCTACTATGTTTTAAAAATATTTACTGAAAACACTTTTGTTCACACAATATTGCCTATTCTTCTTCAATTTGGGTTTCTAGTAAAAACATGTTGAATTTCAGGGGTGATCAAGAGAGGCAGCACAAATAATTGTCCCAAGCTCAAGTAAATTCATAACCAAGTTTTATCTGTCCTGGATGAATTAGTAGCTCTTTCTAAGCATTGCTCTGGGTATGGCCCATCTGCCACTTCAGCACATTCTACCCAATATCTTCTGTAAGGTGGAAGCAAAAAAAGAGTCATTCTTTGCTTAACCTCTACTTGAAGGAGAATCTGTCTCATAAATGTTGGGCCCTGAGTGGGGAAAGTATCTGAGCTCACCCAGAGCCAGCTGCGCTGGGAGCTGGCTGCATTGCAGGAGTCCTTCACAGCTGGAATTCCTATTTCATCTGCTGGGACTGAATTCAGTGCACTTCATCCAAGCAGCCCCCAGAAGAGGCAGGCAGGCAAATTCTACCAGCAAAATCAAAATTTGGCTGCGTGTGGAGAGTTGACTCTGGCTTGAGTTACCTTCATGAACACGAGTGCATATTTCAAACGCTGCAAGCACATATGGTAATGGCTGGCAATTAGGCATCCCCTGACAAGGGTATTTGTCTTCAAAGTCAACAAATGCAGTATGATCACCCTTTGTCTAGGTAAAGAACAAAAGCATTGCAGTTCCTTATTTAAAATTATTTACTTTGTTTATCATTCATAAAAGTCTAATCACGCCATCATTTAATAAAACAATATTGAAAGAGCCAGCAAGATCTCAGCAAGGAATTTTATCTGTCCTTTGATTGCAGTAACTTACAGGCCAAGCAGAAAAGCACTAAAGAAAATGGAAAACATTCATCCTGTTCACTTTCCTATTAGCACAGGATTGTTTTGCCTTCTGTTTCATCAGTGTCTTGTCTAGTCTGGTCTCCAGTGCTCCCATGAGACTTCTGAAATAATTTAGCAATAAAATAGATAGTGCTGTTAAAATTTTCTTTTTGATATGTATTGGCATTTGTCAGATATTTCACTTTTCTCTGATTAAGAAGAAGTGGCTAAATGTAAACTTTAACCAATCTTTTTTTGCAGGGTGTTTTTTTTTTTTATTTTTTATTAAATGTGATGAAAGCAAAGGTTTTTTTTTAAGTCATATTGAAATTAGGATTTGGTTATGATCATGATTGATAAAATTTAACAAGTTGCATTTACAACCTCTGAGTTAATGTCCTGTCCAATGAATCATATTTGTGTGTCCTTTTTATGACATTTCTGTCATTGATAAGAAGAAGCTGCCCTATAGTGCTTGTGATCAAGCCTGTTATTCATAGGCATGTTTTCAGATGAAGCTGTAATAAAGAAATATTTTCAACGGAGCTTTCTTTAACAAAATATTAAATGCATTTTTGCAAATTAAATCAAATATAAAGGAAAGCATGATAAAGGCAAATATGTCAACAGTCACAGGCTACAACAAGTCCTGTCCTTGACTGACTGAGGGAAAGCTTTTTCTGCTTTGGTAAATATTAAGAGTAGAATCTGAAAAACACTAATTAATGTGCACAGTGCCTATTGACTCTCAGAAAGACAGGACTTTTCAAGGTCACTTATCCATTTTCAATTATTCCATCTTTAGGCTTTAACAGGAGACTCCCATCACCATCGTGTTCAAGAAAAAATGGTGTGTCATGTATTAGGAGCTACTCTAATGAGTGAAAAAATCTAAATCCATTTTATTTAACTATTTAAAACCTTCCATTAGGGGAGCCTTGCCTGGGGTTTGGACAGGGGATCCAAAAATTCCTTGGATGGTGGGGAGGAAAAAGTGTAGTAATTCCCTCTGATAATGAATGCAGACCAGTTAATCTTCCTCTGACTCCAAAACACTTTCACCTGGGCCCAAAGTGAGCTGTCATTGGAAAAAAAAATCATAAATAAATATTTTAATAGCAAGAGCAGACTGAATGACTGCTCATAGAGGAGAAGAGCTGTTGTTATGACCAACATCAGATTAAAAATGAGTGTTCCAGAATAAATTCCTTATTGGATGTAAAACCTGTCCTTCCCTGAGGAACTGAAGGTTGGTTGTTTCTTTTTAAGGGAAAAAGCCAAAAGACTACAAAGGCAATAAAGAGGAATCATACAATCTGCCAGCAAGGCAAAGAGAGAAGTCTGGATATGTGCATCCCATTTTGCCTTGTATGCTGACAACTGATACTGAGAAATACCACCAGCCCGTAGCTCTGTCCTCCCACTGCTCATCCTAATCTTCCCTAAAAAGAAAATTAAAAAAATGGAGTCTAGTTTTAAGAATACAGTTTCCTGTCCTGGAACAGTGGGGAGCCAGCGATGAAGGGAAACGCTGAGATAAAAGTAGGATTTCATGAACAAGGAATATTTATATTATAATTAGCCCAAGAAGAAAAATGGGTTATGTGAGCATCAGGAGGCATATTTCGTCCTGTGATACCAAAATTTCAATTCACCTCTGGGATGGAGGCTTACAAAATCCTGAGGTGGAAACGTGTTGAAACAAACTGTTCCATTTCCAACTCTGGCACCAGCAGCACACAGGGTGAGCCACCCACTTCTGCTCTGTCTCAGCTTCCAGCTCTGAAAAACAGGTTAATAACACCTATCTCACAGAGAAGTCGTGAGCTTGCATTTTTCAGCCAGATTGGAGACAACCAGAAAACACGCTGAGGTAACTGACTGATAGTTGCAAAGCACTTTGAATGTAAATATCCAGTAGCCTGACTTTATTCAGGATTTCTTATCTTTAATTTCCCATTTACAAACATGTGGCACGCTTTTTAGTTGCAAAAGGCATTTTTTAAGGGAGCTTACAAGTGGTAGCGTATCAGAAGATCAGAACAGGGTGGATTTGTTGTGCTTCTTTCAGGTTAACTGTTTGCAGCTTTTACCACAGAAGTTTCAAAAGTGCAAGCTAACAAATCTAAATGCCTATTTATCTTCAAATTTAGCATTTGGAAAACTAATAGCATGACGGTTTTATTCCCATCATTTCGGTGATTTTTCTTCTTTCCATTTCTGTCTTAATCTTGTGCTTTTATCCTCTTTAGTTTTTATTACCTGGTGTTTGATTTCTTCCCAGGCACCTCCAGAAGAAGGGTGAAAGGTGGGATCCACAAAATCTGCTGCCACCAGCTGAACTTCTTCCACACAGGGTCCAGGGAACTTCTGTTCTTCCACATGGACTTGCAGAGGTGGGTTCCTCCTCTTCTTCCTCCCTTTCCTTTAGTAAAATACTAATCCATGTGCTGTTTCTCCTGGATAGGCATCACGCAGTCATAATTAGATAATTATTATTTTTATAGTTATTCAACAAGACCAAAACGTGTGGATCAAAACCATTTCCTTCCTAGAGGCTGCTGTGCTTTTTGAAGGACGGAACAGTCCCTTTGGATGACCTAGCACAAACTTTTGGGGTTTAATAAAGAGACCAGGAAGGCTTTAATAGGGTCAAAAATCATTTTAAACACCACACACTTTTGTGACCCTGATTCACACATGTAAGGAAAGCCCAATCAGCTGTAATAATATGCCTTGCCACACTGAAGTGTACTGAAGCTCATCAAAGCTCCCATTTTCCACTGTTTCAAAGCTCCTCAAATCTAAACTTCTACCAACTGGCAGCACAAGTATTCAGCCCTAGATTTCAAATTGTCATGTTGCTTTTGCTAAATGGGAATGCTTTTGAGACAATTGTGTTCCTGCTCCAGTAATCTCTGTAGCTGCTTGCTTCCATCAAACCCTTCCTCTGTGCTGGAGTGATTGCAGTTTCTTCCAGTTCAGGAGCACTGCTACAGGCAGGCTGGTCAGACCTAGCTCTGGCATGCCTGAAATTCTGACTCCTGCTTCTGCATGTCACTTTTCATCTTGTTTGGGCTTTAAGATGAGGCATCATTGTGCAGTGTTGTTCCAGAAGGCTTCAAAGTCATCGATCAAGAAATATGAATCCATCACTCTGTGTAATTGGGTGTGAACTGTCTTCATCCCACAACTGGCACTTTGGCAACATCAGAAGGGATGCACTTTTACTGAAAAAGTCATCATAGCAGGATTCTGCGTCTTGCTCATGCAGCTTTTACTAACTGAGAATGCAGAAGATAATTTGACGTCACTGCTCAAAGCAGCTGGGAGCAGTCCTTGAGCCTGCTGCATGGGCTCTCATGGGCAAGTCTTCTCTGGCATTAAAATAAATGAATTTATGGTCCTAGAGTTGGGTAGCTGAGTTCTCCTCAAATCAAAATCACTGCACAGCAGTATCCAGAGCTGTCAACAGGAGAGTTTTCAAAGGGGTCTCAGTGAAGGCCCAGCTGTTGTCAGTCCCATCACAGTGGGTGAATAAATATTTGAGCTGGCCAAGAAGCTGCTCTGACAGGGACATTAAGTAGGAATTTGAAGTGGCTTCTTGAACAGGAAATGATCCTGTTTTTTTGAGAAGTCCTGATACACTCTTTTTTTTCTGCTGTACAAATTTGAATCCATTGTTTGACCCTCTTAGACACCCACTAGAAGCTCAGATGCTTGTCTCACACTTAACTCCCTCTTATGAGCTCTGTTCTGCTGGGCTGTCTGCAGGGAATGAGGGCAACCAGTGTGTAAACTCATATTATTCCCACTCTTTATTCCCTCTTTTATCTCTCTTTGCATGTGAGAGTTGAGGAGGGATTGTATTTGTGAACTGTGCAGAGATCATCACAATTTTAGGTAGTGCTACCAAAAAATTAAAGAGAGTAAAAATGGAACAGAGATTATTTTCAAAACACCTCATCATACTTCACTGGCTCCCATCAGTCCCAGCATGTGCATAAGGAAATCCTGCACACAGATTACATCAGAAACAGGAACAGACTTTTGCTTTCTAACCCAAGAGCTCTTATCAATATTTCAAGTTACTTTTACTTGGACTGTGTCTTTTTAAATGTGCCTTGAAATCTTCTGTAATGTGAATCCAGTCAAATAAGTGTAGAGACTGCTTCTTTCTCTGTATTTCTCATTAATGCTTTGGACAAAATATTTCCATAAAAGCTCTGGCAGTGCATGGCAGGCTTCATATAACAGAGGCTTGCAATGGATTTGCTGACAGACTCTTAGTGCAGCACTAGCCACCAGAGCTATGATAAAGAGCTTTATCTGGGATTAAAGCTTCTGGAATTACTCATTAATTGGATTAATGAACTGTAATTCATCATGCATGTCAATCCTACTTTGCTCTAGCTTCTTCTTCCACCCTCCTTGTAACATTCATCCAAAGGAAGACCTCTGTTCTGGGAAAGTTCAAGAACAATGTTAAGACTTCAATGATTCATTTTAAATCCCTAATGTGATCAAAAGTCCCTTTATTTCTTCCTGGAGCACCTCTATAACTTTTCATTACATCATACTTAGAGCATTTCTTTAAAACCCGTCATTTCAGAGCTTAGGTCGTTTGAGAAGTTTTTTTAAGCTTTCAAGGCTGCAGAAGCATCTTCACTGTTGTTTTTTAATTTTTTATTTTAAGAAATTAAAGTACTTCAAGCACTTAGCTTGGATTTGTTTATGTATTGTAATGCATTCTATTAAAATATTTACTTAACTAGAGCCAGAAAGAAATACAGGTTGAAACTTCCAGTTGATTGTGGTTAAAAAATCTTTGGAAAATATCATCTACCTTTTTATTCTTACTTTTTTGTTCCTATGTGCTGATAAATGATCTAAAATATTCGCATGTGTTTTTTAGCTTTTTGCCTCAGATAAGCTGTTTCATTTGCACCTTCAAAGGACACTTCATTGAATATACAGAATATATTGCTCTACACTCTGAAACAGTAACATTAGCCCTGCTCAGCTGTCAAAAGCTGAAAAACAGATTCTGCAGATATCACTCCTCCAGAGCTGTTAATAAATTGCCTCGGAGCCTGCTTGCAGAAGAATATGTGCATGGCAGGAAGTCAGAATTTGAAATGAAGATGTTTCTGAAGTTTGGAAGTTTCCTAATCACACATCTTCCCGTTTGCTCTGTGAGCGCCGAAGCCCCTTGGCCTGAAACTCAGGGAAGGCAAGGAGCTCCCTGCTTTCACACCTTGCTGTGGAGAAAGGGATGTTTCATCTGCATATCCCAGCCACTCTCAGTCCTCAGCAGCTCCTGAGGGATAGGAGCTATCTACTCCCATTTATTTGCAGAGTGAAAGTCAAACATGGTCACAGGAATGGTTTAATGTACATGTGCTTTCCGTACAGAGCGTTTGCAGTAAAACGGCAGCACTGCCCTGCCTGAAAGAAGTCAGAATAGACTGAGGAGTGGAGTAAAAAGAGATTCTGCTATTTCATGTCAAGGACATCTTTCTCTGCTCCTGTGTTGGGGGAAGGATGCTTTGATGGAAGCCTGCACCTGACGGAGGTGCAGAGCAAAGCCCCTGTGCAGGAGGAGTGTGGAGATGCACAGTGCCAGTGAGACCTCCCCAGCTCAGCCTCAGAACGTGACCGCTCCTTCAGAGCTGGGTCAGGACCTCCAGAGAGGGCCAGCCTTGACACACAGACCAGAAATCAGTCAGGCTGACTGCACCCAAACTCTGACATTATCATATTCCCTGGTAGCAAAGCCAGGACCTAGCCCAGCCAAGGAAGAATAGCAGGGGAATGACATTTTTCCATGTGCCCTTCTCTTAGTCTGGGGGAACTGAGCTAATGAAATACCAACCGTGTTTCTATGAGTGAACACATTGCTGAACATTAGAAGAGAAATATCTTTTATAAGGAAAGGTAACATCCCTTATTAAACCAACTATATAATTAGAAAACATAGAGACTTTCAAGCCACAGTCACTTTGTTAGTCTGACAAGAACAAAATTCAGCTTAATGTAGGCCAGACACAAGAGCTCATAATTCAAGCTAATTGTGTTAATCACTTGTGGCAGAGAAGGGAGCTGGCACATCAGTGCAGGGAGGGCTGATATCAGGGGACAAGGGGCCATGACCTTAGTTTGGGAGTAATATGAAGATGCTCAGCGTTGCAGAGTGGGTGAGGGGAAGACTGTAATGTACTGTAAAACCAGAGCTTTTACAGATTTTTATTAACCAGTCACCTTCTAAGATTTAGTTCCTGGCTTGTCTGTTGAAAATATTTTTCTGGTATTTTAGTTTCCTGAGGATCAGCTCTGAGAAATTAAATATGGAGCATGTGCTTGGAGGAAATGCTTCTCTGGAAGAACAGAATTGTGATTCATATGGCGTCTCTGCTTCCTAACAGGACTGTTCACTGTCTTTTACCCCCAGAAGTTTCTCTTGTTTTGCACACAGACTCAGGGTGGGATTTACATCACTGACATTTAACCGTTTTGTATAGGAGAGCCATCACCCAATCAATTAAGGGGAAAAACACTCCTCCAGAGAAAAATTCACATCACCCGCCTTCAGGAGAGGCTGCTACTGGATTAGCATAATGTATTTGACAGAAAACCCTGGTAATTCAATAGCTGTCATGTCATCAACAGCATCCTACAAAGGGGCAACGACTGAGGGATCCCCCCAGGGATGGAAACCATCAAGGTGATCCAGCCTAAGCTACTCCTGATGTTTCAGATATATTTTTAAGATGGGTTGAATCGGCCTTCAGAAACAGTGAAACAGAGAGCACCAAGGTAAGAAGCTTTAACCATCTGCCTTACCAATGCAGCCCTCCCAAGTTTAATTATTTCACTGTTTGAAAACAGGGCTTACCAAAACATTACTGATCCCAGGAATTCACAGAGGCTGCACAAGACAGAAGCAGTTTTCTTTAAAGAGATCAGCTTGTTATTTGAATCTGGCCCTTGATGCTAATAGTAGGATATGAAAGATTGAATCTAAAGGTAAGTACGCATGGAAGAAGTTTGCAATTGAAATTATGCACTTTTTAAAAAAAAAAAAATCAGAATAATAAAAATGAATTGGGTTGAGTGGCTAGTTGATTCTTCTGCTTTCAGGACACCTGGAAACCTTACCACTGCTCTGAGGCTTCTCAGCAAGGGTAGAAGACAGAAATTAACTCAGCCAGTGGGATCTCTTAAACATAAAAGACTGCTCCATTAGTTTTAAGTAGAGAGATTATTTTCTTTTCTTCACTGCAGATGCACACTGGGATGGTGACAGGGGGACACTCCCATGTCATGGACAATGAAGGTGAAAGAGAGAGCCAGGGAAAGTCAGCCTCCTGCCATGAAGGTTTCCTGGAGGTGACCCACCCATGCCAGCAGTGACCTTGTGTGTGTCCGTGGAGCGCTGACTCGAGGCTTCGGGCGCTCCAGGCAAAACCTTCTCCCTCAGCCTCAAATTTGGAGCAATTTGCACAAAGTTTAACAGACAGAGTTCAGGCCCTGGAACGCAACAACAGGCAAGCACTGTGTAGAGATGACACTGCAGAGAATAACGTGCCAGAGGAGCATGATGCTGAATGGAAATTTCATTTCTGGCTTTAATTTCCTTAGGTGAGAAAAAGGGTTGTAAACTCCATGTCTTGAACAGCAATGCTGGCACACCTCCATCCCACCTGGAAGTGTCAAGACCACTGAAACCCTCATGAAGTGTAAGTGACACCCTGTCTATATTAAAATAATCTCTATAGATTGTCTTTTTCTTTATTCCAAGCAGACTGTGGGGTTTTTTTTTACACCACAATATACAATATACTCTGTATCTCATCTCATTATCAATCCCAGTGTTTTTTCTCTCCAAAGCATTGATCTCATCCTGCTCCTGGACCACCTCTACTCAGATTTGTTCTGTGCTTCACAGAGCCATGATTCCCATTGCCAGGCACTGCTCCAAGCAAATGATAGCACTTTACTTGTATTTTAGGATGTGGATTGAGGCAAAAGGCTGTTTTTCTGAAAAATCCCACATCTTCCACCATTATGGAGCTTTTCTTCAACAAAGCTGACACCACTTCAAACTGAACATTTTTAGATGGCTGTCACAAAAAAAATCAGACTCTTCTGTTGAGTGTAACAGTCGGTGCCTGAACCCCAGGAAACATTGCTCAAATTATCATTTCAAATGTCAGCACTGGCTATAATGAAAACTGAATTTCTAACCACTCCAAAACTACACTTACAAAGGGATTTTTTTCTGAGTTTTGATAATTCTGTGGTCTATGAGAGAAAAAAACCCAATGTTATGTGTACATAAATTAATTTCCAGAAGCACAGATTATGTTGCATTATTATTATATTAACACTTCATGACTGGATCACCCTACCAGGAAGATGACAGTTTCTGCAGAATTGCAAAAAATGCATGAGCCTAGCAAACAGAATCTAATGCAGCACAAAATAAATTATGATATGTAGTTTTCCCAAAACATGAATGCCACAATATTAAAGAAAAAGTTTATTACAGATAATTGCTTGCTCTGTTTAAGCTGTTTCTGTAGAACTTGGATAAGCAATTTAAGTTACAGAGATTTATAACTGTTTCCCTGAAGATGTATGAAACTAAAAAATTGCAAGCCTTTTTAATCCGCCCATAAATCATATTATACATTTAATTTCTTCTGTATACATTTCATAGGTTCATATATAAAATACAACTGAAAATTGCTACGTGCTTTCAGATGAACCAGCTTTCGCATTTCTTTTCACCTCTTTATCACTACTTCATGTATTCCCTTCAAGTAGAATATATTAAAATTCCCGCCGGTTATTTAATATTAAATATGTAGTGGCCGTAC
Source organism: Pyrgilauda ruficollis (assembly GCF_017590135.1). Lineage (NCBI taxonomy): Eukaryota > Metazoa > Chordata > Aves > Passeriformes > Passeridae > Pyrgilauda > Pyrgilauda ruficollis. The sequence continues at coordinate 3,174,111 of NW_024524377.1, read as the reverse complement.
CATTCTGCATTTAAAAATATTTTTGTAGGGATGTCAGTGGTGAGTATTGCATATGCTTCTCCCCAATAGGACTTGGAATGTGTTGATTACTTTGGAAACCTGAGTACTGACGAGGAACCCCAGACAAGGCAAGGCTGGCTCCAAGGCCAAAGGCTCTGGGGAGACCAAAGAGACCCTTCCAGTGCCTCGAGGGGCTCCAGGTGAGCTGGATAGGGACTGTTCACAAGGACATGGAGTGACAGGAGAAGAGGAATAGCCTTAGGCTGAAGGGGGGCAGGGTTGGATGGGATATTAGGGAGAATTCATCCCTGTGAGGGCAGTGAGGCCCTGGCACAGGCTGCCCAGAGAAGCTGCGGATGCTCCGTCTCTAAAAGCATTCAGTGCCAGTTTGAACAGGGAAATCTGGTCTAGAGAAGGTGTCCCTTCCAACACAAGGCACTCTGTGATTCCATGACTCAAAGGGAAACCCCAGCTGGGAGCCAGCACTCTTGGATCAAGCCAAAGTCTTCCACATTGCCTCACCTCTGATCCCTGCCCTCAAGGCAAACCCTGGGCAGCTGGGGATGTTGGACTCAAAGACTTTCCTGTTCCAATCTATTTTTCCTCTTTGCAAGGCGCAGCAAAATCCCTCATTTGCTGTCAAGAATCAATATGTATTTAACAGAAAAAGGGGCAGCACCAAAGCTCTGGCTCCTCCCTGCCCTTTGTGGCTCAATCTCAGATGTCTCCTCCCCTCTCCTTGTCAAACCCGCTTGGCCTGACCCTTTGCTGGAAAATTAATGCAGGTTTTGCTGTAATTTCAGTGGCAACAGGACCTTAAATTCTGAAATCCCCTAAAGACTTTTCTGAAATGTGTTAGTCTGAAGTGTGACTGTGTCACTTCTAAAGTAGCAACATGGCATTGTCCCCTCCTGGTTGTTTTGACTGTTTATTCATAACAGTGGATTATTATGCACATTTGTTCTTTGTGAGAACTGATTTCTGACATTCCCCCCCTCTGAAAAAAAACCAAAAAAACCCACAAACATAAAACAAACAAACAAAAAAACCCACAAAAACAAACAAACAAAAAAACCAAAACAAAAAAACCCAAAACAAAACAAAACAAAAAAAAAAACACAAAAAACAAACAAACAAACTAAAAAAAAAACAAACAAAAACCACTGAGGAAGATAAATTAAAAATGTCCTTTTAGCATAACAGTCTACAGATAGGCCAAACACATATGGAAAAATTTAGGTCTATTTTATTTGTATTTTATCTAATAATAGCAGAAGAATTCAGACTTCAGACATATAAAATGCTTGGTTCAATGGCTTGATTATATAGTACTTTTAAAATACATTCTCTTGACTGGTGTCTCGTACCGAGCAAATTGTCAGTGATTAATCAAGATGATATTTAAGATTCAAGTCATTGAATTGGCTGTTAAAAATTAGGATTTCATTCCCCTGGGAAGGAATTCTTGGGAAGGACTTCAGAAATGTAGAGATCTGATCATTGAGGTTCCTTAACCGTAAGTAAAATTTGAAAAAAGATTTAGAGACACAGTAGAGACAGAGAGTGTCCATTTCCCCTACATGTTCTGTAAAGAAAATCCAAAGAGAAAACCACAGCTAGGGGAAACAGTACAGCTTCTACATGAGAAAACAGGTGGGTACATAATTTCCATAATTATTTGTAAAGAACTCCTCTTTTCACTGAGCAAGGGAAAATTTAATCTTACTGTGAAAAGCTCTGTATTGTGACTACAGCCATGGCACTGAGGAAGAGAGCATGGATTGTCCCTTGCCACTTGACTTTCCGTTCAAGTTCATGCCATAAAATGTCTGAGCACCTCCTTCACATTATACTTCCTCTCACAATTGTCTTGCTCCTTTTGTAGTTTTTCTTTTTTTTCAGGTGTGTGTGCTTGTGGTTTGGGTGGTGTGTGCAGTATGCAAACCTAATAATGAAAGGTATTCCTAATTTCAGCCCAGCAACTCCCCACAGTTTGCTCCATATATTCCAACTGGACCACCAGGATTTCCATTTTCTTCTATCCTCCAGTGAACTCAGAGTCTTTATAGGCTGTTTAATGATTTTTTAGAAGGCTTAACAAGGTTATTGCCACTAAAGTGGTTATATCTCAGAGGACTGAGAAAAAAATATATAGTTTAAGCCATGGAATTTTACAAAATGGTTTTGGAGAAGAATCCTCCAAACTTTGCATTTAGCTATCTAGGATATATATTTTGATGATATGCAACTACTATCAGTGTGCTGCTACACATATTTTAAACACAACAGGGCTCCAGTTCTAGATTACTTACTGGTTTTTTAAATGGTAGTTGAGAAGTTCAAAGCCATTTTATTACTACTGAGAAATTTATCTGTAGGGACATTAGAATATAAAGTACTTATTTCTTCGTGACTAAAATTGCACTATTGTGGGGTATCAGTTTGCATTTTAAAGTTGTAAATTCATGAAATTGCATTATGTTTATAGTTGTCATCAAAATAGGAAAAGGAACATTAATTTTTTCAAATTTAATTTTTGCCTGGATTTTAATTTCATTGCTTATTATTAGAGGGATTTATAGATTTTTTTCTTCTTAATATCTTTGACTTAACAAAGTTTATGTTTGGGAAAAAAAAATATATGCCACAGTACTAAAGAGATTTTTCTAGTTAATTATTTTTCCATTTCTTTTCATAGCCAAATATTTTATTGAGCAGATGGGACTCTGATACTCCTGTATCAGAGAACATATGTAAAATATAATATCCCTGCCTGCCTTGTTCACACTGGTATGAGAGAATCCTATTTTGTCCTGCAGTTTTGAAGCCTTTTCTGAGATGCAAGATGAGAAATGTGTGTAACATGGTAGATGCACATTTATTTGTCTCATAGCTGAAGGTGAGAAGAGCAGCTGAAGTAAGAAGATGCTACAATGAAATGAACTTTTGGCTAGATCTCAAAATTCTTTTGTTTAACAGTTTAGGCTTGTTCTGTTTCTTAATAAAATGAAAAGAATAAACTGAGAAATGGTGAAAAATTACCTGCAGTGCTTGTTTCCTGCTCTGTATCACTGGAGGATCCCCCATGAGATTCACTGCCCATGTAGGGTGAATTTCTCATGGTGGAAATGACCACCAAAATCCAAATTCAGGAAGAAATCTCTTTTACCTCTAAGCTGGGCACTTTTCATCACTGCCTATCCCACTTTTTTGTTGCCTGAATTTTTATGGGGCTGTATTTCAGCTTTGCCAAGAGAACAGCAGCTCCTAAACCAGGAAACATTTTCACACAGGGCAGCTTAGCCCTTCATGCATTTCCTTATGGATTTTGTTGTACAAAAGCAGGCAGCAGACCCAGTTTCCCAAAGGAATGGTTTACTGTGTTTGCTAACCTTGAGAGAGGGAAACAGTTAATTTGGATGTGCTCATTTAGATGATCTTTTTACCAGTCCTTGTGGGAAGACAGAGAATTACTTGCAGATATTAAAATCTCAAAAATGCGACTGAGATGCTACCTTAATAGAAGTCAGACCTTATAAATATTCCATGTGCCTGGGATTGTATATTACATTTCTGCAATTTTCATTCTGCTATTATCTATTTTTATTATGAGCTTTATTCCATCAGCAGCTCTGATAACTTCAGTAAAAAGTTTATTTGGAAAAACAAATCCAGAAAGGTTTTCATTGTAAACTGCTAGGGAATTTTTGGACTGCCAATCATTCTTATTCCAGTTAGGATTTATTGCCTGTTTGTTACTTGTAGTCTACAGATTATACTTATCAATAAGTTAGGATTTATTGCCTGTTTGTTACTTGTAGTCTACAGACTATACTTATCAATAAACAAAGACGTGTTTTTTTTTTTTTTTTTTTATTACAGCTTATGCATGTCAAGGATGATTTTTCATTCAACTGCATCATCAGACAAGTTAATTTCTGAATATCCAAAACCTCTAGTTTGTCAGCTCATGGGATGACATGACACCCCTGCTGCCATCCTTGAGAGGTTTTTATATAAAGTATTATGTTAGTGTCAAACTCATGGATCTGTGGCTGAAGGTACAAATGTGAACAAACTGGGAAGGGTGAGTTGATTCTCACAAGTTCCTTAGGATTAATATGGTTTGGGGTCCAACTTAAAATGAAGAAAAATGTGGTTGATTTCAGAGTTTCAGTAGTTCTTTTTCCATGATCAATCTGCTAGACTCTGTTCCAGGGAGGGAAGCTAAATAGAGAAATAATTTACCTCTTGTAAAAGCTGATCCAGGACCTTTCTGCTTACCTGCCTACACGGGTTAGAGCAGTCACACAGCAAGGAGGAGGCATTTGCACGGGGCCACCTCCTCCATATGGGGCTCAGACACACTAAATAAATAATACATCCCTTCCTAATGTCTCAGCAGGATGATCTTTCACCCTCTGGCTCTGGTCTCCGGGAAGCCATTGTAGTTCCAGTTACAGTCATGCACTTCTAATTTTTGAAAAGGTTAACACAGTTTTATCTTTAATAGCTGCTTGATCATTGCAGAAGCTAACAAGTCATGTTGGAAGCATTAGTCAGGGAGACAGGGGAATATATCTGGATGTCTCACACAATTATAAGAAGGGTTTTTCTCCTGCTGTTATCACTGCATTACCATGGCTGGTATTGAAATGACATATTTATTAGGGAAGAGTACATGGGGTTCAAGAAGCTTTGGGTGCTTGCCAGCAGTGGAGTGTTTGCCTCTCCTCTCCTCCATCTGGTCATCTGCTTCTCCAAACCGTCTTGTGAAAATAGTCAGGCTGTTGCTGCTCCTCTTATGTTCAAGGATTTCATGCTGGCACTTTCACTGACCATGTTTGCCACAGTAATTTGATTTAATGGCAAAATGCTGTGTTAGGTAGAGAGTCAAATAAAACAGCTTATTTTTTTAAAATGTACTTCATTAAGCATATGCAACTTTGTGTCAATTGTCTTTGAAAAATGAATTATAATACAAATTTATTGTTCATTTTAAAAATCTTGTGATTTTCCCTACATCTTCTCTCTGACCAGATCCAGCCCAGTTCTCTGTTTGCCAGGAATAAGTAAAATTCCTGAATCTCTCCTGCTTTGGTGCTCCATCTTGGGAGAGATTAATATCAGGAACTGGAGTCCCATGAAACCTGGAGTCATGGGACAGGCCAAGGGACATAAGCAAAATCAGTGGCCTCTCATGTGGTTTCAGCCACAAATTCACTCACTTTCCAACAATTCAGACTAAGAAATGTTATAATTCCTCCTGTTTTTTAAGTAACTACGTGCTCTGGGGAAAAGGTAGGTGCACGCAAATTTGTTTAAGTTGCTTTTTCACTGGAAAATAAAAACTGTATTGACTTGGGGATCAGCACACAGATATAATGTTATTTGGCAGTCGTCCATGACTATGGCTTATTTCTAGTGATGTATTTCTGTGTTTGCTTTAGTTCATAAAATACTTTGCAAAGATGGTCTACAAACAAATCTGTATTTCTTTTAATTGCAAAATATATTATTATACTATTTTAATATTGCATATGAATATGTAAATAAGAATATATCTATATATTACTAATATATCTATATCAATATCTACATTTGTAGAATGAAACAGATATGGACATTCATATCATTATAGATACAAATATCCCTGTGGATATTCCCAAAAGCATTCTGTGTTTAAGGAATGAGTCGTCCAAATCAAATATAACTAGCAACATCTGCAGCTGTTATCAAGGTTGCTCAGGTAATTTTTAATAAAGAAGTAACAAAAATTGTAAAATCCATTGGTTTAGAGAAAACACACATTGCATTGCACGAAGAAATAGTCAGTGCAAGATTGACATTTACCCACACCTAACTATATTTTAGCTGAGTATAGGTTAATTTCACAGCACCTTTTGTAGCAATTTTCACTAAAAATAGTATTTTACTGGCAATATTTCTTGCTGATTTCACACTGAACCACTATCACGTTGCATTTAGACTGTTTTAAATTTTAAAGTTGTGGCTGCCCCATCCCTGGGAGTGTCCAAGGCCAGGTTGGAGCAGCCCGGGACAGTGGGAGGTGTCCCTGCCCATGGCAGGGAAGTTGGAAGGAGATGAGCTTTAGGAGATGGCTTCCACCCCAAACCATTCTATGATTCCATGTTTTCAGTGGCTTAGTGTTACTACTTGAAAGCTAATTATTTGCTGTAATTGCCTAAAGATTCTGTATTGCCTTTAAGTGGGGAAAAGAAAAACTAATGAAGTTGTACAATTAGAGTAATCATAGCTAATAATTAAATAAGGCTGGAAATTGCATCTATGGAGCTGTTCTGCAGTGTTGGTTTTTTTTTTAATGTCCTAATCTTAATGACTTTGCTGAGTCTTAAGAGCAGAAGCTTAAGAGAAATTTAATGTTCCCCATCTACAGTGGATGACCAGAGACTGTGCAACATCCCAACATAATTAAAATTCTAGCTGAAAGCCCAGCCAATGTAATAACGAATGTAATAACATTTTGATGCAGTTACTGCAATAATGTTTTGATTTTTACTGTATCATGTGAAAGTATTTTGGAATTAGGAAAAGCAAAATGGGCAGAAATAGTCTTTTGGCTTGCATAGATTCAGGAGAGGTCTCTGACCTGTGCTGTGGGTGTGCAAACCCTGACATCCTTTCTTGTAGCCACCTTCTGGTGAGCAGAGAGGGTACTTGGGGGATATCTAGAGCAGTGAAGAGGGAGAAAATATCTTAAATAAAACTTGTTAGGCCAACACCGCAAGCTGGGAGGGAAATACTTTGGCTGATAACTGGGGGCAAGTCTGTAATGGTTGTGGGCAGTAGAGCACCAGTTTGGCCACACCAGGTTCCAGAGAAAAAAAAATAGTACTGGGTTTTTTTTATCATTTTGAGGTAAAGATTTTTTTTTTTTTTTTTCCCTAGCTAGAGCACTCTCTCAATTTTCTTTATTTAGACTGTTTGCACACACATATTTTCTAGTGTTGGAATTCTCTGCTGCTTAATGTAAACACTGGGCAACATCTCGGTTATTTTATCAGGAGTGTTGCACTAAACATGAATGTGTCAACACATGAATAAACCTAGAAAAATTCAAAATAATTGGACAAGTAGCTTCTACTGCAGCCTTCAGCTGACTAAACTAATAGCAAATGAGAATGCCATGGTGGAAATATTGAGACATGCAGTGCAGAAAACACATGAAATGCTAAATGAATCAAGAAAACCCTGACATCAAATTAGAACAGTGAAGCAAAACCTGACTCCAGGAGAAGGAAAATGGTACTGAAGCTCCTGCTAAAATTGTGACAGGCTTTGGCTATAATTCACCATCTAAATCCATGTGCGTGTCCCCTGAGTTTAACTTTGGTGTCACAAAAAAAAAAAAAAAAAAACCCAAAAAAAGCACCCAGCCTGCAAAACACAGAACAACTGGGGTAAGTTTAAAAATTGTCTGCTTCTGCCTTTACCCCAGGAAAAGGTGCTGCTGGCTCTGGAGTCACCTGGAACTTCTACCAAAGTGTGGAACAGCTCACAGTCTGGGAAGGGCATCTCAGAAACTCTCTGAGCCTTGCAAAATTGTCATTTAAAAGGCTCCTTCAACCTGGGAAGTTTAAAAAAAGCCCAGAAAATAACCAGAAAAAAACTCAAACCAACTAAACAGAAGATAGGAACAAACTTCCAACAGATGTAGCTGTCATTTAAAATTAAAGCTAAAAGCTGTGGTATGAAACCTTACGATGTGTGCAATCACCCTTGTTTCTAGCAAGGCAAAAGCAGCAATGTCTCCCAAAATAAATCCGTTAAAATAAAGGAACAAAGTGCACCAACAGTAATTAAATCAAGGCACTGAGTAGAAGAGCTCTACAATCTGTCCACACATGCATCCTATAGGTACCTCAAAGCCCTGTCCTCAAGGACCAATAATCCCTCCAAGAAGTGATTTACTTTCCTTGCCACAAAACGTGCTGAAACATGAAGCCATAAATTCTCCTGCTGAAAAGAGGAAAACATACCTGTCCTAAAAGTGAGAGGAGCAGGGAAGAGGAATGGTTAACAAAACCCACAGCATTGAGCCTTGAGCCTGGGCAGGGGAGCGTTGCTGGAGGCCTTGGCTTGGGATCAAGTGCCTATGAAAGAAGCAGGGAAAATGATTGTTTTAAGAAAAAAGACCCATTTCAAATAAGGCAGCCATCATATCGAACACAAATTTGTGGTGCTTCCAAAACAAAGCCCCCTGCTAACCTGGAAATAAAGAAATCTTCCCAAACTCGTCTTTGCCAGGTCTGAACAGCACTCATGTCCCCTCGGACAGAGGTGTGGATGGGACAGAAAACACCTCATGTCTCCAGAGCCTTTTTCAGCTTCTGGTTTCAGAGCCCCCTGAGTTTAACTTGGGGGTCCAAAAAAAAAAAAAAAACCCAAAAAAAAAAAAAAACCAAAAAAAGCACCCAACCTGCAAAACACAGAACAACTGGGGTAAGTTTAAAAATTGTCTGCTTCTGCCTTTACCCCAGGAAAAGGTGCTGCTGGCTCTGGAGTCACCTGGAACTTCTACCAAAGTGTGGAACAGCTCACAGTCTGGGAAGGGCATCTCAGAAACTCTCTGAGCCTTGCAAAATTGTCATTTAAAAGGCTCCTTCAACCTGGGAAGTTTAAAAAAAGCCCAGAAAATAACCAGAAAAAAACTCAAACCAACTAAACAGAAGATAGGAACAAACTTCCAACAGATGTAGCTGTCATTTAAAATTAAAGCTAAAAGCTGTGGTATGAAACCTTACGATGTGTGCAATCACCCTTGTTTCTAGCAAGGCAAAAGCAGCAATGTCTCCCAAAATAAATCCGTTAAAATAAAGGAACAAAGTGCACCAACAGTAATTAAATCAAGGCACTGAGTAGAAGAGCTCTACAATCTGTCCACACATGCATCCTATAGGTACCTCAAAGCCCTGTCCTCAAGGACCAATAATCCCTCCAAGAAGTGATTTACTTTCCTTGCCACAAAACGTGCTGAAACATGAAGCCATAAATTCTCCTGCTGAAAAGAGGAAAACATACCTGTCCTAAAAGTGAGAGGAGCAGGGAAGAGGAATGGTTAACAAAACCCACAGCATTGAGCCTTGAGCCTGGGCAGGGGAGCGTTGCTGGAGGCCTTGGCTTGGGATCAAGTGCCTATGAAAGAAGCAGGGAAAATGATTGTTTTAAGAAAAAAGACCCATTTCAAATAAGGCAGCCATCATATCGAACACAAATTTGTGGTGCTTCCAAAACAAAGCCCCCTGCTAACCTGGAAATAAAGAAATCTTCCCAAACTCGTCTTTGCCAGGTCTGAACAGCACTCATGTCCCCTCGGACAGAGGTGTGGATGGGACAGAAAACACCTCATGTCTCCAGAGCCTTTTTCAGCTTCTGGTTTCAGAAAGGACTGGGGGAATAGGTGATTGCACACCCAAAGTGGAAATAATTGCTGTCAGGTAAAGAAGTTTACTGTCATAGCCAAAATCCACTTTTACTCAAGTAACAGCAAGCTCTCTATGTATATTAAAAAAAAAAAAAAAAAAAAAGGCATAATGGAAATATGTCAAATATATCTAAATTCTGTGTATTTTACTTAACTAATAAAAAAAATAATTTGGCCACATTTTTATTTCTGAAATTATTTCTTTCCCATTCTGTGTGGATGTCTTTAAACCATCCTTCTGTGCTGTTTCACCTAATACCTTAACACTTGCGTACAAGGAAACGTCATTTTCAGATTACTGCTTCTGCCACGCACATTAGAATTCCTTCCCAAGGGAATGAAATCCTAATTTTTAACTGCCAATCCAATTATTTGCATTTTAAATATCATCTTGATTAATCACTGACAATTTGCTCGGTACGAGACACCAGTCAAGAGAATGTATTTTAAAAGTACTATATAATCAAGCCATTTAACCAAGCATTTTATATGTCTCAGGACAAAAACAAACCTCTGTCAATAAAATTACAAGGCATATCACAATCTACAACAGATGCTTTATTGAATTCTTTAAATATATTACTCCATTAGCATCAGTTCATGTCAGTGTGGCACGTCAGGTGAAGGCTTCTTAAATGAACACCAGATAAAGGATGAACCTGTTGCAGCAACAGATTTACTGTTATGGATTTAAGAGGCCTCTGCTGTATTCACATTACTTTATTACCATTTAGCACATTCTAATTAAAAATAAAAAGACTTCCCTTCTCCTCCTTCCCTTGTGCATTGAGAAGTGATTTAATTCTACAGAGAAAGAGCAAACGACAGATCAAAAGAAAATGTTAGACTATAAATTACCTGCTTCTCTGGACATATGGACTATTCATTAAGCATGAGGTTGAATGTTAGTTAAATTGCTTGGCTGTCAGATATGCTAATTCAACCGAGTCATTTTCTACATCGTGTACGACATTCCCTCGCTGTGATTTAGGGAATTGCTTCTCAACTGGAAGCTCTGGTTCCCAGGGACTCTCCAGCCTCATCTTTGCTGGTGTGACAGGACTGGCACTGCCCGCAAGGCCAGGCAGGTGTCTGCTCCACCACTACCACCCAAAACCTGATATTCACTTAATTAACCTGAGAAGGTAAGCAATCTCAGTGGATGAATAGCTAGGAAAAAAAAATTGCTAGGAATGGAAATGACAGCAGTACAGATTTGTCCTTCTCAAAGAAAAGCTCAAGTTTGCCTTTATGGAAATGAAATGCTGGGCTCCCCATGTTTCAAAGTGTCCACATCTTTAAAGACAGCCTGTGAATGGCAGGGCAAGGCAGGGAAATTGCACTCACAACAGAAATGGAGTTGCAGAAAAAAACTATGCTGTTGACAGCCTAGAAGTGTGTTAATGGGAGAGGGGGTAGCTCATGCCTTTTGGTACACTTGGAGGGGGTTGTGTAAAGGACCTACATTAGCACTACATTTTATTATTTAATTAAAACCTCCCACAGACATTTTTGTATTTATGCCAATTTTTGAGAGTGGAAAAATTGTTGTTATTATGAATGAAAGTCCTGAATCCTCATTGTTGGATTTTTATTGGATTTTATTTAGATTTTGATGGTTCTTAACATTGATAAAAAATAATAATAAGACAATTTGCGCTGGATAGATCCTGGCAAGAGTCTGCCAGAACCAGCTTAGCCTTAGCAGAGCTGAGTGAATGCAATTTAGCATTCTCCAGCAACCCTTTGCTCTTCCCAGGCTTCCTTTCATCAGAGACTTGCCAAAGTGTTTTGAACTGCTCGGTTATTTCTGACTTAGATAAACACCCTGTAGGAAACTAGATTAATACTAGTTCACAATGGGAAACCCTTATGACCCCCTTTCATTATTACCACTCCTATCATCATTCACATCATGAATAAAGATGTGGGGCATTGCTCCTGGAAATACATTACGTTGCTAAAAAGGCTGCATTTTCAAAGTTACCTTTGCCTTGCTGGAAGGGGAGAGGTGGTGCCAAGGCAGGCTGTCTGGAAGAGCTTCACATTTGCCAAAGTGAGCTGACACAGTGAACCTCCAAAAAGCAAGGCTAAGAAACATTAAATATGCCTTAAACTGGGGATTTGTTTTCTTTAGGATCATTTAAAGCTTACCTAGTCTCAGGTTAAAATGTTTCCCAGCTGTCGGATAGGGACAGATTAAGAAAGCTGAAGTTTAATCACAGCCTGGCATTGCACTTCAAAATGGTTTTTGCTGGATGAGTTTCCAACTCGAAGAGCACATAGTTAAAATTTATTTGGGACATTTTCCTACAGAGTAAATTTACCAAAAGGAAATTCAGTTCTGTGAGAGGAGAGAAATCTTCTGTGTATGTCAAACTACTTGAGTCATTTGGACTATAATGAAGAACATGTTATCCAGCTTTAACTGGATGTTCATGTCAGGGAGAAGATTTCACCTACTTAGCAGGAATTTGGTTATAGAAATCAGTCATTTCTCTGAAAAAGTACTGCTGATTAATCCTGTTGTGGCAGGAGTCACCAGGAAATTTTGTGAACAGCCTTGAAGTTATTTTATTCAGAGAGAAGGCAAATCAGAATTTTTCTCTGGAAAAGCACTGTGTTGTTCAGTGTTCTCCTAAAGAGTGGCCCTTTGAGAGAAGTTGTCAGATAGTAGAGAACTTGTTTTTGCATTTTATTCTCCATCTTTCAAGGAAATTTCTAGGACAGAGCAGCTTTCTGGGAACTGAGCTGTGGTTCATGGGCTAAAGTTTTCAGCAGACTGGGTTGTGGTTTGCCTGAATATTCCCTTTTCCTCTGATGAGACTGGTGTGGATCTGCACAAAGTTAAACTCAGACTGTAGTTAAACTGTAAATTAAGCCAGACTCTGCTTCACTGGTTTATCCTCCCTGAACTATTCTCTAAGGGCAATGCTAAGCACTCAAATGTACATAACTTATTAGAATGACATTGAAAGTCTGGCCAACTGGAGAGAGCATAAATCTGAATTAAAACGTCTACTTTTGAAGATTTTTCGTTACTGACACTGATTGCAATAGCTTTGGAATCATACCCCAAAAATGCAACTGTGCATGAGTTTGTAGGGTTTTATTTGTACATAATTATTATTTTGTCTCATTGGGAGTGGGTACAGAAGGTTTGCAGTGGTTGGAAAGATGAGGGGAGGAGTTGGCAGTTCCCATTTCAGTACTCAGAGCTGCTAAACTTAAAATTCAAGCAACAATTCCATAAACATGAAATATGAGGGTGAGAAGTGATTTAAATTTATGAATGGGGAATAAAATTCTCCTGCTCTAAAACTCTCTTACCATTTGCTAATGGTAGAATGGTAGATAATGATGGAATGGTTTGTGAATTTACTTTGTGACTAAACTACAGATTAAAGCAGTTCTGAGCTTTCAGAACATCAGAGTTAGAAGACACACAGCACTATGTAACTGTCAAGTATCACACTATATCCATAAAGAAAAACTCATTAAACAGCAGTGAAACTGCAGATGATTTGAAAGGTATCTAAATGTTTCTAAATTTAGCTCAATTAAAATAATAGACCAGTGTGAAAAATAGTGCTTAAGAAGTCTGAGGGGAGAAAAAAATTATTCTAGTGATCTAGTAGTCCGTGCTCTGTATAAACAAAGCTCTAAAGATTCAGAAACAAGATACTGTAATTGAAGTCCATTAAAATCAATAGAGGAATAAAAAGCAGAGGGAAATAGCACAGGAAGGAAAACATGCCAAGGGAGTTTCGGGGTACTGATTGTACCAAGGGAGTTTCAAAATATCGAGCGCTCACCTGCAATTTCCACTGAATAAACCAAAGCCATTGATGATCTAGAACTGAGGAAGCCTTGGAAATCTGTCTGCTGGTAAATTTTGGCATGAAACTCTAAGGACATTATTCTACTGACCTCGCTCAGCCTGTGATTCCACCCCGTCCCTCTGTTTTTCCTTTTTACAAGGTGTGGACTATAAATAAGTCATAATGCTGAATCACACCCTTTCTGCAGTGCAACATTCTCTGATCTGCCTGCATTTGCTTCATCTGAAAGGGCAAAGAAAAGTATTTATGTCTGTCCTTAGGCTTGCCACACTTTACCCTGTCAGCACCCAGTATCTCTAAAAATATATCTGTAATATATAGGGAGTTCTTGTTCCCACCCTGTCCTCTTCTCCCTCATGGCCACGAGGATCCGGAGGAGTCTCACCAGTTATAGGAACTGTACACCAGCAGTGACAACTTTCATGCTCTGACTTCATGAGCCCGGCTTCAGCAGCAAAAGATTTTACTTCTATTTGTGTTTTCCATCTGCTTTTTCATCTTCAACTGTCATTTTCATGACTTTCTCCCTATCTGTGAAAAATGTCATTTTTCCCATTCAGGGAAGTGCAATTTTAAAGAATGTGATTGTCATTTTTCCCATTCAGGGAAATACAGTTTTAAAAAAATGTCATTCTAAGTGTTGATGCTTTAGAAGAACATAAACTAGCATGAGATTTATAAGATATAATTAAATGAGATTTTGTTGGTTTACCTTAGAGGAAATTTTCCCTTATTTTCCTGACTCTTCTCCCTATTAAAATAACACAAAAACAGGGAAAAATCTGCAGCATCCCCATACAGTCACCATTTGAATTTACTGTGTTTGGGTACCCAGCAGACCCATTAGTGAGTATCATTACATACAGAGAGTGCTTATTTCAGGAAGAGCATCATATTTGATTATAAACTGTGGAACACATATAATTTTAATATGCTGTATGGGCCAGATTAATTGGTCCTTCCTCTTACATTGTAAGTGGTCTCATTTATTTCAGCAGAGCACAAAATTAAGTTAAGGAACAAATAAAAGCAACAATGGGTCAATTTAATAGTCAGGAGGTTGCACAGCCTGCACCACTTTTTCTGCTTCCACTCCAGACAGGCTGCTGTGATAATTTTAACTCTGCCTGGTTAATGATGATGTGAAATGCTGGCCAAGTATTGTACACCTTGCTCATGCCAGCAATCCCACTGAACCCTGGTGTTTATAGCAGTTTCTGTACTCCATCACCTGGATGCCATGAAATGAAGTAGGATAGTCCATTAATTTCTTTTAGTGCAGGACTGGCGAACTGAATACTGCACCAATTGATGTGCTGAACAGGGGGCTGGGAGGTTGGAAATGTACCTGATGCTGCATCTTTGCACACAGCTCAAGTAAAAAATAATCATTAATCCATAAACAGCAAAATGTATTTTTGAGAGGAATTTTTTTCCAATGAGAAATCAGCTGCTAAAATGGCTGCCATAGGAAAGTCTCCCCGTTTCAAGTGAGGTATTTGTGTAAAATGGCTGATAAACAAAAGAAACAAGATTATTTTGTAGCCACTCTTAAAAGAAATTTTAGGCCCATCAAGCAAAGAGATTATGTGCTCCTGTGCCTATGAGTGCATCCTTGCCTCAGAATTTCCTTTGCCTTCATTTGGTGGGCTAATTAATTCCCATTTATGTTTAAGTAAATGATTCTTCACAGCATTCACTGGCTTAGTCCTTATTGAATAAACATAAACAAAATTTATGGATAACTCTAAGCCCAAGTCCTTGAACTGCTGAGAGGACTGTCTTGAGAATTCAGCCTTCAATTCCCAACTTCTTAAAAAGTCCACAGTAAGTAATGATGCTCAGTATATCAGCCTGATACTGCCTCTGTGCATTAGCATTGCTCGGATGGTGTCCATAACTCTTGCAAGCTGAAGTCCACAGTAAAAACAAGCACCATCATGAGGCTTTTCTCCCTCAATAAAAATGTTTCTTTGCATGGAGACCTATAAGCCTATATCAAAACAACGTGTCTAACTAAATAGCCATTTGCTCAGTGGATTTTGGGGAGCAGAAAGGAGTTGAAAGGCACAAGTTTCAGTGGGCTAAGATGCTTGTCTGGCTTTATTTCCTCTGCCATCTTAAAGATGCTCAAAGGTGGGTGACATTGGATCGATTGATGTTGTTTTCTCAGCCTGGAGAAGAGAAAGCTCTGAGGAGAACACTGAGGCCTTTCAGTACTCAGAGAGGGCTTATAAAAAAGGATGATGGCTTTTTACCTGGGCAGACAAGAGGGAATAATTTTAATCCAGATAGAGATTTTGATTAGGTATTAGGAAGAAATTTGTGGCTGTGAGGGTGGTGAGGTGCAGGGTGCCCAGAGAAGCTGTGGCTGCCCCATCCCTGGCAGTGTCCAAGGCCAGGTTGGATGGGGCTTGGAGTAACCTGGGAAGGTGTCCCTGCCCATGGCAGGGGTTGGAACTGGATGAGCTTTAAGGTTCCATCCCAACCCAAAACATTCTCCAATTCTCTGCCTATGGAACACAGCAATCTGGCATTTCAGAAATATCAACAGGAGTGAAGTTTACTAATGTCCCTGTAAGTGGTTCCTTTTAGATCTTCAGGAAAAGGCATAAAAATTAATGTTTATAAAATAAAAATAATGATTTTTATTTTATCAAATCATTGATAAGTGATTTTAATAATACTTAATTTTGCATTGGTGGTATCTACTAATGTCATAGTGCCATTGCCTTTGGTTAAATTAGGGGAAGAAAACAGAGTATGGGCCTGACCCATGGGCACTGTGCCAGTGTAAGAAATCTGCTTGAGAAACAAAAGCAGGCAGGTATTTAAAAGAAAAAAAAGCAGACAAACAAACAAAACTACATTTTCACTTAGAAAAGGAATTTTAAAGACTAAACAGGCACAGATACTGTAGGAGCAGATAGGCAGCATTTTTAGGAAATATCCAGACTACAAGGGCAGTAAAATTAAAATGAAAATGGAGCAACTTAATGAAAAGAACAAAAGATTCCAAAAGCATTTGAGTACCTGTTTTACATAATGAAGAATTCAAAGGAAAAAAAGAAAAATAATGAATTTTAAATACTGTTTTCAGTAGTACCTAAGTCTCTAGTCAAAAACAGAAGCCTTTGTACAGAGCACAGCAATTATAGTTATCTAATAGAGTGTGCAAGTTTATTTCTTTGGACTTTTTCTTGTTTCTTCTTTTTCCTTTTATTCTTCCTTTACTACTCAGTTATTTCTTTTTCTCTCTTCCTTGCTTTCTTCTCCCTTACATGTGTGCACTGTTCTTTTTTCATATTTTTCCAGTGTCTTTTTTTGTTTTCATTAAGTTATTTCTAGAAAACCTTAAGGTGGCATAGTGAAAACGTGTGAAAGCCACTCTTGTTGATTCCTGTAATACAAAATTTTTAAAAGTGTGTTTGGCCTATGACTGTGAATAATTCTATTTAGGCCCCAAAAATGTAACATGACCCCAGTGGAACAATATTGTTTGTTACCTGTTAAACTGTATTTTGTGAACACAAGGATGTCTCCCAGGGGGATTGGATACCAAAGTCCTTTGGCATCAGAGTTCTGACAAGAAGATAAAATAGGAAATTAGGCAGGTGAAAATCATTTATCTGCAGGTGAGTTTCCTTTGCTGAGACTGCAGACTCCAAAACAGAGTTTACATTGGTGTCATCCTCAACACCAATGGCATCAGACAGGAAATGTCTGATATTATAAACTAGCCCATACTCAGCCCCTTAGCAGCAATGATCACACCAATCATTTCAACATCAAATACACTACAGCAAAAGTATGAGTAGCTTTAAATCATTTTTCTTTAGAGTGGTTTATCTTGTTGGCTCTCTCTCTCTGTCATTGTATATCTCCCTCCTTTTTTTAAGGCTTACATAATTTAGCATCAGAAAGAGTTGGGAATGAAATTGTCTACATTAGAGAAAAAAAAAAAAACAAATAAAACAAATAAGGCAAGTAAAGCAGAAATAATTTGTTTATTTTATCCCCAGATCCTATGAAAACCATAAAAAAAGTACTTCAGAATCTCTATCTCTGCCCATTTTGGAAAAGCAAAACACAAGAAAACTGTGGCTAGAAGCAGAAAAGCTGCTGTTGAATAATTTACAGTGTAAAGAAACACATGCACATCTTGCTTTTCTCACTTTTCCAACTGATGCCAAGCTTTGTGAAATAACACATCTTGCCAGACATATCTGAATGTCATCCCACCCCCAGGATTTTCTACAGAAGACAACCTAGCATGCTGCAACATTCATGCATTAAATAGTTTTTGTTTTCTGCCATTATCAGGGCAGAGGAATGTTTTGATATACACAGACTAGTTCCTCACATCACTGCCAAGTCCTTTGGCATCAGAGTTCTGACAAGAAGATAAAATAGGAAATTAGGCAGGTGAAAATCATTTATCTGCAGGTGAGTTTCCTTTGCTGAGACTGCAGACTCCAAAAGAGAGTTTACATTGGTATCATCCTCAACACCAATGGCATCAGACAGGAAATGTCTGATATTATAAACTAGCCCATACTCAGCCCCTTAGCAGCAATGATCACACCAATCATTTCAACATCAAATACACTACAGCAAAAGTATGAGTAGCTTTAAATCATTTTTCTTTAGAGTGGTTTATCTTGTTGGCTCTCTCTCTCTGTCATTGTATATCTCCCTCCTTTTTTTAAGGCTTACATAATTTAGCATCAGAAAGAGCTGGGAATGAAATTGTCTACATTAGAAAAAAAACAAATAAAACAAATAAGGCAAGTAAAGCAGAAATAATTTGTTTATTTTATCCCCAGATCCTATGAAAACCATAAAAAAAGTACTTCAGAATCTCTATCTCTGCCCATTTTGGAAAAGCAAAACACAAGAAAACTGTGGCTAGAAGCAGAAAAGCTGCTGTTGAATAATTTACAGTGTAAAGAAACACATGCACATCTCGCTTTTCTCACTTTTCCAACTGATGCCAAGCTTTGTGAAATAACACATCTTGCCAGACATATCTGAATGTCATCCCACCCCCAGGATTTTCTACAGAAGACAACCTAGCATGCTGCAACATTCATGCATTAAATAGTTTTTGTTTTCTGCCATTATCAGGGCAGAGGAATGTTTTGATATACACAGACTAGTTCCTCACATCACTGCCGATCTCATAAACATAATAAATATCAATAAGGCAATATGAAGCCTCCAAAGTTATTGATGCCCATTGATAAAATCTCAATTTCAAGAAAATCTTAAAGACATTTTAAGAAGCTGATACACAGAGCTTTTAAAAGGCACTGCTGATCATCCTCTATCATGTCTGCAGCTTCTAAGTCTTCCAAGCTGTTCATTTTCAGGGAGATTTACATTAGAGAGAAAATTAAAGGGTTTAGATTAAGAATGAAGATTTTTAGATTACAAATAATAAAGCAAACCTGAGTGTCTGAATAAACCAAATTATTGAGATTTTCAGGCTCACCTACAAGACTGTTTCTTTTATCACTAGTTCTTGCACTTCTGATAATTCAAGTTTTAACTGGAAAGAAAATAAATCCATTCCTTCAAAACAAAATTACTGTAGAATTAGCATAAAACAGTTTAATATTTGTTTTTCAGCAAGATGCTTGATATGGTAGATTTTAACTAGAAAAGAATAGCTCTGCATTTCCTCTACTAGGGAAAGACTTAGGAAAAAAGTAAAATTATGTTGATTTAGTATTTCCTTGGGAGACCTCCTCTTTTCAACTTCTTTCATGATTTCTGAAGTCCCCAAAAGAGAATCACTTATGACATAAAAGAGGAAAAAAACCAGAAGCCATTTTCTTCCAGCTTCTGTGGACAATGCTGTAAGTAGGAGTCGCCTCTTTTTCACCCAAGAATCATTTTCACTCAGTTATCAATACTGACAATTTTGCCTGTTCAGGAAAGGCATGATTGGTTTTGACAGGTCCTGGTGAAGGATGCACCCAGTTGTGTGCAGCTCTCAGGCTCTCTGCTCTGATTCCTGTCCCAGCACATGAAATCTCTGTTTTCCAGCAGCTCAGGTGCCCTCCTCTTCTGAGGAGATCAATTTCCTCGCGGCCAGTAAATGAACGGGTGAAGACGCTGCTGCTCCAAAAATCATTGCTGGGCACTGGTGGTTCACAGTGAGGAGGGGAAAGAAGCCAGTGAGTGATTCCTGCAGTTAACCTTCACACACACACAGACGGGCCGGAGCAAGAGAAAGTGCCACAGAGAGCAGAGCTGCAAAATCTGATCAGAAAGACAAACGCTCTTGATGGAAAGTGATCTTTCACCATCAGCTCCTTGGTTCAAACCCATTCAAAGGCCGTGAGATTAAGCAAGGTTAAAGGGCTGAAGTTACTGAGAGCCCAAGGCTCCAAGAGTTTCCTTGTCCTCTCTGTGTACTTAAAAGGAAAATACGAATGCACAGCAATACCTGCTAAAAATTTCAGTGAAATTTGAATGCCCTTTGAAAACTACAGAGAAATAGAGTTAATGCATTTCATGTATGCTCCTGCTTCTAATGGTAAACAGGGCTACATTGTCCCAGAAATTAAAGGAGTTAAAAGTTGCATGGGAAAATGAACACTGTCCGTAATAACAACAAAATATAGAAAGTGGTGATAATGATAAATAAAAGTATATTAACTATGATATTAATCTCAGAAGTGAATAGATAGCTAAATATAATCAAATCAAATTGAAATTGGTTATAAGAACATAATACATTATTATCATATTATTTCCATTTCCCACAATAATATCTACTGAAAGGTCAGTCCCCAGAAAATCAACTGCATCTCACACTTCAGCACACACTCACCAAAACTTTTAACCCCCATTTGCACTTAAGCTGGAGTAGAGATGGTTAACAGAGGTTTCTATCAAAAATGCTAGCCTAAGAAATATCAGCACCTTCCAGATATGCCACTGAGCATACAGGTGAGAAGCACCTGCACAAGTGCCCTCTTAAAATGTTTTCCTTTACAGAAAATGCTAGAAAATTTAAATATGGGCCCTTTCTCTTCCATTCAGGCAACATTTACATTATCTGAAGTTTTCAAAATACCTTTACTTGTGGAGCAAGTAATAATATTGTCTTTTCAAGAGGCTGGAGTTGCTACATTTTCTGTACTGCTGTCATTGACTTTTAGTGAAATTATTACTGGAGCACCTTTATTATCTGAGAAAAATTTTCAGTCTGTCCTTGACTCACATAACCTGGATAATGTGTGTGAACTGCTTCAGTGCGGGCAGTACAGGTCATGGCACACATCTTGAGAAGGGAGAAAGGTCCCTGATTATAGTTAAATATCTGCATCTACATGACTGGGGAACAGGAATTGTACTGACCCCTGTTTTGGTGCTTTTGGAAATTCTGATTTTCATGGCATTTATTATTGTTGCCACTTAAATGTTTGGGACAGGAATGAGAAAAAATAGATTTCAAATGCCAGGTGTTAGTAAATTGATTAATGCATTTCTGAAAGTCATGCAGTTGATAGAAAGTCATGCAGTTGATAGAAAATTAAGCTGATATAGGAACCTGCACATAGCACTACTTCTTTAGCTCTTTTCCTAAAGTGTAATAATATGCACTCCCCACATACAACAATGAATTTCACAATTCACCTTGTTGAAAAATATTTAATTTAGAACTCTTTTTGGTGTTTTTTTTTGTTTGTTTGTTTGTGGTTTTTTTGTTTTTTGGGGTTTTTTCCCCCCCCCACTAGCATGAGGTTTTAATGTTGAATCCTAAGTTTTGAAGCATGGCTTATTGGATAGATGACAAAACCCAGCATGGCAATTAGCACAGACAAGTGTGAGGGAGCAGAATCAAGCTTTCTTGGCAGCACAGTGAGTGCTATGCCCCGATGGCTCCATTTTCTCCTTTGCTTGCAGAAACAACTGCACCATTTCCTCATGCTGAGTCTCAGTTAGAATTCAGGAGCAAATGGGGAGAAGTCATTGACAAGTTTTTCCAGCACAGAAAGTTGACTTAATTTGCTAGGAGATTGTTTTCTTGTGCAAAACCACCATGATATCTGACATGAGGAACTTTCTTCTGAGACCTAAATTGTTTTCACCAATCCTTACACCACCATTTGCTTCACTCTCCTTAATGGTTCAGTTACCAAATGAGATAGAGGAAAATACTCCCATATCCCTTTAAAATTCCAGGAATAATTAACCTCTAAAATAAACTTTTGTTCTACTTTTGGAGGAATCATTAAGCAATAATGGAAACAATAGACTTTTTAATTAAACTTCACTGGAGAGGCAATTCTGGTATTTGCTGAGCTTGTCAGATGCTGCGATAGCATTTCCCAGTTTTGCTGGCATTTTGCTGCTTTTTCTCCCTGACCCTCCCTGAACTCTAGCTTTATTTAGGGAATCTTGATGTTGACAAAGATGTTCCCAGCAAACTGAGTTTCTGTCTTGCTTGCAGACACTTTCTGGCTGCCAGTGTCACCTTGTGCCCTCCCAGGGTGTGGTGCAGGCTGCCTTGCTCAGCTCACAGTGGCAGGTCAGGTTTCAGGGAAGGGAACATCCATCCTTCAGACTTGGTCATTGGCTCTCTGCTCGTATTTTCTCATGAACCATCTGAAGTCTTGACTTCTCCTGGAGCAAGCCAGATTTCTGAAGGTGTTTCCACTCTGTTTAAAAGGGATTGTCCCTTGACATCTGAACCACCATCACTGACCACCCCAGTCTCTGTTGAGGACTTACAGGTGCTTAGAGGAAATCAGCCTGTGAAGGATCTGCTGGGGAAAGGGCAAGGAGAAGAAACAACAATGTGAGCAACTCTAGATTTTGTCTCCTTTTGAATAGTCTGTACAAGAGCAGAGAAAAAGCACAGAGTAAGAAGTGGGTGAAAGAAGCAGAGCAGTAAATTAAGATATCAGAGGCAGCAGAGCATGAGTTTGGGAAGTTTGTGTTAGACAAGTGTTGTGTTTGAAATGTGTGACAGAAAGTTGCCAGACAAGGACACACACAGAAGAGTGGTCAGAGATGGGCCATATTTAGATCTATATTTAGATTTATTTTCATCTATATTTAGATGTTAATGAGGGTGGTTGGACATTAATGGGTTTTCAAATCTCAGAGCAAAATGGGTATCAGGAGCTGAAATGAGAGCAGCTCATCCATACTCCCCAGGGGGAAAATAAAGAGAACTCACCTTCCACAGCTCCTTTGGGTACAACAGGAGGAAAATCTGCTGCCAAACCCTGTCATGTTCCAATCATCTGCAAACACAACATGATGAAGGCACCAATACAAGTCTCTGTTAGTGGCAAAATGGGTTTTTTGAAGTCTTTGGTAGACAAGTCCAGAGGTAAAGGTGGGAAGAAAGGAGACAGCTGAGACACAGTGCAACAATTAGATCTTCTCACCCAGCCAGGTAGCAGAGTGTAAGGAAAAGCCTTATCAGCTCCTTGTGGGGAAGTGGAAACCTGGGTTAGAGAGGTATAAAAAAGGATCTCAGGAAAGTATCAAAAATTGTACTAGGAGATGATTGTGGAAAAGGAGCTATAAGTAATCAATAACTGTCTGGATGTGAAGAAAGCCTTGGCTGTGAAAAATCTAAAGGAAAATCCATTTACTGTATTATAAAACTAGTCCTTTAAGATCAATGTCTATTTTAAATCTCATAACTTCTCTCTGCAGTTATCCAAAAATTACAGTTGCAATTTGTCGATTGCAGCTATGGTAAAAATTAAAAATAAACTTATTTTATCCCCCTCAACCACCTGTTTAAAGAATGGCATTCAGTTATCATATAATAAATGCAAAATATATAAATAATATTTGGGTTTTTTAAAATTTCACTAAAGAGAAAATAATTTGTTACTTGAAAATTACAGTTTTCAAACACCAGGAGCTTAATTTCTGACAAGGTGATTTTAATGGGAATGACATTGGATTACTGCCAGGCATTTCATGAAAAATATCCCCTTAAGTGTCTTCATTATAATTATGAAAACAGTGCAGTTCAGCTAAATCTAAAAAACTTATCCCTAAGTAATCATGCCACGACTTTTCATTATAGTGCATTAGTTTAAAGCACACATTGAACCCAGGCCAAATCAATACTTGATTTAAAGAGGAAGAATGGAAAGTTTTGTAAAAGTCTGGAGGTGTCAGCGTCTGTACATCTCTTTTTCCCAATAAAAATGCATTGCAGTAGCATTTTCTATCCGAGAAAACATTTGGTTGGCAGGTTCTAAACACACAAAACCTGACGCAGATGCTTTATATAAAAGTCTGGAAATCCAGCTGAGACCCACAGCTGCAGGAGGGACATTTGAATAACAGAATAAATAGGGGGCCATTTTCTGACTGACCAGCTCATTTCTCAACTCATGTAATTTGAGAAGTGCCGAGTTTTCCCTTCCAAATCTTCCATCATCCAGAGCACACCTAGCAGAGTCTGATCTAATCCTTCCAGGAGTTAATTTCCTTTGTGTTCAGCAAAATGTTCAAGACTCCCTATTTAATCTTTTGTCTGTTATGTGAGCTTTTAGAATGGGTTCTGAGTATAGCAGTTTTTACATTATGTGTTTTTCCTGTTTATTCTGATCTATGTGAAATCTCAGTCAAATATTTTACTTAATTTTAAAATCCTATTTTTATGCCTTTTCCAGTAACATTAACAAATATTGTGTTAGTGCAATAGCTAAAATATTAGCATTAAATGCATGTTAAATACCTGGATGATTTCTAGGCTGAACGACACCTTCAGCTGTTGCTGTTTAACAGTCATCAATCTCTGGGAATTGGAGGAGAGTTCAATTTTTCTTCCTAATTTCTCCCTTATGCATTTTCAGCTTTCAGACTCTGGCCTTTTGGGGGAATATTTTCTTTTCTGGACATACGTGTTCCAGTGCTGTGGCCATGGAAACTGGAGTCCCAAATAAGAAAGAAAAGCAGAACAGGAGTTTCTGCCTCCTCCAAGACCCAGCACTAAGTCCCAAATCATCTTCTGCACTTCCCTTCTCTTCCAGATAATTGTTTGCTTCCAACTATTTATTTTTCTCTTGAACTGGTTTAGTTTTCATCTTAGTTTTCAACTATTTTTAAAGGTATAAAGATTGATTACATTCTCTCCCTTTCTTTTTAGCTGCCATTTGTCACTGTTGTGAAAAACATCAGCACGAAGGCTACTTCTATTAAATGGGAAACACTATAATTCCCATGCAATTTGTCCTTGTATAAGGAACAAAAAAAAAAAAAAAAAGGAAAAAAATAAAGAAGAAATAGCATTTCCTCCATGGCTAGATTTGATTTCCCCACATAAATCCACACCTTCACACATCCCACCCCCACATCATTTCATACATGCTGCCGAGTTAGTGAAATGCCACAGACTACAAGGAGATATTTTAGAAACAATTGCGTTTATCTTGTGAATGGCACCCTCTGATTAGCTTCCTTATAATCAATCACCCTGATATCTGATTGACAAAAGCCCAATTATGCCTCTGTAAGAGCAATTAGATGGAGACCTTAAAAGAACAGATTAAAAGGTTTGAATACTTGGAGAGAGTAATTTAAAAATATTTAAAGTAAATTACTTTTTAATTTTATGTATTCATCTATTTGTAAGTTAATGAAATTAATGAGGCAAGAAATGAAATGGAAATTCCACAACTTTGCATTTCTACAGTTAGTTTGTTTGCCCGAAGCAAGCACAGAAAACCATATTTACTACCATTCTGGAGCTAAAAATAATAAATAGTGTATAATTGCAAGAGTAATTCTATTACATATTTTGCGCCTTTTCTCTCATATAATCTACAAATATCCTAAATATCTCCCTGAAGGAATCTCTGTTGGCCAGCAGGAGGCTGAAATTCTACTGTAAATGTGTATAAAGTGGCCCCGGAAAAATCAAGCATTTCTATTAAGATTGGTTTTTTCCCTTCTGCAAACAATATCTGCTCAGCTTTCCGTGTCAACCAAGCTCTGAAATGAATCATTTGTAGAACTGAAAGCTGTGGCCTAAGAACTGTGAAAAAAGCAGTTTTCAGAAGATATGTGTGTACTTGAAATGTTTTCTTCCTGCCTCAGATGGGGAGAGATTTGCTCGTTTCCTTCGTCTTAGCTTGGAAAAATCAACACAATCAAAATAAATATAAGAAATGGGCTGAATCTCAATCCTGAAGCTCCTTTGCAGTCACTGAACATCCATAAGTTTTGATCAAGCACCCAAGCTAAGGAGGAATTCCAATGATTGATTAGGCCAGGTACTCTAACGAGGTAGCTGGGCAGCATCACCTCCTGCTGACATCTTCTGTAGTTCACTCTTGGTGGGCTGCCATCCTGATTTCTTTTGCTTATTAAAAAATCATAATTCACCATCCCAGTGCAGGGACACAAGGGATTAAGTTTTAGGGTCTTGGGTTGGGTTGTGTTGTTTTTGGGTGGTTTTGCCATAGGCACCTCTGGGTTACGATGGGCTATGGGAGCAGATGGGAAGCTCCTAGCAGACAGTGACTGATGTTTTTTTTGTTGTTTAGACTCAAAAATCTATCATCAGTGGGTGCACTGGTGGGACACAGAGCAAGAGAATAAAAACTGACAGTGTTGAAATGAGGCAGGAACGAGAACCACTGCTCGTGAAGATTCTCCTCAGAAATGTTAGGAAGGTCATTAAATAAAGCCTTGCTCAGGGAGGCACTGATATTTGATAAAGTTCTGAACATCAGGATCTGACATTACTGCTCATGAAATTGGTGGGAGCCACTGGGTTGAATCCTAAGCTCCTTTTGAGAACATCCTTAGAAGGATCAAAAAGGGGAACAAGCAAAGCATCAAAATCTGAATGATTACATCTAAAGTAAAAGGGAGTCAGTGCAAATATTCAAAGAAAGTGACATCTGTAGCCTTTAGGTCTTGTGAGAAACAAAATTATAACTTTTGAGAAAAGTAAGAAAAAGTACATCATCAGGGCAGATGTCCCAGGTTAATACAACACCAACAGAACATATTTTACTTTCACTGGAAGCCGTGAAGCACTTAATTAAAAAGATCAAGTTGGCAAGAAACCTTTTTATTAGTTATATCTAATTACAAGCAATTGCTGTAGTATTAAACAGGTAATATAGCAAAAGTGTCCTTTATTGTTATGAGATTCTATGTAGTTTAAAGCTCTGTTTAATAATACCAACAACAGTGATAATAACATTAATGTACAAAGCATTAGCAGGAAGCTTATGAGGTCATTGTACCTCTTGTCCTGCACAGAAGGAATCCTTCTGGCAATTTTGGGTCTCTGATTGGACTTGCAGGACTCAAACAAATAGAAAATCTCTAAGTTGCAATATTTGGGTCTCAGACCATCAATTGTGAATTTTTTCAAGCTCGTCTGTATCTCTTGCTCTTGATCCCTCATCCTTGGAGACCAGGATGCAGCATGGCACCATCCCTAGGATCCGAGCATGGAGATATTCTTTACATTGGTATTTTTTTTTAAAGAGGATGGTTTAAACCAGGTTGTTTTTTAAAGATAAAATAATTCCTCTAAAATGAATGGCTGGACACACAGCACTACAAAAGCAGCAGACATTTGGCTTTAGATGCTCATTAGCTGCTCTTTGGCTGGGGTAACAAAGGCATCAATCTGGATTTGACAGGGAAATCCTGTAGGTATTTATTCTCCTAACTTTCCCCACCACCTTTACACATAGACCCTGACCCTACACTCCTTCCTGTACCCCATTTCTCTCCTGCCAAGCAGGAATCCAAAATCTCACCTGACATAAGAGTTTCCTTCTTCTTTCACTCATGCCCCACTGCAGTGTTGACCACAATGGTGATTATGTTTCAGGTCTTGTGGTGGTCCACCTGCCTGAATGGTCATCAAACTTTAACAACTCCCCATCATTTCTAGCCAAAATTATGCTAATGGCAAACTGCGCAGAACTCAGATATATCAAAGCATCAAATTAAGGAACAATTTTAGACTTCCACAGAAAATTCATAAATTCAGCACAAACAGATTCCTGGAGCCATCCCTGTTAAGTCAACTGTGAATATCTGTGGGTAAGAGTAATTGCTTATGTAAGTAAAATAAACAAATAAAGTAGAAGATGACATCATATCTTTAGTAACACAAAAAGAGATCTTCAAAGTAGAAATAGGATTCAGTATGAATTTGTGAGAAGACAGAATCTTGCCCAGGATAGTAAAAAAAATTAATAAAATTTCCTAGCAGTGCAATAGTTCATCCCCCTGTTTGCAGCAGCCAACTGCCCACACTGAAAATCTCAGGCCTTGATATGCAAGAAACTTGACTTGGAGAGGATTTGGATCAAATTGAGTCAGCTGCATGAAAAAATTCTACTGAAATAAACCTCTTATTGTATATTTGAATTTAGATTTGAAGAACAAACCCTTTTAAAGTTTAAATCTAGCCAAAGTTTTACTTTCTTTATGATCTTTATATTATTTTTGCAGAGAGAGATTTTGACTTCAGAGCCTGTAAACCAACAAGATATCCTGATATTCTCACCTACACAAATTATATGTAAGTTATACGTAAAGTCATGCTATCTCCTTTGATGCTTTTTCATTGGAATTGGCATCATTGATACTAAATATATTGACATCTATGTGATTTTAGGCGCACCAGTGCATCCTTAGGTATTTATTATTTTTGTATTTCTCACTGCTATATTATGTTTTTCTTGGCAGCAGCTTTCTCACCTCTGCTCACGTCATTATCTGATACAATTAATCAGCAGGAAGTGCTGGTCTCTACAGTCACTGACTCATAAATATTATAAACACTCCTTCAGTGCATCCTGAAAACATAAAAATAATGATATCAAAGTGTATTTATATGAGTCATGCAGCTACTTCCATGGAACCAAAAATACATCTTTTTTTTATGGAAAAAAAAAAGGATCTTTTTGGCAGAGGTTGATTTCCAGAGAAAGAATTCACTGTATCTCTGTAATTCTGCTTGTTCTTCATTTGCTTCATGGATGATTATATTCAGATTATGGATATTGTAATGACTGAATATTTCAATGACAGTTTGAGAATGAACTATCTGAACTTGCTCAACAGAAAATAAATTCACAGTAAATAACAAAGTACCTTTGTCTTACAAAGCAAACTAAATAATGGATTCAAACTTCCTTGAGAAGAAGTATGGAATGTTTTCAAAATGTTAATTTGGAAAATTGGATACTCACATTTGTTTCCTGCATTTCTGAATAATCTGCAAGTGGAATCACTTCTCAACCAAAGCAGAAAAGAGAAAGGATAAATTTTTCAGAAATACTTATAGTAAGCCTAAGTAATTTTTTTCAACTTTGAAAATAAGAATTAATAGTGATATAAACCCATGTCAGTTCCCAATTTTGTGTTTTCCTATGTATTGGCAACTTTTGCAGTGTGATCTTAGCTCCACTGAAGTCTGTAGTACAAAATAAAATCCCTCAGTGGATAAACACAAGCACCCTGTGAAAAAAGAGGTACTCTGAAAATGAGGACCTTGAAAACACAACACACCTTTTCTTTCATCCTGCTCTACCGTTTTTACCTCTGTGAGCCCTCAGAAACCTTCAGCTTATTTTTCATGGACATTATGAACACCTTTCTCTCTCTTGTCTTCTAACCATCCACCAATGCAGAAGACAACCCTTCTCTTCTTGTTTGCAAAACACAGCTTTAGAGCTATTATTTCTCCCCCCAAAAACATATTATAGGCAGCAGCAGCAGCAAACTGTTTCTGTGATATTCACATTTTGCTCCAAAATACTGCAATCTTTGAAATAAATGCTGGAGCTGGAAAAGTCCTACATTCACAATCCCCTCAATAAGGCTAAGATTTCTTTAGTGGTCCCTGCCAATAAGACATAACATTTATTTTGGCCAGGATTCATATGTGTTGACAAGGGAATGAGCAAAGTCCTAACCCACTTTACACAGGCCGTGAAATATTCCCATCAAAGGGCTGCACTGCTAAACTAAGACTGATTTTAAGAGGTGAAGAATGCTGTATAAGCATGATCCCTTGGAGCAATTATAACCTTCAAAAGGCAGCCGTGTAACAGGATTTAATCTAGAGTAAGAAATAAAAGACCTACATTCTTGGGTCACATATGAGATAAACCTCAAATTCTGCATTTTTAATTTTTCTCCCAAGAAATGATTTGAAGAACATTGACTTTATTCAACTGCCAGACCTAAATCTTTCCAAGCTAATACACTGCTTCCTTTGATCCTACTTTGGCGCAGGCACAATCTGCCTCATTGTAATCTGAATCCTCTCTTTTGTTTTCTGTTTAACATCAGACACTTTAAGGGAAGAATAAAAGTCCCTGTTTCATACAGGTCTCAAAAACCTCTTTGCATCATTTGGCTTTACCTCTGAAACTGGCAGGTCTCACAAGTGTAAGATTCCAGCTACGATTTTCCAGTGATTTCTGGAAGTTTCCCTGTCCCACAGCTCTTGTATTCACAAACCTGCAGTTTGCACCCATAAAATGCTCTCTGTCCTTACCTTCTGGAAAACACAAAATATATACAAGTGCTAAATTCTTCCAGTTCTCCATCACATCAAGATGGTCAAGTTGAGGTTGCTGCCATGAACTCAGGCCCTCAGATTATTCACTGTGACACCCAAAAATCAAGCTTTGATTTTTGCTGAAATCTGAGCTCACTATCCTTGACTACAGCTGGGATTTGTGGCTCAGCTTCTCTGTATCAAGGAATCATTGCTGCTTTTCTGAGACAAGCTGGCCTTTGCAAAATCACCAGCATTTTCAAAAATGTTCATAGAATTCCTTCATACAGTCATTAAATATTGCCCAGGCTCTGACCCACCTGTGACAGAGCAGAGTCCAGCTCTGCACACAGAGCAATGTCACAGTGCACAGGGAGGGCTGGTTTTGGAAAAAAAAAGTCCCACAACAAAGAAATCCATCCCTGCAAGTGACCACTTCAGATGGTGCAAGAAGTTTTGTGATTATGAATCCTTAGGGCTATCTCTCTGTTGCTACAGCAGAATCATAGAATAACAGAACAGTTTGGGTTGCAAAGGACTTCTTTAAAAATCATCAGGGTCCAACCCCCAGCCAAGGGCAGGGACACCTTCCACCAGACCAGGTGGCTCAACGTGTCATCACACCTGTCATTGCATCACATCACTCCTCACTAAGGAGTAATGCTCCTTTTAATTACTCTTTTAGATATGATGGGCTCAGGTTTTCCTGACTACTTTGAAAGAAAACTTTACCGTTTTTAATTTGTGTTTCTTTACATTTCACTGCTGCAATTTAAAGGAATTTGGATGTGTCTATTATGGAGGAATCCTTGTGTTGGAATTTTGGTTATTGAGAATTTTGGATTTTTTTGTGTTGACAAGTATTGATTTTTAAGAGAATATTATATTTGACTTGAGGTTGTAGAGAAGTTCTTTAAAATTGAATAATAGAACTAAGGTTATAGATATATAGTTTAAATAGAAGTGTGTAATACTATATAGTAGAAAACTTAGAGTTTAAATTTTTAGAATATAGTAACATATATAAAGTAAAATAAAGGTTTTATGGTAGAAAGTAATATTTTTAAATATTTTTTTTGGTTTTTTTTTTAATGGCTGAGAATTTAACAATTTGCAATCCTTGCATGGCTGAGAATTTAACAATTTAACTGTGCAAACCAAACATTTCCTGAGTGCAAAAGCACTGCACATTCTTGCCTGGCTTGCTCAGAGGAATATAAATTAGTGGGTCAGATGGGAAACTTTATTCTTTCGTTTTTAAATATCTACTAATGAAGCGATTGTCAGAAGGCTGAGTCATAATGTAAATGTGTTTCTGACCAAAGGTCTGGCTGCTCAGGCACACTTCAGAGTATCCGGAGGAGTACATCTAATCTGCATCCACTCCAGTTATTCATCAGACTCCTGCAATTATCTCAAGAGTGCTGGAAGGAAACAAGCAGACACAGGGAAATTCTTGGAGTATATTTTGATCTGACTGAACCGAAGCTGCTACTTCTACTACAAGAAGAAATATTCTTTAGAGAAGCCAAAAACAATTACATCAAAATATATTAGGGTTCATCCTGACACCAGAAAGGTGGCTAACAAGTGTTTAGAATAATTTCTCCTGGAAGGAACCTTTAAAGGTCAGTCCTACCCCCTGCAATGAGAAGGGACATCTTCAATCAGATCAGGCTGCTCAGAGCCCTGTCTTTTCAGAGGATGCATAAGTCCATCCCTTTTGATGCTCAGGGGAGGGAAAAGAGCCACCAAAGGAGAGGGAAAATAAAGAAAGAAGGAACAATGGCATTAATACAAAGAAGAACCAGAACCAGCAAATTTGATTTAGTTCAAATCCTTCAATATGATGTAAACTAACAGAAACTAAGCTGCAAGTTATATTTGAAATTAATCCAAAATAGAATCATAATATATGGTGAGAAGATTTAGCATTGCGCACGTGAGAATAATGGCACTGTCCCTTCCCCTTGAGAGTGTGGATCATTCGTAATTGTTACTCTAATTTAAAGGCTTCTGAACACTTTTCAAGCACCTTCTCTAGATGGCAGATATAAGAAGGTCAGAAGTTTTATAAGTATATAGGAAAAGAAGGGACAGCTAGGAAACAGAAGGAGGAGAGAGTGAGAAAGAGATGTTAAACTGGTAAAAAGAGAGAGACTGGGATATTTGGTAGCTTCTCCTGCAAGTACTGGGATGGTTTTCAGAGGTAAAGACCTTCCCTGAAAGACTTTTTCAGCGCAAAGACATATTTGCAGTTTGGTAAGTCCTGAAATCAACCTGTGCTTTCCTATAGGTCTACACATCCTCACATGTTCCTTCCATAACTTCAAAAGATATTACTGAAATATGCAACCACGGTATTTATTTCCTTAATGTTAATTGTTGTCAAAGACCATGATCTGTTTTGACAGCCAGGGCAGATTTCTATGCAGCCTCTCAGCTGGAAAGGAGCTGAAGCAGAAGGAAGGATTTTTCTGGACCAGCCTGCTAGGACACGAGATTTTGGCTGTACAAACAGGCTCTGACTCTCAAGTAGGTATGTGCATGTGCTTGCACAGTGTTTCAAATATTTTTAACTTTGGATTGCCACCAACTAGTAAACTTTCTGTGTGCCTGTGCACATTAATTCTTTTCCTCGCTCTAAACTTCCTGACCTTCAGGGAAGAAATGTCTTGACATTATGTTAGGAAAAGAAACACACTTGGCTCTAGGTCTAGGTCAAACATTGACTTGAAAGAACAATAATTGTGTCAGTAAATTATTTCTGGCACAATATCTGTCACCTGTTTCAAAAGAGTTGAAGGCAAACATGCCCATTCCTCAGCTTAAACAAATCTGGCCTCCATGCTGCTGAGCTGGCAAGAGATGCTTATATTCCTTTTCTGATTTTTTTTTTTTAATCAAGTTTTAAAAAGTCCTTGTTGCCAGGTTTCTAAACAAGCCATTTCAAGCCAACTTCTGGTTTCTTCTTTGTTTTCTCAGGGGGAATTTGAAGGCTTCACTCTGAGGGATTCAGACAGTCATTTTCCTGTGCTCCCGTCTCCCCTTCTGCTGGAGAGTCAATATCTGGGAAGGACTTAAAATTCGGGGAGTTGGTAAGGACTAGGAGTCAAAGTACTCAATGAAAGTGTTTGTGTAAACACTAGGAAATCAAAATCCTAGATAATGTTAACATTATTGTACGGGAGAATAACAACATTGAATAGATGTAGCCACACACCTGCTCTGGAGAGCTCGTTTTAAATTGATTGTTCAGGTCTCACCAAGTGCAGCAACTTTTTCTTTTGATGCTTGTGTTAGTTTGAAGCTCAAGTGCAATGTTATTATTAGTTGCTTCTCAGTTGGTTTCTCACTTTACTCATTTCTGAAGGATTTTAGACCAATCTTGTTATTTTTCATACTAAACGAGGAAAACCAGATGGACAAGATGGATCACAGACAGCCTTGAAATTATGCTTGTTCCCCAAGGAAGGGATGAAATCCTGCAGTTATATCATTTATGAGTGGCTGTTTACTTTTACTGCCTCATAACCAGACCTTGGGATCCATTAATGACTAGAAATCACACACCCTGTAACCACCATTTATGCAAACTTTAGTGAGTAAAAAGAAGAGTCATCCATATCTTTCACGTTATGCTATAGGAGAAAAATAACATCAAATAACCCAGAATATGCTGCAATGTAAAAGTACTAGCTGCAGGTCTGCATACAAAAAAAAAGATACATAAAACTTTATAGTCAATGTCTTTTTAATATTCTAAATTAACACATAAGTGTAAAAAAATACTTTGCCTGTGTCCTGTAGGTCCTTAGCCAAGGAGGGCAGAGGTCTAACGTTTCGTCTCATAAATTTATTTTAAGAAATAAGAAAACCTGCCTTTGAGAGGTATGTCAATGCAAAAATAATTATTGCATGCAAGCCCCTCAGCATAAAATGAAATTAGACAAGAAATAAGGGAAGTGAAACAATACTATTTGAATGATTAAATCAATTTTGGCTGGGGTCGTGTTGCATAAGGGAAGGCATTATGCAGGCAGGACTATATTTTCCTTTCGTGTCAAGAGGGCTGCAGTTCATTTGACTCCTACACCTCAGCAGTGCATGTGCCACCCAGGAATGTTATCTCCCACTGCCATTTTATAGGAAATGAAAGCTGTTCCTCTCCAGTGCAAACCTCGTCACTGTGACCCAGGTATTGTTGAGTTTGGGTTGTTTGAAGAGGTTATACCCATAGTAACCTCAGCAAATTCAATTAGCAAGGGCAATCATATCTCCCCCTCTCAGTGTTTGAGCAGAAAAAAGCCTGAACTGTAAACAAGTTCTCCTCTGAGATCCTTTATCCCTTCCTGTAGCAATTCCAGTCTGGATTCACCATATCTGAAGAGGGATAACAGTCAAGGTGTGCAGCAACACACTTCAGGGTCTTATTCATTAAGATTCCTAAATACTTAATTATCTTCACTGGGAAGGGCCTGCAATTACAGCCCCTCAGAGCAGTTTGTCAGCAGCATGCAGCTGAATATGATATCTTATATTTTCTCAGGTGTCAAACTGATGACTTCATCACCAGCTTCTCCTGAAGTAATAATTTTCCATCTTGCAACATATCAGATGTGCTGCTGAAACTCAACCCCCAAAATATTATTTCACTTTTCATTTTCTTTTTTTTTCCCCCAAAACACATAATGTCTAAAAAAATCACAATGATTTTGAGATAATAAATTTATAGAGCATTTTGCTTTATTGCCTCGTATGCATTTTATTTGTTCTGAGTGCAGATAGAGGTGAGCCCAGCAGTATTTTCACATTTTGCCTCAAACCATTTTTTTCTCCTTCCAGGGCTTGTAAAGGCTACATCAAGATGTCTAGGCAGTGCTTGTGTGTAGTTGTGTGTCAATGGATTATTTAAGATTCTAAAGACTTTAAAATTATTATTTGTGTACATGGTTGGCATCAAACAATTAGGCTGAGGAGAGGCCTGGGTTTGGGACCATGCATCTGCAATTTGTTGAACTGATTGCTGTCAGATGGTCCCCAGGGAAGGAGTTTAGAAGGATTCAAATGAATGATGAGCCATGGGTGTGGATGGACAGGAGGCTGACTGAACATCAAATAAGGACACAATGAAGGGCTGTGAGGCCCTTGCTTCAGGCCATAACAAGAGCTGCAGTGCTTAGGAGGAAAACACTGCTGTGACTGGGTCTTTTCATCACCACCAGGATTATTGGATTTTCTTATTCTTATCAAACAGTGCCTAAAGAGCAAAGGATGCTGCAGTGGCTGGACCACAGGACAGTTGTGATATTCCAAGGAACAAACTCAGAAAATCAACACTCATCAGTTTAAACATCTTAATCTAGTCTATCATTTATTCTGCCTATTCTGTTTGTAAACTCCATTAAAGTGAATTAACAAACTATAATACTGAAGGCAGACAAGAAATCTAATTATCTTTTGTCTCAGAGCACCATATGCTTCTTTTAACTTCAAATAATAGGCTGAAAAACATTAGTATTTTAAATGAATCTTTGATGAAGTTGAACAAGAGAGAGGCAAAAAAAAAAAAAAAAATAAGCTAACCAATCCCTTCCAGTTATATTGTTTTTTGCTAGATGGGTTTACCTTTTTCATATGCTTGTTTTGCAGCATACCAAAGGGCAAATGAAAACAGGTGACAGGGTTAGTCACTTTTATGTCAGACATCATTTTGCTCCCAGCTGTGGCCCTGAGGAAGGTTTTGTTCATTGTTTTTTTTTTTTTATGCTACTGTATTTTTGGCATGCTCAACCAACTGCAAAAGCACCAGATGTCTCCATTGACTTTTTGAATAAACAAGCAAACTAGAAAATTATAATAATTTTAAATCCCTTCATATGTTGCACGCATAAAGGAGGGTCCTGTTCTTCGGGATTTATTTTTTACTCCAAAATGTTACACCACCAAAAATAAAAAGCAAACACCCCAACCCGCCAAAACAAAACAACCCCCTGGAGCAATACCTGATGGCAAGTGTGAATCCAGTGGCTGGAGAGCACTTTTTCAAAAAGTGGAGCCAGGCATTGCCCCTCCATCCTGCTGGGTGTCTGTGTGCACCGAGGACAGCGAGGCTGGGTGGGTGCAGAGCACCCCAATCCATGATCTTCATCCAGGAATAGTGGCTCTGTCCAAGGAGGTGTCCATTTCCCCCGGGGCATCTGAAAAGAGGAGAAACCTGTATGGAAAGATAGTTAAAAATATTTCTATTTAAAAATTTCTATTAAAAATATTTATATTAAAAATATTTCTATTGCTTAGCTCACTTTTGCTCACTTTTTCTTTTCCCTCTTCCTTGTTCACAGGTTTTACATAAGAGGTAACTGGTTTATCTGTACAGCTCTTTCTATCAGCAGCAACTATCTGAATTTTTTTAAATGCATTATTAGTCTTCTATAGAATAATCCACAAATAAACTTAGAGGATAAAAAAAATGGCTGTTCACAATACTGATGATAAAAAAAGAAAAAATCTATTTTAAATACTTGGCAAGACTCCTTTTTGCTTTGTCTCCAGGCAGGAAGAGAACAGGAACCATTTGGTGTGTGTGTGCTGGTAATGAAGACATACACATGGGCTACCACCAGCTCTGCTCCATGAAGCCATTCTGTGCTCAGGTGACTAATAAAAGGCTTTGTGGTGGAGATTTAGGGAAGAGAAAGGTTTTCATACATTTGCTCTGGTTTTCTTTTAAAGGATTACTCACATTCTTTCCAAAAGAAGCTGGCAATACTTTTTCTTGGAAAGGAAATTAATTATAACAGCAACTTCTGGTTTCATTAAATATATTAGTACTTTAATATTTCATATTTGGTTAAGAGCTGAAAAGAGAAATAAAAGCTGTTAAATCTTTAGCACATCACTTCAATTTCCTCAGAAAGTCTGGGGAAGCAATTCCTTCTATTCTATTCATTACATAAAGGAAAAGAGGATTATTTCAAATGTATTCAGAGACCTTAACTATGCAATATCCTGCTGGAATTTGCATGTAATGAAGATTTAGACCAAATTCTTCTTTCGGATGAAGTCACAGTAGTATTTTTTTTTATTTCAGAACTGGTTCTAATGAAATCAGATCTTGACCACATTGAGTTCTGGCAGGTTTTTGGGCAATGCCTCCTTCCCTGCTTGAAGAAATGCTCATATGGGTCAGTCCTGCTGAGTGGAGTTTCAGGGACCATCAGTCACCTGCAATATCCTCTGATTCCATGTGAAAAGTGAAAGGATAAGGAATTTAGATAAAGAATTGGTTAACAAAAGAATTTTACTGAAAGCAATAATCCACAAATAAAAATATGCTTTCTAGCCCTAGGAATGCCCTTTTCCAGTTTCACCTGCAGGAAAGGCACAACTGGCTAATACAAGTTCCAGATATTTTCCTTTCTAAGCATTTCATTTGGATCCTGACAGTTCTTTCACAATCCTTTGAGTTTTCATCTCTCCATTTCAAATATATTATTCCAAGTAATAACTACAGTATTTACCATTTTTATCTCCTCTCAGTGGTGCTATGAAAGTACTTTTTGGAGCTCTAAAATGTTTCTTGCAGAACATCTGAGGGGCACTGCAACCCCTCTCAGGTGGAAGTGGGTGCTTGAGACACTTCTGACCTTTTTACCCTTTTATCAATGAAACTTTTGTATTCTCTCTTTGCAATTAGACCATCCATACCAGCCTTATTTGTGTTTCTTTATAAAGTCTCTCTGCTGCTGAATCCCTTAGCAGTGATTCTTTTGCAGCTGGCCTTGCTTTTTTGGGCTGCATGTTCTATTTTCCTGGAATGAATTCCACATCACTTCTAAAACGTGGAATACTGTCAAAGGGAGGGATACTGACTGCATCCTCACATAAAACTGCTGAGAAAGACACATAAAATGGATCTCACCCCTGGCTGAGGAGGTCTTAGCCCCATCCCAAGACTACTACACTTAACTAGGCCTACTGATAAAAAATGCCAAACTGCCTCCCTTTTAGGGGTTCTACTCCACCTTTAGCCAGGGATGCTGCTCTTACATGAGCCTCCATCAGCTGTTCAAACGCAGGTGATGCCTCTCTTCCAGGTGAGATGCACATCCAGATGGATGTGGACAGGCCTAGGAAGCCCCAGGTGAGAAACCTGCGCTGCAGTGGGGGCAGCATGCAAAGGACCACCCTCTTTAATATCTTACACTTACTTATTTTAAGTGGATGTGTCCTAAATTGTGCAGTTAACGACCTTAATCATTGAATCATTGGGGGTGTCTCCTCACTGTACAGTTTTCTATCCCAGACACTCAGGAGAAAGGCTGGAATGCAAATAACTGAAATCCACTTTTTGAAAAAATTAGGGCTTGGGTTTGTTTTTCTGTTTTTCCTTTCTGTTGTATTACATTATCATAGTAGGTCTCTTCTAAGTGAAAATAATCTATTCTGTCCCTTTTAATGAGTTCAGTCTTAAGCAACAACTGCACTAGCAGCCCCTCATCCTATCTTTGGGTAACAGCCTGTCTTCACTGCTGAGTGATACTCTGATCAACAAGAAAAAAACAGAGAAATGGACAACTTCCCCTAAGCCATCATAAATATTTCCTGCCAGGACCCCTGTGATAAGATGGAGCTGCTGATTTCATATTGCAGCTGCATCCCAGAATGGCAAAAAGGAATTGCATGGTGCTGCTGCTTAGGGAGCCCATAAAGTCCTAGCTAGATCTCTGTCCCCACATGCCCACACCAAGGAATGGATATGATAAAGCTTGGACCTCATCCAAGCTCTGCTTTCTGTCTCCAGCTTTGTTTGCAGCAGCCCAGCCTTTCAAATTTATACTGGAATAATGCGACCTCAGGAGATCTTTATTTAAACAAATAGAATTAGGTTGTATAGCTATGTGGCTGATGACAGTTCCTGAAACACATTCAGCAGCAATTTGATGTTATTATTACAGCAAAGTAGTTTCCAAAAGGTCTCAGTTAAATATTTCTCCACTAACTCATCAAGACAAAGAGTTGACCTCAGCTTTCTTTCGGAGTCCATCAATACAGCTCCTTGGGAAGCAGAGGTGCTGTTTAAAACAAAAATAAATCCAAGAACTTCCACCTCCTCCTGTTCCATATTAGCTAAACACACTGAGTCGGCAGGGCTGCCCATCCCCTGATGGCCCATAAGAGCTGTTTTCATTCTATTTTTAAGGGTAAAGTTCTCTGTAAAGGTGGGCAGCCTGCTGGGCTCGTGATGGATTTAAGATGTTGGTATTCAGATTAGGGCAGAAGCAGCTAAAAAGGAAGGAAAATATGTTCTAGTCTTGCTGCTGTGTTCAATGAAAGCCTAATCACATCAGGCATTTTTTTTCAAATTAGCATTATTTGTGTTTAGCCTTCATTAACACAGTTTAAATTGAACAGTTGGTTATAGTAAACCCTACAGAAACAGGGACATGCTTCAGCTTCTTTGCAAAGGGGCCTGGGGGCTGCATATTTATAGAGATCCATGGAAAAGATTACAAATAAAAAACCACAGATGCTTTTGTGTGAATTCAATTCATATTAGCAATGTGAAGCTATCAACATGAAGGAAAAAGATTCTGTTAATAAGGGAGCATCTCTGCACTTGTCAGCATGACAGAACTGTTCTGTAGATGGACATTTTCTCTAGGATAT
Organism: Pyrgilauda ruficollis; assembly: GCF_017590135.1. NCBI lineage: Eukaryota > Metazoa > Chordata > Aves > Passeriformes > Passeridae > Pyrgilauda > Pyrgilauda ruficollis. Next base: position 3,134,594 of record NW_024524377.1, on the reverse strand, counting down.
GCACGTTGTAAAGCTCACCAAGCCTGACATTGCCCCAGAGTCTGGATTCACGTTCAGGGGCAGATATAGAATGGTTTGAATGGAAAGGAACTTTAAAGACCATCTTTGCAACCCCCTGCCATGGTCAGGGACAAATTCCACTGTCCCAGGGTGCTCCAAGCCCTGTCCAACCTGGCCTTGAACGCTTCCAGGGATCCAAGGGCATCTGTGCCAGGGCCTCACCTCCTCACAGGGAAGAAGTAGAAATACAGACATTTATTTCCCACAGAGTACAGCTACATGAGACCTGCAGGGATTTTGGAGGGTGAAATACACATTTTTTTTTCCTGGTTGGCCTCTGTGGTCTTGGAAAGCTCTCCTGGACTCAGGGAATGGTGGGGCTGCCAGGCAGATCTGGTGCCCCAGAGGTGCCCAGCACTGTCTCAGAAAGGTTACCTGAGAAAGAGCTACCCAAACTTTGTCTACTGCCTGGAAAAGTTCTCATGTCCTTCTGTCAAGTTGCCCTGTTATCCCAGATGTCCTTGTCCATACCTTCTACTTGCCCTCTATACTTTTAAGCCTGAACTAATGTAAAACTTCATCCTCCAAAACGTCAAGGCCCATTTCCTTCAATCTTCCCTTCATGAGCATTAACTCCTGAAGAGTGTGGGATACATACAGTTTCCTGACTGGCACACAGCCCTCTCCTCCAAGTCCAGATAAATTAACTGCATGAGCTGCTCTTCCCTCTGTTCAAGGTTGCGGTTTTGCACCAAGCCCTTGATGTCTGGGGACTGAAAAGGTCACGGGATGTTGGAACTCTGATGGTTCACCAACAATGGGGCACTTCTGGAGGCAGTGCCTGTCCTGGGGCCCAAGGACAGTGCCAAAATCTGCCAGAGCCCTGTGAGGTTCTGCCCACCCAGCAGCAAGAGAGGTGATGGCGCTGCAGGAGGAGTGAACCCAGCACTGCAGGAGCAGGACTCACCTCTGCCCGAGTCCCCACTTGTTCTCCATGATACAGAACTAACTACAGAAAAATAAACAAGATTTTGCTTACAGATATGATTGAAGCACCTCGGTGGAGGTTTTTACAGCAACCAAGGGAGCACACTGTGAGTTTGTAATCAGGCCATGCTGTACTGTCAGAGACTGAGTCCTTTCAGCAGCCGTGGCAATGACGTGCAAGTGTTGAAAAGTGAAAAAACAACTTTATGTTTTTCCCCGTGGGGGAAAACACTGAAAGCTTCTTTTCCTTTTTAATATACTAAGAGGTGTAAAAGATTTCATGCTATCTTCAGATGTCAGTGTTAGATTAGGATGTGATGACAGAGGACATAAGGTATTGCTGGACAGTAAAATGCCTCTGGCCACAAGCAAGCCTGTCCTCGTTAATTTTATCTCAGCCTCATCTCTCTGATTTGTCACTGGCTCTGAATTCTTCAATCCCTTCTCTCCATAAAAATGTCTAGCTGTCTCTTAAATTCATTTATGTCGTTGCCTTTTATGACCTTTCTTGATAACTTACTCTTTGTATTTTCTATCCTGAGTAAAAAGCTCTGCCTGAATGAATTTTCACATTGGTCTTAATTTCCTACTTTTGAGGGTTTGTGGCTGTCTGTCCAAGTTATTTCAATTCTGCACCAATAAGAACATTATATTTATGGATATTTAGTTTTTTCACTAGCTAAAAAGCTTGGGGAGTGTTGTTTTTTGGTTTTGTTTCTTTTTTTTTTAAATAGAAGTTCATTTTCTGAAACACCCATGGGCAGCCTTTTTATTATTTTTTTGCCAGATATAAGTTTGGAAAGAGTTTCAAAACTATACATATCTATACTGTACCTGCAGCAGGGACTCTTTAGCAGGGTTGGGTGTGAGCCAGATAAACACAGCCCTGACTCAGGCTGCTGGCTTTAGCAAGTTCCTTCCCAACCTACTCTTCTCTTCCCCTATTCTATGGTTTGTGTGTTTTAAACCATCATCCTCTACTCTGTCAACTGTGAATGCAGCTTCTGCAAAAATGTTCCTCTTGACTCTCTTGATAATTTTGGCAGTACTTGGAATATTAAAAACTTTGAGAAACAGTAATAAAAATACAATGTTCACGTGTATCTCTATTCATATGCATCTCTATTCTTTACACCTCAGCTTGGGCTACCTATAAAAGTCTCTCATATGCATTTTCTATTTCCAGACTTTGTGCTCCAGACCAGTTCAAAAGGCTTTATTATTAAAACTTTACCCATTTCATTTCTGTGCAGATTTCATTGTCCGTCATGGCCAATATATCTTCCCTTAATTTTCACAAAGTCCAGCCAGGTAGGTCATGACCAGATTCTTCTATAATCTTTTTATATATTTAGACACTGTAATGAGATCATCATCCAGTGTGCTTTTTTTTCAGGCTAAATATGCTACACTTCTTGAGTCCCTTTCTCATCCATGGCATAAATTTAACTCCTTACCTTTACCACACTGCTGTAAAAACTGACTGAAGTGTCAAAGCTCTGGGTGGCTTTTCAATTTTTTAAGTTGGTACATTATTTTAAAATTTAGTGGGTCCAGCTCCTTCCTTCCTTCCTTCCTTCCTTCCTTCGCAAAAACCGCCATTTGGAAGCATTAGTGAAAAAAAAACCAAACCCAAACCAAAACCCAAAAGTTGACTGCTGTTTCCCAAATGCTGGCTCTTCCATGGGTTATTCTTACCAGCATCCAGCCCCTGGCTTGGAAAGAAGGATAAAGGCTCAAGACTTTTTTGTTCCTGTATTATAAACCACACAGGTAACAGAGTTGGGTAGAAAATTGAGTAAATTCTCAGCAAAACAACTCAAGTTGTGCTCTGGTATGTGCATAATGCTCTCTTATAAAGGGAATTTTTTCCTCTGGACTTATTAATGAGAAGAAACTGTGAAACACTGAACACATGGATTGTTCTGCAGCACTAAATAATTACAGCAAGTTCTTCTAGTCCTGTCTGTGAGCTGGCAATGAAATGACTCTTTCTTTCCTCTCAGTGTTTAGCTATATTAATTCCTATGTCCCTGAGTTATTTGGCAAGAGTAAGCTGAAAATCCAGAGAAAATGCTGCATTTATTTTTTAGTAATTTAGTATTTTTTTAGTCTTCAGTCTCATGGGGCCAGCATGGTTTGTACTCAGGAAAGACATAATTTGTTCTGCTTACAAGGAAGGAAAAAAGTAATTGGGGGGGGGGAGAAAAAGAGGAGGGGGGGGGGGGGGGGGGGGGTGTTATTTACCATTGTTGTATAAATAAGAGCAGTTTGATGTTGAATTTGGAGGAAGATGTGATTGGAATTGCCAGACAGGTAAAAGAGTGCTGGAGCTGATGCTCAGCAGCCAGGACAGGGAGCACCAAGGACAAGGTCCCACAAGTGCAGGAAGGATGGTGGGCTGATGCCTGTATTGCCATCCCTCCCTGCAGGACCAGCTCATAGGCATGCACTCTGCATTCAAAATATTTGTTTCCAGCTGCAATTCTGTGCATGAGCTGCAGCTGCTTTGCTTGGAGGCTGCATATCCTGCTTGGGTGTTTCCATAAAGATGGGAAAGTTTCTCAGCAGAAAAGGACCATGTAACAGATAAAGCAAATATATATATTTTTAAATATTATCAGACTAGGACTAGATTAAAGTGATAATTATCAAGGAAAGAAATGCCATGATAGGCTTGATTTACTCGAGTCTGGCTGATCATATGAGCACAGAGCTACACTTCCTACAAAGCATGCCTGAGATCTATTCCTGAAACTGGATCCAAGTGATATTCATTAACAGCTCTACCATGCATATTTATTTTGCACTGCACATGATAATGTGTGAACAACAAAAGGGATAATGTCATTATGGAGGTGCAAGTAGCAGCTCTGTACTTGTGAGCAGCTTTATGTTCTCATCCTCTCATTTTCTGCTCCAAAGATCTGTCTGCATGATGTCTTTGGTTAAAATAGCAGACAAAAAAAAAATTTAGAAATAAAAATTGTTCCAGGAAATTTAAATCCAGATTAAACACATTTCTATGCTGATTATTAAAACGTCATTTAGGTATCATCTTATGCTATGCTTTTCACACAGATCTCCCACACCGATGAAAATTTGGCAGAGATGGACTTAGAGCCTCTCTTTGCTTCAGGAGCAAACAAGAGATGCAATTTAGGCAGCCCACCCTGGAGATGGCAGCACTGGCCAGGTTTCCCGAGACTATGAGTGTTCTGTCCGCTCATGCTTTACTTGAGCAAAGCTTTGGCACAAACTCTGGTGCCAGGATTTATATCAGAAAGTGTGGAAAGCTCACAGGGCTCCTCTGAGCTGCCTTTTGCAGCACTGGTCTGCTCATGAGCTCCACAGTTTCAGTAGCTCAAAACTGCATGAAGAAAGATGTGTTTTTTGAAGGAAATAAAAGTCACACCCAGCAAAAAACAAACAAACAAAAAAAACCCCTAAAATACCCCTGAAAATATGATGAGGCAGAAAAATGCTAATATCTCAGCCCAGGGTGGCTCTGAAACCGATTTTGAAGCAAACAAACAGTGAAAGAAAGTTACAGGGGAGTTTTAGAAAGGTATTTCTGTAAAAAAGCAGGCTGCTCCTGTGTTTGTTGCACATGAGAAGGATGCAGGAGCCTCGTGCACGCCCAGGCTCCTTTGGTCACAGCAGGACTTGTTCTGTCCTGCCTCGAGCAGAGCAACTGCTGTCACCCAGCCCCGAGTGCCAGCTGCACAAACAAACAAACAAACGGGCTGGTCCCCACCACACTCGGGAATTTCTTTGATGAATTGCCACCAGTGGAGAATAATTTATCATAGCTGAACCATTTTTTGGTAGAAAACACTGTCTGAGCAATGAAATATGTCAGGAAATACCTTTTAGCTGGAGGTTCTGTTCAGGATGAAAAATGCCTTCCTTGAAGGAACCAGCACACTGATCCCCAGGACAGGAAACAGGGATGTGCAAGGAAAGGTCCTTCATCCCAGGAGTGCACTGTAAGGCTCAAACAATGGAATCCCAAATGGAATCCCTTGTCTGCACAACCCCGTGGTGAGGGATGCTCTTGGGAGACGCAGAAATGGCAGCGTGAGGACATGAGTGTGCATCCTACACCTCCAAACAGAACATGTCACCTCTGCCCAGGAAAATTATTCAAATCTCAATACTTCCTAGGAAGAGAAAATTCTTCTCATGAGGGAAATGTGTCTCAGGAAGGATGTGCTTGTTCTGGAGCAACAGCCAGCACTGCATTTCCACCTTTCACCAGAAGTCCTCAGGAGCCATTGACTCGAATCACTTCTTTCTTGTGTCATGTGTGTTTTCAGACTTTCCTCACTCTAAAATTAGTTTGTGGTGTCCTAGAAAACCTGGGCACCAGGAAAAAAATACTAGCCTTTTGTTGGGACTTTTTTTTTTTTTTTTTGAGATTTAGGAAATATTACCATCTACCCTAGTGGTATAATAAACAAAGCACTTATTGGAACAAATGGACAGCTTTCATTTTTGTCTCCTCTCTCTAGTAAATAACAACTTATTTGAAAGCAGCAGGAATTAGCTGAAACGAAATGAAACGACTATCCATGATAAAGGTTTGTGACAACCAGGCAGGAAATAGTTTTCTGGTTTCATTCCAATTTTTTCAGTCTGGGACATTTGTGGCTGCTGGAATGGGTGAGAGCTGAGATCTCACTCTCCATTACAAAGGGTTTGTGAGGCTGGTGGAGTTCTCATGAGTCCACCAAAACTTTTCTTTTTCTCAGGTTTCATCTCAGTTTTGATTTTCTTATGTTTATACTGCAGAAAGAGAGAGCAAAGCATCAAAACAAAACTCATTTCCAGCCTTCAGAAAACGTATAAGTGGGTTTAGAAAGGGTTGGAATGAAATACTTCAATAACATGCAAGCCTTTCTCTCTGAAGAGTTTCACATCAATATCTCTGTGGAAACAAACATTTTCCTGATTTCAACAGGCCAGTGCTTCTCCTCAAAACACCTTTCAAGGCTCTCACCTAATTCAGAATGTTACACAGACACAACTCCAGAAATCCTATGACTTTCTTTAGGCTTTTTGAACTTTCCTAAAACAAAGGCACGAGTTTCCATTCCATTTTCTGGGACAGAAAGGCCTGTGGAAAATTGTAATTGTTTAACATTCACTGGAGTTTTGCAGAAGAGGGTGAAACACAAACCTTTATTCCCAGGTTCTCCAAACCCCTACACTTTACAGCTGGGGTCCAGAAGAGAGCACCTGACATTTCCTCAGTGTCCTCACCTGGCACTGCTGATGGGCACAGGCAAAAAGCTCCATGCAATTGGAATCTTGCTTTGAAATCCATGACCCTTTTTGGGAAGCTGAGCATGTATTGTACAAGCTCCACCAGCAGAAGGAGGGCAACCAGCTACACCCTCATTTCCCTCCCAGTGCACTCCTAAGGATCCCAGTGGGTAACAGAAATTTTGCTTTATTACAGCCCCTCTCTGTATGGATTAATGCACTCACTGCAGCCTTCTAGCACTCCACTGCTCAAGTAATAGACTATAATATCCCTGACATTCAGGATGAAAAAAACCAGAATACAATTAAAACCAGAATACATAATATTCACTGAAATAAAACAGATTTCCAATCAATTAAAACAGACTCTCCTTCCAATAGCACCAGACAAATAATACATTTACAAAACTAATCGGTTCTACACAAGCTGAGCTAATGAGTGTCATTTGGGTCACATCCTCAAATTGCAAATAAATGTTATCATTTATCAACCTAACACATTACTCAATAAATCTTCTGCACCACTGTTCATACTTATCAGCTGTGTCATTTAATATTCCTTTCTGGTTTAGAAAACTATTTCCTCTGGTTCCTGACCCTTTGTAATGAAAAACTCCTGAAAACAGACAGTAGCTAATTCAAGAATCATATAATTTGGAGCTAAACAGAGCTGTGGCTGGTGTTGAAATGCTCTAATATTAATTTTTCAATGGGTCTCCTCCCAGGCTGGAAATACTATGATCTGTTGAGATTAAATTTTCATTTAAGGAAGGTCAGACCGCAGTCAATGCCATAAGAGGTTTTACAGTATATAAAAGCATGAAAATGATTTTCTGTTTTTTCATTTATGCAAGAGCAGTTTGGACACTCCCAATCCCAGGCATAAACCCTCTCTATCTCAGCCACCCGATGCACAGCACACCACCTCACATGCAGATTGGTGATTCTGGTGATTTCAGCATCCCCCAATCCCTGCTGGCATGGAAAGGACAAAGGGGGAAGCTTCCAAACACTGCTGACCAACATCCCTCCATCCCTCCCTGACAGCCATGGGGAAAACAGCTCTTGATACCTGGTGGGTCCTTTCCTTTGTCCCAAACTGCTTCCCCAGCAGTGACATGCTGGCAGGCTTACACAGAGAGGCCCCTTTTCCCAACACATCCATTCCAGAGCTGAATTACTCAGATTCATCTTCTTCACTGCCAGCACGTAAAGCACAGGCACGCAGCCACTGGGACACATCTGAGAGGGACATCCTGTGAGTGTGCTTCTCCAGGAGCGTGCTTGTGTGTCTCCAGAGCTTGTCCTGAGTGCCTACTAAACACTAAAGGAGCCATGAGCTGCAGTGCCCTCCTTGTGCACCTGCTTTGCAACCCACAGCACAGCTATGGACACAATCCACAGCTCCACATTGCACCAGCAGGGCCCTCACTAGCAGTGCTCAAGGTAGTAAATGATCTGTTTGATGTCCATGGCTGAGCTGGCCATGCTGGTGGTCAGCTGGCTCAGGTTGTTGTGTGGATCCTCATTTTCAGTTCTCTTTTTCCTACCTCTTTCTGTTTCCTGCTATTTCTGCCATCTCCTGCCCCACTGCTGCTCAGAGAAGTGCCCTTGCATTGATTCCAGCCCCCTTTAGCACCATCAAAGCTCCTATCCCATCATCTTTATGGCTCCTAATGTTCTCATCAGCTTCCTTAGTTTTACTTTCAGCTCACATCCCACCCATTTCCATTTCCCAATGGACCACAGTCTGTTTCCTGTCACCTCCTTTGGTCCCTCTCCTTCATTTCCCTCCTTTTCATTCTCCTCTGTCCTTACCTTTCATCATTTGAGCCAGATATGTTTTGTGATCCCCTGCCTGCCTCTGGCACCTGCACAGCTAAAAGTAAAATTGAGACAGCATTTTGTTGTCACCTTGAGCCTGGTTGTGACAGAAACCCCCACATGGAGAAAGATTTGACTGCTCCAGCAGCTGGAGACCCAAATAGAATCACAGAATGGTTTGGGCTGGAAGGGACCTTAAAGATCATCGGGTTCCAAACCCCTGCCAAGGGCAGGGACACCTTCCACTAGAAATATGGGCAGGCTGTCACCCCTGAGTAGGAGCAGTGGAAGTATGGATGTGCAAAGCTCTGCAAAGCTGGGACACATGCAGAGGTGTGTGAAGATCTCCCCTTTAGGGAAGCTGTGATTGCAAAGTCAGCAAAAAGCACCTCTGGTACAAGAGGATCTGCTGACAAATAACAAGCTCTCATAGCAGGAGATTTAATCAAAGTAATGTGGCTCAAATTATGTAGCCAGAAGCAAACATAAGCGTGGGTAGTTATAAACAACTGAAAATTAGAGGTTGATTATGGGAACTGTTAGATAATTTTAGCTTAAACAGAGAATTCTTACTATAGATGTGGCTCCCATATTGTTTATAAACAGGCTTAGATCTACTGAAATGTCCCATCACAAGGAATTCTGCATCCATCAAAAACTGGCCACTTTTAAGTTCTACCTTATCTACCTTATCTATCTACCAAATCTATCTGATTTCACTGAGAATGTATGGAAACAAGCAAATCTGCCATTCTGGATTTCCATATCAACAGAACTCAGATAAACATCCCAACACCTCACCTGCTCCTTTGAGCTGTAGATTTGATATTCCTGCTTTCAGTGGGAGCCCTGGAAACTTAACAGCACTGGAATATCCAAACTGGATTCTGCTGTGCAGATCTGAGAGGGAACTTTACACTTGACTGTTACATTTATTCTAATGTTTGTTTATATAATTTAATAAACACATCAGTACTATAGGTGGAATTTAGCAATGTGTAAATACCTCAAAAATAGTATGCGTAACATTTACGGTACAGCATAGTCATAACACATCAACCACTATTAAAAACCCATTTACTTGAATTTTAGGGTTGCACTTCACACTGCTAAATGTCTTAGATAAGTTTATCCAGCCATTTCTAATGTAACATGCAACATTAAAGTAAAGGCATTTGCAGTGCCCCTTGACCACTTTAACCAGTTTAATAAACCATGAATAATAAGGTACATGCACAGAAGTGTCGAATAAGTATTGGGTGAATCTTCTTTTCTTAAATATCCATGTCCCCACCTAAAAGAAACACCTTTTCTTTGAATGACAATGTGCTGAACTCCTGTGAGTTAAAGAGTCTCTTCGTGCTTTCAGTAAATATTTTCCTTTGTGAGCTCAGCCTGTGTGTATTGTGTGTGGGGGTGCTTCAGATGAGTATTTTCTGGGAGTATTTACATTTCTATAATCACATCACCTGTAGTGACAATGAACAGTTGTTAAGCATCTTGTAGAGCTTTGTCTTGCTCAGAACTACTTCTTCCTCTTGTGCACAAAGAGATGCCATAACTGTGTTAGAATGTTTGCATTTAGAGAAAACTTCACGTTTGTAATCTGGAAATGTCTTCACTGAGTCATGTTACAAAAGGCAACTTTTAGGTAGCCTGGCATGGGATGGACACACAGCCTGTTCCACGAGAGCATCTATTTTCAGAGACACAGCAGTGAGACCTGAGAGCATTCACAAACCACATTCTGCTCTCTGTGCACATTGCTGCACAGAAGCAGCAAGCAGATTTTCACAGGGATGTGAACTTAATGCAAATTCCTTGCCTGTTTATTCTGTGAAGATACATTCCATGCCTTTATTCCTTCGCTAAACAGTCCTTCATTTAACTACAACTTTGTGGCACATAATCCTTACACCCATGCACAAACTCCTGTCTCTGTGCTTTCCCTTTGTCCTTCTCCCATTCAGCAGTGTGCAGTGTGCAAAGCCCCAGCCTTTCTCTGCATTTATCATTCCTCTCCCTGCTGCAGCTCCTGCAGAACCTGCCTTGCGTGCTGAGGAACAGCCAGAAAAAAACACCACCCAACCATTTAACAAGACTTTGAGCTCCAGTCATCTGGATTTAGTCTGTGGATCTTGCAGCTGGTATTGATCTCAAGGAATAACTCTGAAATAGTAAGTTCTGGGAAAGTAAATAGAAACAGCCACCAGGGTTTTTCTTACCCATGCTCCCAAGTATTGAATGCTCCATTATGAAAGCCATTCTGGTTATAATTCTTCCCTTATCCCAACTTCTTTCTGCTGCTTGCTATTTTCAGGGAAACCTAATAAATAGTTTCTCCAGGGTTTTGTTTTCAAGGATACAGAATAATGGTTGTAACTTGCCTCAGGTGCCTGTTCACCATGGTTACCACGTCGCGGTTCAGAGAGCTGCAGAACTTTGGACAGCGGGGAAGTGGGCTGAGGGAGTGAGCCCCTGGCAGGACAGGGAAGCAGCTTGGAGACTCCTAAGGTGGCAGAATAAATTACAGATTAATTACCACTGTCTAAGCAATGACAATCATAATCTGTTTTTCAACAAGAGATGACATCAGAAGTCTTAAAGCCCCCACATCACTTTAAAGCCAGGAAAATTAGCACAGGTATGTAATATGTCTCATCCTATGGTTATTTATAATTGCAAAACTTTCTTGACCTTCGTCTGATGTGTCAAAATTTTTACTCTGAGCTCTGTCATTTCTTATTTTTGCCCTTCTTCAACAGTATGCCTAGATTTTTAAAGATTTGTCTACAGCACTAAACAGCAATCAAAGGATGATGAATTTTAGACTTTGATTGCATGTAAATGGAGAGACAACAATGCATCAATATGCTGCTGCTCTGAGCAACAACTGAAGCCTATTCTCTCACCAGCTTTATGGCTGTAAGAATCTGACTCATAAGAAGGTATTTCATTTAGTTATTATATCACAGAACAGGCTGTGCTCTGTATAGTGCAGTGTCTGCTGACTGAGTCTTCAAGATTAGTAATTATTCTCCAAAGATGAGATTCAGAAAAGCACCACCTAATCAGTGTGCTGGCTTTATTGCACACGTTACTTGACATTAGCAGTCTGTTTTACTCCAGGCTCTGCAGCATTTTGGACATCTTTTTTGCAACTACTTCAATAAAGTTTTGGTAGAGAGCTCAGGGTGTTAAGCACATGTTCAACATTAACAATAATGGCAGTCATGCACATATTGCTATCAGGACTTCATTTACTAATTACCTCCAAGGCTTTATATTCTAAACCAAATACATTAAGTGTAGCATTTGCCAGAATGCACTTGAGTTTCTTTCATTCATACTTCTGTTCCAGGCTCCAGACAGACCAAATATTCTGGTCGTATCACTCTTTGATGCTAAATTGGATACAAATGTACTGGGGTAATTAATCACACTCAGTGTTTATTGTGCATCTTTCTTATTATTATGCAAGCAGATTTCTCACAGCTTGTAGTTCATTATCAGAGTGCATGAAAACAGCTGATTACCTTTCTTCTCATATAATTACATTAACAGCAAGGCCAACTTCCTTTTTTCCACGTATCTTTGACCATGTGAAGTATTTGGGAAAGAATCATTGGGAAAAAAAGAGCAATATTTCACAGGTTTCAACTACCACCAACAAACAGAAATAACAGAAATACCCAGCATTCCCATTCCCATAGGAAAAAAAAAAAAAAAAACAACACCAAAACACAGAAATATAGGAGTGCAGAAAACAATAGAAAGACTGACGAATAAGCCTAAGTTTAGATAGATTTGGCTGAAGGAACATGTTTTTCATAGATCTGTGGTTTCATTGTTAAATGGTTAAACAAATAAAAAAATTACCATGACCCAAGATGCATCAGTTCAATGACTTTTACTCATCAGCCCTCTGGATCACTGGGGCTGAGATTTTTTACCTTATGCAGGTGTTGCTTTACTGTGTGCCTATAGTCCCAAAAAACCCATCTTCTGGGATCCTTCTTTGGAAATGGGTGCTCATTTTCCAGCCATCCCACAGCTCTCTCTGTTGTTTTGGCATTCCAGCCTTGGGATCCTGCTCAGAGCTCTCTGTATTCCCCTTGCCAGCCGCCTGTGTGTTCTGAATAAGATGTGAACATTCAGATCTGGAGAAGCTAAAAGAGAGTGGATCCCATTTGGATTTAAGTTCAGCCTTTTAATGATGGACAGCATCTAAATAGCTTCACCTAAACTTATGCTGATGATGGATATTTTTAAAACAAAGTAAAAGTGTTATTTGGTTAACATTATTTTTTTTTCTTCTTGAATGGATATGCAATTTTTTTTTTCATTAAATTACAAGAAAGTGCACTATGAGATTTTATCTTCCTTTTTCAGTTCCTGTAGCAGATATTTTGCTTTGTATTGAATCTGCATTGCATTATTATTCATAATTGCCCCATTTTGTCTGATAAATTACAGGGAAATGAAGAAGAGTGACTTAAATTCTACAAGGAAATTAGGAAATTTGCTGGCAAAAGATTACCTCCATATTGACTCACCTTAGTGGTTTTTTTAAAGATGATTATTAGAGGAGAATTCATCATCTAAACTTCCCCTAAATATATCAAGCCTCAGCCCATCTCTGATATAGAAAAATACCAGTCTTACAAAAAGTCATGGCAAACATAAACCAGAGGAACCTTTGTTCAAGGTGCTCTAATTGGCCCCATCCACTGAAAACAAACACAGAGCTGCTGTATCCCAGAACAGGGGGTAAAATCAGCCTTGTTCTCCCTGTGCAGCTTTTGCAGAGTTGAACAAACAGGTGAGCAGATAGATTTTCCTCACTCAATACTTCCAAGGGGAAGGGCTGCCAATCAAGGACCTGTTCCAGGAGTTGGATGAATGATGGCAAGGGCTGCTTACAGCCAGGGCTTTCTGTGTGTGTAAGGAGGGTCCTCACTCCACTTCTGCCCCACAGAGCAATTACAAATCCTCATTTTGTACCATGTACCTTCTTTGTTTGAAGAACAGAATGCTTGAGCAGTTACTGTGCCTGTTTGCATACGGGCATTTTACAGCAAGCATCATCAACCCTGTTCCCTTATGTAATTACACCAGCCCAGCTTTTTCCTGGGGCTTTCTTCTCCTTCTCATTATGCTTTCACCAGCACTAAAATTCTCTGTGCCTGCCTCTGCTCTGCCTGTCTTCTGGACCCAATCAGTGTTTAGAGCTTTAATCAAACTGAATTTACACTCTGCATCCTTTCTCATTAGTTTGGTTACACTTTAAAAACTGTAGAGACAAATAGCAGTATTTCTATTATGCTTTGGAATTATTTCTATTATGCTTTAGAATCACTTCTGGGATCAAATTATCTTTCACATCTGGATGAAGCTGTTGGCTTCACTGGGACTGCATGTGCAGATATCAAAACAGAGTATGAGACCAATGGATGACTAATAAATTAATACTTTCAGAAAATTAGCTCTCTTCTCTGATGGGATAAAGCAGTGGCACAAAATCAACCATGAACATGTACTTATTTTCCTAATGTTTATTTTTATCGTCTGTAAATTTACCAGGAGGGTAACTCCCTCTGGTAACCCTTATGAAATTTCATAAACCTGTTATTTTCTTATTAATGACTTCCCTCTAGGATTTAAGGTGGAAAAAAAAAAAGGGAGGGAAGCTAGGTCATGCACTGTACTGCTCTGACATATACATATTTAAATACTGGTTACACATGTGGATCCCATTCCAACAGCAAGTAAGGAAGAGAAACTTTCAATCAGCTTCTACAGTTCCAGGGTTTCTCTCATCACTGCTTTTAGACTTTTATGCTAGAAAATGATCTTCACTGTTAATTTCACATATTAAGTGGAGTAGCCTTTGAAATTTTTGTATGGTTCCTGTACATATTTCCTAAGAATATGCACCATATTTTCACTGCTGAAATATTGGAACTTTTTCAGATGGCAAATTGTCCATGAGATTTATTCTTGCAAACAAGAGCATTATTAGTTCCTTCTTTCATTTTTCAAAAACTGGTATATGAAAAAAGAGAGAACTCTGCCCTCAGATAATTATTCAAGTAAACTGGTTTCATCTTATATCAAAAGCAAGCCAATAACTGCTGTGCAACAAGAGACATAACCTAGCATAAATAAAAGGGGGGTAAATTGCTCCTATGATTATATGAGATGAAGGTAAAATCACAGGTCTCTGATGGACAAAAGCTGCATCTCATCTTGTCATTTGTGGAATTCAGGATGTTTCTATTTATGCTATTTGGGGCCACTGTTTTAGCTTTCAGTCTTTTCCCCCCTTTGCTTCCTCCCATTTTTATTCCTATTTTACCAAGAGCCCAAATTTAATTTCTTCAGAAGGCCAGGTTAGGGCAGCTCACCCTCTATAAGTGTTTGAGTTCAGATGCTGTGGGGCACTTTGGAAACATGAGATAAAATACTGTTATTCTCTCCTGATATTCCCTGGGACTCAACACACTCTGACAAACATGTTCTCAGCCCCAAATTATCCTATTTGGATTAGCAGGGCTTGCTGCATCCCAGAAGGAATGGAGGCAGCACAGACCTGTCCTCCTCTTCTTCCTGTGTAAGAAATAAACCCTGGATCAAACATCCTCACCATCACCACCCTGGTGAAAGAACAACAGATGGACAACCACAATTTAGAATCTCTCTGGAATTCCACTGGAATACTTAGTAGTGTTTCTTTTGTTGTTGTTGTTGCTGCTGCTGATTTATGGAACAGAGCAAGATTAAAAAGTATTGTCTCACTGGGGAAACTGAAAATTGTAATGAGCTTCGTGGTCAGCAGTGATCACATTAGCTTTCCTTAAAACAGGATATATCCAAATTCTCATCTAATTACAGTTTCAAAATGAAGTAAGGGAGAGAAAGGTCACAGCATTACAGCCAGCATATTTTGTTTTCCTCTGGAAAGAGTACAAGAATAGTTTCGATGGAAGCAGTTTGTGATTAGGCTTGATAATTTGTAATTAACTCTCCAGGGTGCTGGTGAGGCCTAATTAATTACTTATTGGAAAGCATTTGGAGATCTTTGGATCAACGCTGTTATAATAATGCCAGGAATTGTTGTTATTGTTATCATTAGGTATTTTCCATCCCCAAATGCAGTTAGGTGGAAAATGTACCTTTATTACTTTATGATGTCGTACAGGCAGGACTAATCTGCAGAAAAGCAGTATTTAAAAGCTGAGAATCATTTTTTCTGCAGTGTGAGGCTGGAGATGTTTATTCTAAACCTGTGAATATAATTTATGAGTAAGGCAAACACATAAATTGCATTCAGGAGTTTCACAGTAATAACACACTTTATATTCTCCATCTGCAGATAAGCAGGTGCATCTATTTGTAGGATTTGTCTTAAGTTATGAAACTGTCTTCAGTGCTGTGAAAGTAGCATATCATGAATGCCTCTGTGGGTTCAGCATCCAGCATTCATTCTCAGGCCTGTCAGCAGGAGCATGCCACCTCTGCAATTAACCCAAATTAATACAGAAATGGGGGGTCGTGAAGAGATGAGGATCTCCATCCAAACCAGGATGATACCCTGCTGCAAAACACCAAGAAAACAGTCCACACAATATTTGTTTTTCATAGAGCCTGGGTTTGCAGGGTGGTACAGACTCACGTGTAAAAAGCATGACAGATGCTGGCTTTTCTCCCAAAAGTCAGAGAAGAGAAGGACAGCTCCAAAAAACAGCACCTTGCAGAAGGCTTGAGCTGGAGGAAGGAACTGGCTTTGGCAGTGGAGCTGTGGAGGAGGGAGGTGAGCAATGGAACAAAAGCTGTGTGCAAGGACGCAGGAGCCTTCCAGTGTCTCCAGACAGAACTCCAAAAATGTTCATTCTTGGTAGAGAAACTGAGGAATCCATAGAGAATTTTCTCAGAATTGTAGATATTTTTCTCCCCTCACCCCAGATCTTATGTTGTATGGTAGGTAAATCTAAAGCAAATGGTTAAATTATGCTCTGTCACTGCCAATCATAGCTGCAGGTTTATCTTCAGTATCAGAACCCCATGGAAATACCTGCAGTGAAAAAATATCTAATTGTGTCACACTGAAGAGTCCAAGAGATAGGAAATATTCCTGAGGTTTCCTCGCTGCGAAGAGCTAACAGCCTGGGAGTCTAAAGCAGGATGCTTTGCTATACACTGTTCAAACAAAGCAAGGCTGAAGTCTGAAGATAGTGAGTGTCTTTCAAGTACAGATCGACCCTGGAGCAACCCTGACAGTGTTGGGAAAATGGGGGTAAAAATAGACACAAATAGACACCTGATCTATGGAACTCATAATAATTACCCAGAGAAATATGGTTTACTCATAGTAAGTATTCATGCTTCTTTCAGAAGAAGAAAGATCTCAAAATATATTGCTTTCAATATTTTGTCCCTTGTAGTAATATATTCATTAATAAATCTCTAGATAACTATATAACACTTCTTTTTTAATATATATATTTATTTTTTTATGGTGTTGAATGTGTAGTTCCCTCAAGCATTAGCTGTCTCTAACAAGCAGGTTGTGGTGGCTCTCTGTTTACCTTGTCAACAGTACTCATTTCTGTTATCACTCTTCTGGAAGAACAAAGTTTCTAGATATGCCTCAAAGGTGAACATAATTACGCTGTTTACATTGTTATTCCTACAGGGATCATGAAACAGTACTTAGAATGATGTTTACAGTCATCAGCCAGGCAGAAATCACTCTGTAGGTAGGAGAAAGGCAGCAAACAACGCCCCATCACCGGCTAATTACAAATGGGACTGTGCTGTGCAAAGATCCCCTGCCTCACTCCTGGTCTAGGTGTGGGTACAGCAGTAGCCTGAAGCATTCAGCAATTAATCTGTCCATCAAAACAAAATTTCTCTGAGGTGTTTTCATTGGGGCCCCGCAGACAGAGTGACTTACCAGTTTCTAACCTGATATTCAAGGCAAAAAAAAAAACCTCCAAAAAACCAAATATAATGATGTGAGGTTTAATGTACCAAAACACCCACATCCTTCCTCTGTGCCAAACTTTCCTGGTTTTCTGCTAGGCTCAGCAGCAAAGTAAACTGAAGCCCACAGAATAATTTCTTTTAACTTCAGAGTGGTTTGGGTCAGAAGTTTGCAGAGGAGCTCATGAAAAACAGCAACGAAGTGGAAATTCTGCTGCAGGGGTGTTCACACCGAGGGAGCACAGCTGCTGCTCCTGCCCTGCGAGCTGCCTGTGAGATCACAGACACAGCAACACTTTTTAAAGTTATTTTTCCAAAATAGATAAGAAATACTGATTTACAACAGCTTAGCAATGATCATTCATGCTTTGCTTCAGACTAAAACTTCGATTTTTGCACAAAACCAGGTGTTTTCCTTATTTCCTTGTTGCTAATCACCAGCAAGCCTGTTCCATTCAACTGTGATGTTATTTGATATTCACAATCTTCCTGCTGCAATATGAAGTTTATCCTGGCTGACACTTTCCTTCCCTCATTTGGTGGCTTGGTAGTCAAACATTGTTGCTGTTTGTGGAGGATGAGCACGGGGGAGGCATCAGCTCCATTGCACATCCATGGCAACGCCAGCCACACAAGTTCAAATTAATCAGCCAACATCATCAAACACCTATCATAAAAACCCAAAAGCTATCATTTTGGAGAGAAGAAAAATATAAAAGAAGTACAGCATATGAAATGCATCGAGGACGCAGCAAAACCAATTTTTGTGGGAATCCTTGGACCTCGTCGACGCAGCTCTGTTGTTTATGGAGGCAGTTATGGCAGTGTAAACACACTGCTGAGAGAAAAGTGCAACTTTTGAAGTTAAACAGATGGAGGATGTACCTTTGTCCTGGTTAACCTGGATAAAGGTCTGGGTCAGTCATGCTGTGCTGTTGGTCACCTGTGGGCTGCACTGGAAATTCAGCATTGTCCTGGGGTGCCAGTGAAAGGACACCAGGGCACTTTTGCTACATCTGGAGAACAAAACCCACAGAATCTGCTGCCCTGTTCTTCTAAGCCTTCTGATGTTTACCTTTTTGTAATGGAGTTCTCACACACTTTTATGTAAATATTATTGTTTTTGCATTCTTCTCTGGAGGAGGAGAGAAATTTGATGGACTGTTGGTTTGATCAGTGTCGTTGGAGAGGAGGCAATTTCATCCTCCAATCCAGGGTCACTTTTGGAATTCTATATATATCAAGGTCGAGAAATAAACTTCATTCTTTTTACCTTGAAGGTTTCAGAGTGTGTGTAGTTCATCTCATGTCTTGTTGAGACAGAATCAATTTTTATTTTTTTTTTCTTTTTGATTCTGTGTAAAAGTGAGAGCTGGTGAAGTCACTGAGCACATAACCATGGATGACAGCGAGGTCAGGGTTTCCACCAAGCTGTGAAGTTTGTTCTTAGCACAGCACTTCCAGCTGCAAAACACAGGCCAAACTCAGGGTTATTGCTGTCACATATATTTAAGAGGTGACAGTCATGAAAGAAAGGGCACAGAGTCCACCAGAGGTACAGTTCATACATTAGCAATTTCACAACCCATCTGTTAAATTCTTATCTCTTTAGATTTATCATCAGCTTGACAAAATAAAGCTCTAAGAAGAAAGAGGCATCTTCTAATCACTCAGAAGGCTGAAATAAAACATTTCCATATCTTTTTTGCTGTATTTTTTTTTTTTCAGTCTCAGTTACTCATGAAGTGTTCAAACTATTTAACGTGAAACTGGTGACAGCGTTGTCTGCTTTTCTCTTGCAGAATTGCAAACTAAAGAACTTATCAAGTCTCAAAAACTTCAGTGTTGAATCTGGTCTCATAATATAAAAAAGAGGAAGTTTTGGTGTTCTTGTCTTTGCAGAATACTATTAATGCTCTCCTCTGCAAATGGGGAGAAATTTAGAAGCCTGCACCACCTGTAAAGTATTGACAAAATTTCTGACATTTCTGGTTGACATGTATGTTTTTCTTAATTATTTCTTATTTTGTCGTAGCCCAAACTCTCCAAGTTCAACAGCCATTCACATATAAGGACTCTCATTGATTGAGATTAAATTCTTTCTGCATCTCAGTAATGATGGATAAGTGCTTCAATTAATTATAGAATTAACTGTTCTCAATACCTTATTGTTTTTGCATTCTTCTCTGGAGGAGGAGAGAAATTTGATGGACTGTTGGTTTGATCAGTGTCGTTGGAGAGGAGGCAATTTCATCCTCCAATCCAGGGTCACTTTTGGAATTCTATATATATCAAGGTCGAGAAATAAACTTCATTCTTTTTACCTTGAAGGTTTCAGAGTGTGTGTAGTTCATCTCATGTCTTGTTGAGACAGAATCAATTTTTATTTTTTTTTTCTTTTTGATTCTGTGTAAAAGTGAGAGCTGGTGAAGTCACTGAGCACATAACCATGGATGACAGCGAGGTCAGGGTTTCCACCAAGCTGTGAAGTTTGTTCTTAGCACAGCACTTCCAGCTGCAAAACACAGGCCAAACTCAGGGTTATTGCTGTCACATATATTTAAGAGGTGACAGTCATGAAAGAAAGGGCACAGAGTCCACCAGAGGTACAGTTCATACATTAGCAATTTCACAACCCATCTGTTAAATTCTTATCTCTTTAGATTTATCATCAGCTTGACAAAATAAAGCTCTAAGAAGATAGAGGCATCTTCTAATCACTCAGAAGGCTGAAATAAAACATTTCCATATCTTTTTTGCTGTATTTTTTTTTTATTTTCAGTCTCAGTTACTCATGGAGTGTTCAAACTCTTTAATGTGAAACTGGTGACAGCGTTGTCTGCTTTTCTCTTGCAGAATTGCAAACTAAAGAACTTATCAGGTCTCAAAAACTTCAGTGTTGAATCTGGTCTCATAATATAAAAAAGAGGAAGTTTTGGTGTTCTTGTCTTTGCAGAATACTATTAATACTCTCCTCTGCAAATGGGGAGAAATTTAGAAGCCTGCACCACCTGTAAAGTATTGACAAAATTTCTGACATTTCTGGTTGACATGTATGTTTTTCTTAATTATTTCTTATTTTGTCGTAGCCCAAACTCTCCAAGTTCAACAGCCATTCACATATAAGGACTCTCATTGATTGAGATTAAATTCTTTCTGCATCTCAGTAATGATGGATAAGTGCTCCAATTAATTATAGAATTAACTGTTCTCAATACCATTATAGAACTACTTTTTAAAAACTATCTACATTAACATGATTTAGCAATTAAGATCAACATAATTTAAAAAATTAAAATTGTGCAAAATTGAGAGGACCTGCTCACAAACTCTCAGACCCATGAACAAAACACAACTGGAAGCTGAGGTAGTGCAGATAGAAGGCTTCACCACGGTGCTTTCACAACTTGTCCCCCTCTCTGAACAGCCATTCTGTTTAGAAAATATGTTTTTGTTATGGCCCCAACCATATCTTCAAATTAAATTTGCTATTTCCATTCCTGGTTTAAATTCTGACTATTTTACTTTTCTGAGTAACACCCTAAATTTGCTTATTGTAATAATCTTTTAATTTATATGTGGATAAATTCATGCACAATTTCTTAGGTGGATGAGGAGGATGAGAATATATTTTAGTAATAACAATCAAGCCTGTCTCATTTCCTAATGATTAGCTGGGAGAGCTGATGGCCTCAAGTAGGAGTCATTATTTTATTAGAGGTAATTGTTTTGTTTTGTTTTTAATTAGGCAACAATTAGAAAAAATCCTGACTTCTCTGTGTGTAAGAGGAATGAAAGCATCACAGGAGAAAAAAAAAATACAATCTCTCAGACAAGGGAAGAGGTTTCTTTAAAGTGTTTGATAACCTTTGGTAAGATAAGCAGGTTAATACTGCAACAAACCAGAATTTTCTGTGGGTTTCATCTGTTCTCTTGAGTGTTTGTGTTTCTCTGCTCCCAGTGGGGTTTTTGTTGATGTTTTGAAAAATGAAGCATGTAGATTTTGAGAAACATCTGTAAATCTATAGTGCATGCTTGGAAAAGGTTTTACAACATAATCTTCTATGATGAGTGGCTCTGTCTGACTTCAAGTCTGTCAGCTGAAATGCATTGTAAATGGGTGAGGAAAAGCAAAACTGGAAAATGTCAAAGACCTTTAAAACGTAAAAACCCATAAGTCCTTTGGGAGATAAAAACATAAACCAAGCCAAAGCACAAAAGAAGTCAGAGGTTTACAAACCAGTCAATTTAACCTCTCATACCGAGAATAAAAAATTAGAACAAATAGTTAAATTAAGTATTTGCAACTACCCAGAAGAAGAAAAGAGTAACAACCTGCACAAGTTCATCAAGAACTGTGACATGATTGTGACAAGTTTCTTCATTGTCATTTGTGTCAACTATTTTCCTATATCACAGTAAAAGATTTGTGCTATTTTCTTGTGCTTTTCTTACACTAACACAACTTAAATGAGCTTGTTGGGATGGAGAGTGAAAATCTCCAGCAAACACACACTGAGAGGGAAGGCAGGAGGGGCTGGAGTGTCCGAAGGTCAGACCTGGCAAGCAGCTCCTGAGAGAGCTGCAGCACCCTCAGGTTCCTGTAAGGACAGGTTTTACCAGTGACCAAGGAAGGTCAGAGCACAGACTTATAAAATTTACACCCAACATGAAGCAGAGGGGAACTGCAAACATATTGGAATATGAAAACAAGTTTTTAAAAAAAATCAAGTTTATCTTGAGTGGTGGAGAAAAATAAAGGAGGAAAAAATCAGCAGTTGTGGAGCTCAAGGAAAAGTGTCTGAGAAGTGCAGAAGTTATGACCAGAGGTTTACACAATATGCAGTCCACATAGGCACCCACATAGAGCTGCCATCCCTGATTTTGGGGAAAGAAGAGGCTTGGTACTCTATGACAAGGTGATACAGGGATTTCATAGATAAAGACAAGGGCAAAAATACTTGAGATCAGATGGATTCTGAAGAGAAGTTTTTCTAACTATGCCTGACCACGTTGCTCTTGGGTTCCTTGGCAGTTTTTTGCACTTCTCAAGAAATGTTGTCAAGAAAAGGGAAGGGAAGAAGCCTTCTTGGTGTGTCTGACAAGCAGGATCACACATCCTGAATAAGAAAAACCTGAACCCACTAGAAAAACCGGTGTGCAAAGTTCAGATCAGTTTGATCTTCATTTTCCAAACAATTTATAAATTAGCTGCATCTTGCAGGTTTTCACTCATTAAATGTGTCATTTATACCTCTAAGTGCTGTAGCTGAGGAGAACCAGTGCCCATGACAATGCTGTTTTCAGTTCAAGCACACTCTTGATGACTTTGTCTTTGTTAACTTATTTGTCTTTGCTTTGTGAAATTATCTGCCATTTGCTCATCATGTTCTGCAAATCCTCTGCAGTAATAACTACATGCAGCAGCCCTTCTGTCTAGTCAGTCGAGATTTGACAGCCTCTGTTTGTTAAAGGAATCACTTCACTGAGACTTTGGAACACACTTTTCATCTCCCTCCATTCTCATTATCCAGCTAAGGTCCTTATAACATATGGTCCTATTTTCCTAATTGCATCCTCCGTTCCACGTCAAACCAAGCTAATCTTTCAAACCGTCAGGCTAATCAGTGCAAAATGCATGGCCACTGTTTGCACACATGCTGGAAACAAGAGGGGAACAGGACCTACACAAATCAGAAAACGCCACCGAGTCCCAGCTGCCTTGTTTATTCCTCCCTCATTTTCTAAGATTATCTGAAATGCATCTTCTTTCGCATTTACATTTTCCGAGTGATTTTCTCAGCAGAGAACCATTAGCACTGGTGGCTGGTGTCCTACCCAGCCAGACCTCCATCATAAAATACAGCTTTCACTAGTGATTCCCATGAGACAGATCTCCAGGTGAAGGAATAATGCTGTATAAAATGTTCCTATTATCCACAAGAAAAGACAACACATTATTTAACCACCTTTAAGGCAGCAAAAAATGTAGTTTGTGTGGCAATTACCACTCAGTTGCAGGTTTCTTATTTGGTAAGAAATAAAAGGTAACATGCAGCTTGTAATCTACTTATCATAACTTTGACATAATCCCAGCAAGCCTGATCATTCCTCTAAAGCTGGCTGGCTGGGCAGCTAATGCAGAGAGGGGCTGAAGAGATGGTTTGTACATTTAAGCACACAGCTGTACAATAAAAGAAACAAAGACAAACTCCTTCCTTGCAGTTTAAATATATTTTTGGTATCTGGGCCAGCTGATACATCATAGACAATTCCATCAAAGCTGTATGAATTCAGTAGACCTGATCTAACTCCTAGTGCATCTTCAGACTGAATTATCTTTACTCATGAATAAATGCAACAGAAACATGAAGAGTGAGACAGTTCTGAATTAGGATTTTCGTCAACTTTGGTTTCACTCCTCAACATCCCACCTGACACATTTGTGCCCTGGGTCCTCACATGTGTGTGGGGCTGAGTTTTTAACCACACACACAAACAAAACCCACCCATTTTCTGTGTTTGATCTGTGCCTGTGGGGAGCATTTCTCACAGTGTTGTTCCACAATAGCACAGGAAAAACTGAGAGCATCTTCTCAGTGAGCAGCATAAGAGGTGTAAACCCTCATTAAATTAAAACATGGGTGCCAAAGGGAAACTTGGTTAATATGATCAGAGTCTGGACTATCTTTAGGTATGATCAAATGTTTCAAATATAATTAGTACAAATCCTCATAAGCCTACCTCGAAAATTAGTTCCTGTAAGAGCAATTTAGGTGTCTCTCCCCATTCCTGCATCGTGGGCAATCCTGTAACTTGCTCCTGGTTACACAGATCCTGGTTTACCTGACCTTGCAACATCAAGGTCTGTTCCTAATCCATGATAATGAGCAGTGAATGAAGGAAAAGTCTGTATTTTCTCATACAAAGGGAAAAAATACAGAATCCAAGGGTCCTGCTCTCGTTTCATTCACACCTTGTGTGTCTCGGATTTATCTGACACAGGAATTGTGGAACTGTCTCCTGTAAAAGACACCTAAGTACTGCTCCATGGAAATGCATGTATTCACACTGGGGCCCTATTTAGTGCCTTGGTTTGATCTCCAGTCTAAAGATACCTCTGAAGTAACATCAAAGCATGATTTTAGAGCAGCTTTCCTCACATGTATTACACGGAGTTGACTTTATACAATTCAACTGGTACAACTCAGACTAGAAACCAGGTAGGGAGGTATTAAATGTGAGACACATGGCAGTGCTGGGAGAGGCACACAGCAGAGGAAAAGGCTGCTGGATCTGTGTAGATGTAGATACAGCCTCTGAGTAGGGAGAGATTAAATGGGCTGGTGTGCAATCTGTTTGGGAAAGAGATGGCTCAGGTGGGATGTCACAGAGAAAAGTTATGAACAGCACAGAAAAGTTAATAGGGAGCAATTATCTGCTGCTTCTCAACACAGAAGGGTTTGGGACAGTGCACTAAATTAATTTGTGTAATTTAAGAAGAGGCAAAGGGCAGCTTTTTTTTTCACACATTCACGATTAAACTGTGGAACTGGTAATTATAGGGTGTTACAATCATAAAAAAGTTCAAAGGCAATTAAACTAATAGAGAGAAGAAACACACTTCTGGGGCCAATCTACAATGATGTGGATGCTGTGTGGGTGAGAGCAGGGGAGCCAGGCTGCAGGTGTTCTCTCCTTCCTCAGGCATTTCCTGACAGCCACTGCCAGAGATGAAACCCTGAATGGGATGACTCCACAGCCCAGTCCATCACAGCCAGTTTTCTGGTTTATATTCTGAGTTTTCCCATAGTTCCAACCCTGCCCACTCCAGAGCCTCTGGTAGGAGGGGGCAGTCACATCCCACAGAAAAAAAAGCCCAAAACTCAGGCTACAGAGCTGGGCAGGCTGCAATGCCTGGCAGTAATTACTACAGGTCACATAAATATAAAATAATTTTCTTCTAAACACATTACTAAAGTTCACCTAATGGCCAAAAGAAAACAAAATGTAATTAAGTAAATTATGTGCTCCTCTATATTTTTTTGGGCTTTCTGAAGAAGAGAGGGGGAAAAGAATGCTTAGGAGCTTGAATTTTCAGTCCCAGATAATTAAGTTCTGCATTTGAGGCATATTAAAATATATTGCCCAAGAGACCAGACAGACTGTGAGATGGCTGGGTACAAAACTTTTAGAGATAAAGAGAACAAAGCTGCGAGGCCTAAATGACCTTTCATTATCCCTGAATACCTTATGATGTTGGGGAATGAAGACTGTGAAACAGATGGAGCTGTTAACGAGTTTAGGCAACAACAAGACATATGCTCAGAAAGACTGTAGCAAAAATGCTTGAATTTCGTGTTAAAAACTGTCGGTCAGTTAAGAGCAGTCAAATTAGAAGGGAAATAGTAAAGAATCATAATTTTTTTTTTTTATTTTTAAAAGCCAGAAAAGCTTCTCTCCAAATGAGCTGCCAGAGGATACCCCTGCTGCCTCTGGTGGGCAGGATAGGCTGGGGATATCTCAGGAGAAGGGACCTGAAGCTGGTCTATACTGGAACTACCTGCTGTGGTTTATGCCTAAATAAGTGAATTGAATCATTCAGCAGAAATCAATCAGCAGAATTCAATCAAATTCAGCACAAAACCATGGATATTGCGCCTGCAGACAACTGTTGCTTGAGAAAAATTAAAGCGCTGAGTTTTGTTTAAAAACTAAGGTCTTAGTAAGAGTTGAGATGAGGTCATTTGGGGTCCTAGGACAGGCTGTGTTGATGCTTCTTGCACGTGTCTGAGCTGCTGAGCTTGGTCTGTCTCACCAAACTGCACCTGACAGAAAGGTTAGATAAGCTTTCTGTTACATTTCATACCCACCACACACAATATAGAAACGTTAATAATTTATTACCATTTGTCATTAATATTGCAAAGTCAAGCATTCATAAGCTGGGTTGTCTGGGCAACCTTCTCTTTTGCTCTCTCGTGCACTGTATTGATGAGTTCTGTAATTACAGCAAGACTTGCCATTATTTCTGCAGGACCCTCGACTCGTTTGGTGCACGGATCAGCCTCGGCTCCTTTAATGAGCACAGCTCGTCAATATTTTATTTCAGCCCCGCTGTTAATTGTGTGGCTGCATCACATTTACCAGCCCTGTTTAAACACAGGGCTGCGGACTGACCTGCCCGGCTCCCCACTGACTTTCAAATCACATTCATGATTCCCCTGCTTTTGTGCAGAGCAACTGCTTGATCCCCACACCACAAGGACAGGGCAGGAACGTGCTCATTTCATTGTGGGAAACTGAGATACCTACAGATGAAGGTCAAAACAGTTTCCTCGTTTTCAATGTCCAGCCTGGGGCCTCTGGGAGGTGAATTTTTGAGTGTGCTCAGCATTATGTGACATGAGGCCCTCCTATTGCCATTAGCTGCATCTACAAGGACTCAAAATTTCCACACGTCACACAGTCAAAACCAATGACCAAATGGTAAAAATATCAGAACTTGAAGTTGCTGCAAGACTTGCCATATTAGGTTAAATTAAACAGTCGTTCTTGTTGAAATTATGGCGTGTTTCTAACCTGTAGATATTTTACATTGTTTGGACTTTCCTTCTCTTGCTCCCACGCAGTCCCAGGCATTGATGTCCTGACGCTGCTTTCATGGAATAGCAAACCTTTCAATGGTTTCAACAGAGCCAGGCTTGGCCTGAAATGAACAATATCTAATGCTCTGTTCAATTTGGCCAATGATGTCTCCTCACAATACTGGAAACAAGGATGGACTGACCCATGCAGTGACCCATGCCCTCCTCTCATTCCCCAGCCTTCCACCATGCAGCTGAACAAATTAATCCAACCTCGAGGCAGCCGAGTTCAGGAAGAACAGTAAATGGTGTGTTCTCTTCCAAACCCCCAAATAATCTACATTTGTTTTGGAACACTACCATGAATCACTTTAATCTTTCCTTTCTTGAGATATTTTTTTGATTTCTTTCCGTGAATTCCATCCTTCCCCAGCTGAACATGTCTGTTCTGGGTGCATTTGAAAACTCCTCAGATGAGGGGTTTATTCATTTGCTTTTTGGTGAGTAACTGTGCTCATTTTCAGCCAGAAGGCAGTTAACCTTTTGAGACAGTCAATTGCCCTCTCTGTGTACCTACTGCTGCTCTTACGGGTGGTGGAAGGCTAAAACTTAATAACCTAGAAAAGATGAAGCATTAGCTCTGCTCTGACAAAAAAACCCATTCTAAGTTTTAAGGCCAGAAATTTTCAAGAGAACCCGAAGAATTTGGTTCTCAGAGAACTACTGTAGAGTTGGAAACCTTACTAACTTAGTACTTACTAAATCACAGCCTGTGTGACTCAGACAGCATCTGTGACTTATTCTTATATTTGATTGTGATCAGTTTGTGAGTTTGAAGACTATTACTGAAAGATAATGTAAAATATAAGGATTGCACGGATGTATATATCCTCTTTATCAATTAGAAAATCTCGCTTTGCTTCAGAAAAAGAACCCTATGCACTTAAATTAAATTATGGCAATCTTTAACAAACCCACCAGGAGACTCTGATTACCTATAAGCACATTAAACTGTGCATGTCTCTGTAAAAATCCCTTTTAAAAAGCGCTATATGCATTACATATGCAAAACAAATATTGCAACATGATACTCTTGGAGTACTACATCACAGTAGTACTGTGTTAGCATAGTACTATGATAGCAGCCAAGTTATAAAAGATTGGGCAAACCCAGCCAATAAATCTTTAACACTTTACAAGTGAAATTTTACCCCACTTTTTGGAAGGGCTCACAGTTATGCAGGCAAGCCCAGGTGGCCTTTAAGGATGAGAACAAGGGGGAGGCTCTTTATCTGTGCCCTTGAAGGTGGGCTTTGAGCACCTACATTTCCTCCTTGTTCCTCCCTCTTTACCCTGGGGGCCACCAGAACTGGGACAACTGGGATAAAAGGAGACTGGGGGAGGTCAGAGGGTGATTAGACCCATCCAGCATCAGTGATAAAGTGAGGGAAAAGAGAGGGCAAGAAAAACAGGAAAGGACAAAATCCTGGCTTGGGGAGCTACCCTCTGTCAGTCTGGGAGTCCTGACACAGCATGGGCACAGTCAGAAATCCTGGGAGGTGGTTTTGAGGGGGAGAAGGTGGGAGAAGATGATGTTGAGGAGACACACAGGTAGAGCTCTTCATCTGAAAGTCAAAGACAGAAAAATAACTGGTTGTGGCTTTGGGGACTGTTCCTTTTTGGTTTGTGTTTATTTTTACTTGATAGAGGAAGAGGAAACAGGGAATTTCCATTGGGTTTGGATTTAAAATGGAGCTATAAAATCATTCTTCACTTGACAGACTTGGTCTCCTGGGTGGGAAACTTTCAGAAGACGGTTCAAAAAATAAAAACCAAAAAAATCAACAAACCACCAAAACAACTCAAGACAAAATCCGCTTAATATCCCCACAAGTATGAAATCCAAATAGATCTGTGTGAGAGATGCTCCTGCCCCTGCCAGAGTAGGCTAATGATGATGTTGCTGTCTTAGAGAAGAGCAGATGTAAAGCTGTAGAGTGAAGGGAGTCTCTGATTCACACACTTCATTATTTCCCTGTGCATCATGAAAAATCAGCTTCTGTCTATGCCATACAAAGCAGGTGCTCTTTCACAGCTCATCATCCACCCTGGTCTGATCTCAGTGTCTTCTCCCCCCACCCAGCCTTGCCACCAGGTGCTTTTCCTGCTCCAGCAGCAGGAGAACAACAAACCCCAAACTGGCACATCCACAGCGCTTTCCTCATGCCTATTTGTAGGAAAAGGTCTCATTTCTAGAAGCTTTTGTGTGGGCTTGAATAACTTAAATACAAATTAATTCTTTTTTGAAATGCTATAAATTCTTAATTCTTCAAATGCTAAGAACATTTGCTGCTGAGAAATGCTTTATAGAAAAAGTTTCTTACTGCAAATCCATCTGTCTGCTTAAAGGTAAAAAATTACACACATTTCTTAACAGACCCCAAATGACATGATCTTCTGAGGGACCTATTTTTGGGTGTTTTGTATTTTGCTGCAATCAAAATCACAAAACTTTTTAAAATGATAACTCAGAAAATTATATTTTTGTGACTTTTTGATTTTCCTTCAAGTGACTACAAAGTCAAAATTCTTTAGGCAGTCATTATCTGGCAATTTTTAAGCAATTTCCTTGCCAAAACTAAAAGGAAATATCCCTACAAAGATACTTAAAAAGAGACAATACCTGCTTTGGTGATCACTCCATGCAAAGCCTTTGTGAGAACTGAATTTAAGCAGACATGCTTGGAGCTGGAAGTCTGTCTTTGTTGAAATAAGAATGAACTGACCTGAAACAGCATTTTGGCTCCTTTTCAACCCCTCAGAAACTTAAAGGTGTAGCTCAAGGAATGTCCTGCATGAAAGAATAAAATGGAAACTTTTACAATGCTCAGTAATTTCTGCCCATACAAAGGAGACACAGCCACTGAGCTCAGGAAAAATTATAACCCAACCTGCACATGTTATAGCATATTAACTAGGGATGACCTGATCCTGCTGGCATGGCAATTCCATGGAAACACTGGGCAAGTGAAAAGAAGTTAAAGGAATGAGGATTTTTAGCAGCCAGTGCCTGGCAGAGGGGATGTCTCATGCTGTGTGGTACGTGGTGGTGCCAGGTGAGCTCAAACCTGTTCTTCCAAGAGCCCTTGTTTTCATTATTTTCATTGATCTTACATGATTTAATTGAAAATTCAGCTTTGACCAGTCCTAAAACGGTTTATTTCAAATGGTTTAGTATACCAAGCATAGTTCCTGCATTTTTGCATGAAGTTATTCTGCACCTTTAGAAGCAAATCCAGTTTTCCTTGTGACATCAGGATAAGATGCTCTAGCACACATTTCAGATATTTTCCCTCATTTCCCTTAGGACACATCCCTGGTCCAGGGCAGATCCACCAGTGGCCTGCTCTGCTTTCACAGCCTGGGCATGGAATTCTTCTTGATGAATCCATGTTCCAGGAAGTGGGAAATTTTGTTGCTATTTGGTACATCATCTATCTTTGCAAACCAATAAAAACACACATATTATTTATTTAGAAACACTTTCTGCTCTCTTAGGTACTGAGCCAGGGAATGGCTCTCTATACTGTTCTTTTATTGAGAATGCTGTCACATTTTTTATTATTATCAGTTGGGTTTTTCCAACTATTCCTCCTCACCCAATGCCTGGAAATTCAAAA
Organism: Pyrgilauda ruficollis; assembly: GCF_017590135.1. Taxonomy (NCBI): domain Eukaryota; kingdom Metazoa; phylum Chordata; class Aves; order Passeriformes; family Passeridae; genus Pyrgilauda; species Pyrgilauda ruficollis. Next base: position 3,104,263 of record NW_024524377.1, on the reverse strand, counting down.
TACATGAGATATGCTGGTTTCTCTTAAGAAGCTTCAAGTATTTCTCCAAATTCCCAGCAAATCAGGCAACAATTATTAAACACTTATCACAAATCATAAACTATTCCAGAAAAGCTCCCTTCCTTAATACAACCATGATTTAAGAGAAGCAATTATCACTGCAAAGGCTTATTTTAGGGCTGCAGCTGTAACAGACTGAGAGCACTGTGATTTCATTAATAATCAATAAAAGAGGCAATAGAAGCCTTCCCTTTAAGCATCCTATTCATCGTGAAGGAAACTTCTAGTTTGAAGCAAAAATGCAATGCAGATGGATGATGACAACATCACTGGAAATATCTTGAGGCATTTACATATTTTTCTGATTCCAAAACCCATTAGAGAAGTCAGGCACATTTTGCACTCACTTTTGAGCACTGTGAACACCAGGAATTTAATAACGAGAAACGTTCCAAGTCAGTGCTAGTGTAGTGTTAAATGCAACCTGTATTTCTCATAGTTGCTTTTTTTTTCCTCTAAGTGACAATCTTGACAAGTCTAGACAGGCTTTTTCTCCCACATGTTCACTGAATTCCTCCCATTTTGCCACTGAAAATTTCCAGCAGCCTCCACAGCGCAGCAGTGCAGCCAAAACCAAACATAAAATGGTGTTACAAACCCTCGGTGGGGAGTGGTGGGGAAATAAATATATATATATATATATTTTTTTTTTTTGCTACAGAACTGGTATTTATAACTGTAAAGTCTTCTTTTTATGCATCCAAGTTAAAAAAAAATCATAGTCCCTGATGGTATCAGGGAATGGTTTGCAGATGGATAGATGTTTACCTTTCCCTGCTAATATTATGATAGTAGTGTAAGAACTGGAATATAAGAGAGATGAGGTGTTCAGGAAAGGAGGAAATACCTTTTATTAAAACATAGCTGGAAGAATGATGAATCTCTATCTGTGGTAAAAGTTTTGTATCTGAAAGCATCTTTTGGGGTTTGGTGTTTTTCCCTCTCTATTGAGAGCAATTTTCTTCCTACAACCACTTATAACTCATTTACACCACCTATGTCAGGGAATCCTCCAACCCTTAGCATCCCTGACACTGCAAAAGACAGTAAAAATATTACTCTAAAGAGACACTCAGAGCTTCTTCACGGCCTTTGGGGTGAAAATTGTCCAAAAAAGACGGGGAGAAAAACTGGACTGCAGTTCTCTGTCCTGGCTTACTGACACATAAAGAGGAAGTGACTGACACATAAAGAGGAATAAACAGAGAATCATAGAATATTCTGTGTTGGAAGAGACCCACGAGGGTCCTTCCAGTCCAGCTGCTGGCCCTGAACAGGACAATCCCAGGAACGCGCTGTGTGCCGTGGTGTGATCAGCACAGAGATGGAGGAGGACGATGCCCTGTGCAGTCTCTGTGTCCTTGTGCAGACCCAGCTGGGCTGAGTGCAGCCAGGGCTTTGCACAGAGGAACTCTGGAGCCCCCCACCAGCCTGGTCCCCAGCAGACAGCGGGGAGCAGGGCTGGCATGGACCAGCCATCCTGGCTCAGCTCCTGCAGAAACAGGGCGAGGAGGAGGAACGCCACTCCAGCCAGCACAGCCTTCCCGGACAGGGAGGTCAGCGGAGAAGAAGACTAAGGGATCACTTTGGTTGTCAAAAGTGCCATCTTTTAATGAAAATGGCAAGCACAAAGTCACTTATTTTCCGTGTATTACATGGCAACACTTGTCTCGCAGTCAAGTATCGCAGGCATGCTTTCAGCAGGGCTTTTAATGAGGTGCTTGATCCTTATGTAAAATCAGCACCAGAGTCCTTATCCAGCAGGAACTAACAAGGAGCTATAAATGGCCCAATTACCAGACTGAAATGTCATTCACACATTTGTTATCTCCCACACCAACAAGGAAAAATAACACAGAGACACAGTAGCTGAAGGGGAATTGAAATTAGTGTTGATTGAACTAGAACTTGTGAAGCTCTTCATGCAATTCAAAGCTTTAAAATTTAATGCGAACTATATTTAGTTTCAAACATTAGCTGGGTTCATTGATATTTTGTTTTAGCCTTGCCAAAAGTCACAAAATCCTTATTAATAATATTAGCAGCTTTGAGTGTTTCCTACAAGATGATGAGCTCTCAAGAGAAGTTCTTTAGAGGAGTTACTTCGGGAGCAGCAGCCCTCAGCACAGAGGATTTCTGGGACATGTAGTCTTTGAGGCCAAATGCTCTTCCTTCAAGCCAGCATCACTTTTGTGTGAGGCATGATACCTGGAGAAGGGGTTTTGCATGTTTGATTTTTTTAACTGGATTTTTCATCTTAATCATTCTGTTGCCAAACCATACGCTGGTTAACTTTGCAGAACAGATGTTAATCCCATATTATGTAGGCCTTTAAATTAGCAGTACTATAATACTAGAGCAATTAATAATAAAATTATAGAATGTTTGGGTTGGGAGGGCCCTTAAAGCTCATCTCCTTCTGACTGCCTGTCATGGACAGAGACAACTTCCACTAGACCTGGTTGCTCTGAGCTCCATCCAACCTGGTTTAGAGCACTTCAAGGGATGGAGCATCCTCCACCTCTGTGGGTAAACAGTTCCAGAGCTTCACCACCCTCACAGGAAAAAATAATAAATTAAAACTTCCCTGAAAGAAAAAGAGCTGCTGATAACATTATAGTCTTTAATACTATAATATAATTTTAATAATTGAGCTCTGTCAGGCAGTGGGAGCGCCTTGGCCATGGCACAGCAGCCCTCAGCTCATCCCATCTTCCCCTCTTTCACAGGCACATCGTCTAATCCAAGCAGAGCTCTGAAATAAATGTTTCCTGCTTCAAGTTAGCACAGGCAGCTCCCAGCAAGCAGACATCATCTAAATCCCTCACTGCTTTCCACAAAAATAAAGCTGTTTTTCCTCCTTCCTTTCCTGTGAGCTGTGTTGTTGCTGTGGGACACCTGGCTCCAAGCCCATGGGGGATGCTGTGATCCCCTGTAAAGCCCTTTGGGTGGAACAAAGCTGAATGTCTCATTCCTGAGGTGCTCAGGGAAGACACAGGGCGTGTTCAGATCCCAGCAGCGTCACGTTTAAAGAGCCTGCTAAGAGAAAGGAAGAGTTTTGCATTCCCCCTCTCACTTGGAGCTGTCAGTAAATTCACTAATTGGGGCTGTGAAATTGCTCATTTCTGGTGTTATCTGGAAGGCAAACAAGGGATGGGGATCAGGAGCTGGAATGGAGGGTGCAGGTTTGGGACCCACTCAGCTCTAGACACACCTTACACAGGTGCATATCACACGTTTGCAATATATTTCTGTTGATTCCCAGCCAAGAATTTTCTAGCAGATTTAAATAAATGGGGTTAAATTTACTTGCAGGAGCACGCCTATATTGCACTTTAAATAAAAACAAATTATGGTAATGTGTGTTGCTGAATGCAGAAAGCTATAAGCACTGAAAAGAATAAACATGTCTTATCTCCCTGCCTTTGTAAGAGATAATACTTCAGGCTTTTAATAGTGAAATAGCTTTTTTTTTTTTTTTTTACCTTTGGCATGGCATATTCATCCATTAGATTTCACTGAACATCAGTGCAGTGAAAGGAGACAGTTTAATTTTCAGTGATTTTGGTAAATCTCAATTTACCATGTATTTTACAGAAAATACCAAATATCTCATGTTAGGGACTGATTTGAGTCACAAAAAAAAAAAAAAAAAAAAAAAAGTGCATTTTTTCCTAATTGCTTTTTTTTTAAAAAGGTATCAGAAAAAAAGAAAAAAATTCTGATTTTCATCACAACTATATACAACATGAGTATTTTTATAAGAATATTGCTATAAAACATCAACATCTTAACACAAAAAAAGGACCCCCATTTTTAATGCTATTTCTTCAATTAATATTTAAAGCACAAGGAGCTACTTACTTCCATTGAGTAGGTCTTTCCTTCTTCTCTTACATTTTTACTTCTGTTTTGTTCTTTTGGCTTTTGGGTTTTTGGAGACTTTTCAGGTGATGAGGGGGTGGTTGGATTTGCCTTTTTTCCTCCCTTTCCAACTATTAGGATAGAAGAACAAGATAAATTACTTTTTCTACCCATCATTTTTCTCCTGGAGTATCCTTTGCATCAGCATTTCCCTCCAGCTAAACTCATGCTTCACCAGCTTTTTAAGCACAAGGAACACTCTCTGTGTTCCCATCTTGGAGCAGAGTCAGCCCAGCCTGCAGGAGAGGATATTGCCCTGTGCTCCCCACCCTGCACACATCCCTCCCTTGGGAATATGTGCTGTTTTTTTTTTATTTAAGTGGGAATATACAGCTTTTTCCTGCTGTTGAATGAGGGAAGATTTGGCCTTTGGGCCAAATGTCACTTACAATGCCCATTGGAACAGTTGTGGGGGGGGGGGATTTGCTGCAAAACCCACTATAGCAATAAAGTGGTCAGTGGTCCCAGAAAATAACTTAATAAACCACAGATAGACACAGAGGAAGCCATTGGAGTGGGCAAAGCAACTTCACTTTATTACTTTTGAAAGATCACCTGGGTGAAGGTGCCTGGTTTTGGTTTGGGGGGGCTGGACACTGTGATCAAGGCAGATCCTCCTCTCAAACTCTCCTCTGATCTGCTTTTTTGTTTGTTTGTTTGTTTGTTTGTTCTTTATTGTTTTTTGTGTGTTTTAGTTTTTTTGTTTGTTTGTTTGTTTGGTTGTTTGGGTTTTTTGTGGTGTTTTTTTCTGTGATCAAGGCAGATCCTCCTCTCAAACTCTCCTCTGATCTGCTTTTTTTGTTTGTTTGTTCTTTGTTGTTTTTTTGTGTGTTTTGGGTTTTTTTTGTTTGGTTGTTTGGTTTTTTTGTGGTGTTTTTTTTTGTTGGTTGTGATTGTTTTTGCTTTTTTTTAACATTATGGAATCATAGAATGGTTTGAGTTGGACAGAACCTTAAAGATGCTCCCATTCCACCCCCTGCAATGGGACACCTTCCACTGGACCAGGCTGCTCCAAGCCCCATCCACTGTGGCCATGGACACTGCCAGGGATGAGGCATCCATAAGGATTGTCACAAGTTTTGCCTCTAAGCTGTGAGAGCTTACACAGAATTTTAGTTATAAGCAAACCAGCAGGAGAGTTTAAAGTACATCCCTGCTTGAGTCAAACAAGAACTTAATCCCTGAGCAGGAGCAGTTCCTACACTACAGCCTGACTTGTAGATTAAATTTGCCACAGGACAAGAATTTTCAAAGGGAGCAGATAATCCAAAGGACAGCCAAGGTATCCAGAGACATAATTAGCAGCTCCTGAAGAAGCTGGAAGTTCAAACATTTGTATTTCAGATATTAGTGGGCTGGATTGCTTTTTGTATCTTTGCATCCTGAATTTAGGGGAAGAGCTTACTTTTTACTTTTTTTCAGGCATCTCACTACTGACAGAGACAGATTGCAGAAATGTGTGGTCTTTAGGTCTCATTCAGTTCCTAATCACTGGATCCTCAGATGCAGTCAGGCAGCATTTTTCTCTGCAATCACATTACAATTTGTAGGTGAACTCAGTAACGCTTTCTAAACTTGTTTAATATTTCTGGTGCAGTTGTCAGCCAGCTTATGAAATGTTTACCTGTGCAGTGGTTTTCTTGTTCCTCTCACCGAGTTTTTTCTTTGAAAATTAAAGCTATCCATGATCTTGTGCAAAGATATTGCCAGTGCTGCTGACCAGAAGGAGCACGGAGTTTCCTGAGGCCACTTTATAATTGCATTTTGGAATACAAATGAGTTTACTCTCCGAAGCAGATATTTCATTTGAATTCTTCCCAACTTAATTTCTTTTATAAACTCCATCATCCAGTGTTCCTGCAGTCTATCCACAAATTAAACAGTACTTGGTGACCGTGCAAAGTAGCTCCTGTGTGGGATTCTGACACGTGATTTTGTCCGTGGTTTACAGCCTGCTCTCTGTGAGGATGAAGGACGGATGAAGCAAAGTGGGCACAACCAAAACCCTGTGTGACGTGCAGTGATACTGAAATTGCAAATCCAGAGCCCCTGACTTGCACAGCTGTGAGTCAAATCAAAATAAAATAGGCAGCAAATTGCAAGTGAATGCTCTCTCGTACCACCCAGAGTCTCTGTGATGGAGCAACGCTGAAATAACGCTGTCAGGTGGTGGCAATTGCTGTTAGAGCTGCCCCACTGTGGGGATTTGGGTCAAAAGTCTCCTGAAATGCCAGAATTTTCTCCATTTCGTATTGCTGTTTTCTGATTTCAAAAGCTGTGCATTCTAAACTGCCCAGAAGTTTGGAAGGGAGACTTCTATAACTCCATAAATGTCTTGCCAGAAAAAATGTTGCCACAAATAAGTGGTGATTCTGTCCTTCTTGTATGAGTTCTTTTTCTCTAGCTTTTGTGGCATTTCCCCCCTCAACTTGAGTAGGCATTTCACTGCTCAAACACGCACTTTTGCAACAGGCAAGAGCTGCTGAAATCCTTTGGTCTGTCTCCCTGAACTGTGGTGTCCCAGCCAACCCCATCTGGCCACCATAAATAAATGCCTAAAGAGGGATTTTCTACTTTGTGCTTTGTGCTCACATTACCTGTGTCAGCCCTTCAGCAGAGTTTTAATGCATTGAACCATTCCTCTATCCATTTTTACATCCTTTAAGAATTTCTAATCATGGTTTTCCTGCCAGCCTAGACATTGATAGCTCATTTTATCTTTCCACACAGTGCCTGCTTTGCCGACCTGAGAACCATTTTTAGAGCTTTTCGCTAAACTCCTTCCAAATTAGTCAACATCTCCCTGCTAATGATGCATTCAGAGTTAACATAAAGGTGAAAAAGCATCACTAAATGAGCTCCTTTCTACGTTAGCAGTGACTTAAATGAAAGCAAGTTCAAGTGAAAAAGCTTATTTTAATGGTAGTGGTGTCTGAGCAAAGTCTGCTCGGATGTGGAGCACCAGGCAGTGAATGGTTGAGTGAACCTGAACAGGCCAACATGCTAATGTGGGAATGCCAATAAACAAAACCATTTGGATGAATATTTGATGGATTCAGGAGAACTTCATGAGAATTTAAATTTTATCAAAAAGGTCTTGGAAATTAGAGAATGACTGAAATGTGTTCCCTTCCTGCTGCTTAAAGGGAATTGCGGTGGGTTTTTTCCATCCAAAAATAGGAGAATTTTTTTGGGAATAGTGAACATGGAGTCTCTATAGCTGTAGACAGATCAGTCTTCAGGGACAGCCTGGAATATTGATTCAGTCTGCAGCAGGAGGGAGATTTGGGGCAGGGGGCTCGAGGTAGAGAAGGAAACTTTCCAGAATATCAGTAGGGAAAGCACTGAGCTGGGATGAACCACAACCACATGCTGCTCCTCTGCACTCACAGGCCACATTACAGATTCTTTGGTGTTTCAAGTAAGCAGTAGAATGGACTTGTGTGGAATTTCTCAGCTTACAGAAACTTGGTTGTGCAGAGAGATGCCTCTTAAAGTTAAAATTGAATATTGTTCTGTACATGCCTTGAATGTAGCACAGTGCAGAAATAGAAGAAATTAAGTATTAAAAACATCTGCTCATGAAACATCTTTTCAACAGAAAAGAGAAAACTAAAAGTTGGAGAACATTAAATGCCAGCAGCTAGATCCACAAATGGTAAAGCAAATACTTAATCTTTGCACCTTAATTGCATGAATACTAAATCCATGACAAAGAGTCTCTGGCTGGGCTAAGAAAAATACAAGTAAAGCAACTTAGATTCAACATCAAATAATGAGAAAACTTACGCTTCCCACAATTAAGTTAGGTTAAGCTCAAAACATTTATGGAAATTCATAAGAAAATATAACTCTTAGTGAAAAGGAAAAAGGTTCTTGTAAATTTTTAATATGAACTATGCAGACAATTATATTAATAAGATTTAATTATACCATGAAATATTTAGTGTTTCTCTCTATGCTAAATATTATTTTGAACACAGTTCTAGAGAGATTAGAAAGCTTAAGAGATACCAAGAAAGAAAACAAGAACAAGTATTAAAAAAAAATGTTGAAAATGCATTAACTGTAAAGACCATTGTTTCAGTCTTTACTTAAAACAAGGGAACATTTTGGTCATCTATTGCATATTAATCTCTTTATAAATACAGATATAAGAAACACTTTGTGTGCTATGTTTAATTAACAGAAAAAACAGCTCATGTCTTATAGGTCACATTTAACAAAATCTACAATTAACATCAAGTTTTGGCAGAAATGCATAACTATTTATTAGTGTCAACATCTACTTTTTATTATGCCAGAACTAACCAGCCATATGTTTACTATCAACCACAACTTAACTGGCTAATTAAGCAACTTGTGAAATATTTCCTCAATTGTCTGCTCTTGCTATCTTCATTCTATGGCTCTTTGGTCTCACAGTACTTCATAATTAAGGGAAGCCAAGTTTCCTGCAGGAAGTGCACTGGATTCTGTCCATCCTCAGCCCTGGTTCTGCTTCAGGGCAGGCTGCACCCCTTGTGACCCCCAGGATGGGCTCCCATTGCCACTCAAATGCCCTGATGCCCACACACCTGGTGCTGGGAGCTCAAATTGTGATTTAAACTTACTGCCAAAAGCAGCAGAATACCCCAGGACAGCTATAATTGGATAAATAAGTTGTTATTCCTTAAAATGCACATTTCTAATGCCATGGCAGTCTCCCCTGTGCCACCCATCTGTGCCTCAGACCCACTGATCTCACTGAGGTTCATAAGGAATTAGGTGCCAGAATACCACCAAGTGTGGTTTTCCACCCTAAACATGAACAAAATGCTTTATGCATCTAACAAGACCAATATTCAATAACCAGAAAGGGACTCCAAGAGTTTACCTGACTTCCAGGTGAGCATAGGGCAGGTGGAGCAGCCAGGGCAGTGTGCTGGAAACCTGGGCAGCCCAGAAAAACATCAGGATAAGTCCTTCCTGGGGTTGCTGTCTCCTCCTGAATGGGAATGTGTATTGCCCTGAAAATATAAGCATCATTTTTTGTAAATGGGATGTTTGTCTTTACATTTCATAGAGCCAGAGAGTCACAGAATGGTTTGGGTTAGAAGGGACCATAAAGGTCCCTTTAACTAGTTAAGGGATCTTAACCTTTAGTTAAGGTTAAGGGATCTTAAACTAATCTTAACTACCCTTAAGTTACTTCCAGCCCCATGCCATGGGCAAGGACACTTTAATGCAGTTAATTCATGTGCTGACTCAAATCTATACACATTTTTAATAAGGATACAATATATAACACATATTTGCATATGGATGCAGAGCTGTCTATATGTACACACGCACACAATCTGTATGGAAGCAAAACCTGCAGCCTCTGCTTTGTCCTCCCCTCCCATCCATGTCAGAAATACAAATTAGCCTTATTTCTGCAGGGCATGACCACAGTTTGAGGAAGAAAGAGGTGAGGAGCCTGTGCTGCTGCTGGCACAGGGCGTGATGACAATTCCTGCTTCTCACAGCCAGGACACTGACAATCCCTGCTTCCCACAGCCAGGACACTGATTTAAGGGATGGGTTTGGAGCCTGCTCCCCCACCAGTACCACCTGACATATGGAACAGGGAAGTGGCACTCTGTATATCCAGCCCCAGCAACTCCTCATGTTTTATTTAATAATTTGCCACAGGAGGAGGGAGGTGCTATAATTAATTCTGAGTACAGAATGCTCACACTGCTTCAGCACGGTGAGCTCTTTGAAGGATCTGCTAGAAGCAGACACCAGTTCTGATTTCCCATCCTACCTGGTCTCACCTCAGCTGGGGCACCACAACTTCTAGACCAGTCCTTGGTGGGTGGTGTCCCTGCCCATGGCAGGGGGTTGGAACTGCATGGTCCCCTCCAAGCCAAACCACTCCATACTCTATGATGTCATTCTATTCTGCTTTACATAGTTTCTCTGCCCTTCATCACTTTCCCATTTTTTTTTTTTTTACTTTTAATTCTCTCACTTTTATCTCCCTTCCCTTTTGCCTACAACACCTTGTTACGTTTAACACACTATTTCACTCTGCCTGCTCTGCCAGGGAGCAGCTTGGATTTGTTTTCCATTTTATTTGGAAGCCCATAAAGGAGGGAGAGGAGCAAGTGGTCCCAGGTGCACAGGGGCAGCCACCTGCCCCTCGTGCCACACGGTGCAGGGGTATGAAAAGCAAAGTTACAGATGAGGAGCACGTAGCTCAAGGAGAGAGGCTGCAGGGGAGATCAGGAGCCAAGAGCCTGGGCTCAGAGGAGGTGAGAAAATGAACCTGCCCCGAGATGAGAGAGAGGAGGGCACAGTTTGCTGCAGCTTAGAAAGAGAATTAACCAAAGCAAATCCCACAAGCCAGCACAGACCTGCAAGTGTGGCAGGGGGGGCAGGAGGAGATGCACAGAAAACTCTTTTTTGCTGTTCTTCTGTCACTGCCCAGCTCATTCCTTTGAAGATTTCTGTTTGTTTTAGATGGCAAATACTAGGCAAAAGTGAACTGAAAAAATATTTTGTGTTTCTTCTGTCTTTATTTATTTTTTTTTTTTTATAATTTAAAACACTCTGTTCCTTCTTGAGATCTCAAAACCCAGAGGAGGCAAGTGCAGACCATCTCTGACTGGTTTGGGGTCCCATCACATCTGCCCTGGGAGACACAGAAAGGAATGGGCAGGGCTGGGTCCCTGCATAGCACACCAGGCAAGAGAAGACATTCAATTTTATAAGATCAGAAAATAATTTTAGATTTGTATTTAGTGGGTTTTTGTTGGGGTATTTTTATTCCTATAAGGGTTAGGAATATCAATCCCTCCAACTTTCCCATGTTTAGGCACCTGCTGGGGCCCTGTGTCACAGCTTGTATTTAGTGAAGAACAGGATTTAGGTATAAATCAATCCTATTTCCACTTGTCCAAGCAGGAAACTGGGCACAATGGACCCCACCTTTTCTTTTTATGTGTAGGAAGATCATCCATGCAGCTCTCCTCACTGGCATGCAGGAAGGTTGCCCACTCTGGACCAGCATTCTGTGGGTAGAAAAAGAGGTCACTTGCTGTCAGCACAGCATCAGGCTTTGCAACAAACATCACCATACATTGAATTTTCTCACCTCAGACACACTGCCATGCACATGGGCAGGAGGAGGGAGGGAGAAGAAGCCTCTGCACTAGGCCAGATGTGGAGAGCACCGGGTTAAAATTTATACTTTCAGAATATATTGATTTCAAAATAAGTATCAATTTACCTTGCCACCCTACAAGCTTTTTCTAGGACACTAATTCATGAGCTTTACACACACACACACACACACACGCAAACAAACACAAAATAGTTGAGGCGCCAGACATAAGACATGCTGGTTGAATTTAAAATTATTTCTGCCATAACAAAAAATTGTTTAATTTAAAATTTTTTTCTCCAAAAAAAAAAAAAAAAAAAAAAAACAAACAAAAAAAACCCAACCTTTTTTGGGGACAGATTCTCAGATAAATCTGCACAGCTCCTCTGAAGTGAACTGACCCATGATGTTTTGTACTCCAGCTACAGAGTTTGTCTGTGTCAGATGGACACAGAGTCAGCTATCAAATCCCCTGTATTTTCAGCAGGGAAGGATTGGTTCCATTGTATAAACATAGTCAGGTTGCTGATAATATGAAGGAAGAAAAAGACATCATAAAGTTCCTGGTTTCCTAAGCAGATGGGAGAAAGAATGCCAATTATAGTGTAAAGCATCATTTCACCAGGAGAAGTGTCCTTGCTGGAAGAGTTCTCAACAGAGAGGATTTTGCTTTGCCATGTGTGGTCTCTGGGAAACAAAAGGAAGGGTGTGACTGAAATGAAGACAGACAGAATGCAATATTTCCCTCTGATGTGTAAACAGATTTAATGCAACAAAAATCAATGAGGAAACTCTCCAAAGGAGAGTGTTTTAATGTGTTATCATTTTTCACATAGATTTCATAAAAATTCAATTTCAATTATAGCACAGTTTACAAACAGAGGAAAGCGCTGTGCCTCCCTGGAAAACATATGGCCATCAAAACTTCAAACAAAACACTGCCAAAGTCACTCGTAAAAAATAAATAGCCATAAGCCAGTGTGTTATTGTCCTTTTAATGCCTGCTGAATGCCCATAACTCTTGCTCCCTGACACTCCTGCCTCCCGTCCTCACAGCTCCCCTTGGCGAGCTCCCGGGGCAGGAGCTGCATTGTGAGCAGGGCTGGATGATTCTGGTGTTATCTGACATCTCCAGCTGGGCTGCTGCAGAAAAGGATCCAATAAATAACCCCAAAGAGCCCCAGCGTGGCGGCGGAGCCGCAGCGGCAGAGGCTGAGCCCAGCCACGGGCCAGGGCTGCTGCAGGAAGAGAAATGGGCTCTGTCCCAGGCAGCAGCAGTGGTTTCCTGAGAGCTCTTGGCTCCAGCCACCAGCTCCTGCTTTCCCAGATTAAAAACCCATTTGGTTTGCCCAAGCTGGATGGCAGGACTCGGTGTGGGGCACCTCGTTTCTGGCTTTGCTGCAGGTGTCAGGAGGAGCCGGGCTCTGGTCCTGTGCAGGATCACAAAGAGTGCTGTGCATACAAGAGAGACCTATTTTGCACTTTTGTCAAGGGATTGGGATGGGAATGAGAGGAAAAGTCCAGGCTGGAAGGCAGAGGTGGCTGTGAAACACCACTCACTTTGACATCAGCACAGCCTGTACCCCAATGCCCATTGCTGGGACACATTTGTGTGACAAACCCCTTTTTTCCTGCTACTGGCATACAGCTAAAGCTTTATGGAAAAGCAGTAATGCTTTTTCCCCACCTTTAACTGCTGCAAGGATCACCATGTCCCTCTCTGAATTTTCCACCTGATGGAGAGAAAAGCTGCTTCTATTAGCAACCAAACTGTGCCCCTTTTTCCAATATTTTGTCCTTTGAGAGCTTCCTGCTGTTGGATGGAGACCAGCACGTGCAAGTGAAGTGTCTGGCTGGGGGAGGAGAGTGTGCCCCACACCTCTCTGAGGTTTTGGCCCTTTGCAGAGGGAGAAAGGAGGGCAGGGAGGGGGGAACTTCTCTTGAGACAGGGCCAGGGGACAGCAGGGCAAAGGCAGCACTCCGGGAAGAGCCAATCTCCTGGGCAGCACTCACATCCCAATTTAATTTGGAAATACAACAGGGACCTACTGGTTATAGGGGTTTTGCTCAGGCTGGAGGGAGGTGTAATAAGGAGCAAGTGCCAGGAATGGAGCAGAAGAAATGAAAACCAGAAATACATGGAAGAAGGAGGACATTATTGATGGCATTAGGGAAGTGTAAGTGTGGGGGAAGAAAACATGATGTATGCTGGCAAGGGAGCTCACAAACCTGATGTATTTTATCTGAGGGAGAGAGGACAGGGCTCAGAGCTGACACTTTTCTCAGAGCACACCTGGCTGGCACAGCCTGGGGGATGTGGTGGCAGCAGCAGGGCTGGCTGCTCCTCCACGAGCTCTTACAGCTGCTCCCTGCAAATTTTGCTCTGCTTTCACTGGAGCACAGGACAGACCCCCTACATAAATATAAAGAAGAAGAAAAATCATTTCTCCTTTCTTAATAGTAGCCTGCACCTAGGCTAGAGAATTCTTTTTCCAGAAAGGCTATAAAATGTGTCATCCCTACCCTCCCACTGGCATTAATGTCTTACCTCAAAATACGCCCAGTCTCGACTTTAGGACGTGTGGCCCTTGGAATAAGGCCAAATATCCACACATCTGCCATTAGGATTTTACAGGAAACCATTTAGTGGCAGGGTTTTCCCACAGGCAGTTCATCTCCTCACTAAATGAGCCATTTTGACAGCTTCTGGACCATCTTTCTCTGTGAGCTCTTTGGGGCAGTTTGGTTTTAAGGCTCCTGAGCATAAACAACCAACAGGGTTTGGTCACTTCTAGAACAATAAAGACAAAAAGGAAATACTGATTTTTTCTTTTTGATTGTTTTTTTTTTTCCTATTGCAAGCAATAGTATCTAAGTTCACAGTGAGTATCCAGGAATATTAAAATAGACCATTCTCCAAGGGCCTGAGAAAATAGCAACAATTAAATGCTAAATGTAAATGCATGACCCTTTCAAGGTAGCTCAAGCCAGCTTCATCAATAAATCGCATTACAGGGATAGATGAGTCTCACAGCGTCTCCCAAAAGGAACTAAAAATTATGGGAAAACTTCAGGCACAGTCACAACAGCAATAGCATCAGGGTGCACAGGAATGCACGTTTCTGCACACTAAATATTATCCTTACAACTTTCAATCTGGATCTCTCCTGTGGGGTAAATTTATTCCAATAATGTCTAGTCCTCTACTTAGAGATCTGTAATGGCAAGGCAGCCTGAAACACAAATTCACAGAGACAAAAGCCCTGGAGAACATTCACAGGTGTGTGCCTCCATTCAGCCTCACCAAGGAACACAAAAGCCCAGAATCTGCAGCAGTTTTGGATCAGATAGAAAGTATATTTTAAGTTTTTGTTGGGTTTTTTTTCTTTTGGGTTTTTTTCTGTTTGGTTTTCTTTTTGGTGTGGTTTTTTTCTTTTTTTGGATCTTTTTTTTGGTTTTTAGTTTTTTTGTTTGCTTTGGGTTTTTTTCACTTTTGTTTCCTCCTACCCTGTTAGCTGGGTGCCCTTCCTGAGGCTGGGCAGTGTGGTGGGGTGGGATGCTCGGGTGGGAGAGCTTTGGGTCTGTGTGCTAAAGACAACACATATTTGGAAGTGATCTATAAAAGACCTTGGGTTGATACCTAAATTCTCTTAAATATTTAACTAATGTCCATGAAGAGAAAAGTGGCCACCTTGTTTAACCTGTGAAGAGCTGGGCTGTGTTAGCTAGGAAATAACAGTGTCTAAAATGCCAAGAGGAAGGGGAAAATAAAGAAACACAAACACAGGGGTAATGGAGACATAAAAGCACCTCTGCCAGTGGATAAGTCAGTAGCTTTGCTCTGCATGGGAGGTGGGACTGGAGCTTCCAGGGATCATGCTGTGGGTTTGAAGGGTGATGGTGTTTAGAGAGCAAGCACTGCCTGTCCCCAGGACAAGGCTGGAGGGGAGGAGAGCAGCTCAGATACGTCACCTCCAGATTTCCAGCTGCTTCTGACTAAAGCAACAGAGAAATATATCCCCTTCCCTTCCAAAAAACTCTCCAAGGATCCACAACAGTAAAATTAGAAAGCTCTAACCTAACATTTATAAAGAAGAATATAAAAGAGGAATAAAAAAATATTGCACTGGTGGGTAAGCAGTTGTTAAATCAGGCAGGAAAAAATGCCATCCCTTGTGATGAAGTGCAGCCAGGAGGACACAGCAGTGGGAGGAGGAGTGTGGAGCTCTGGGATGGAGCACAGGCTGCTTGCCTGGGGTGCTGCAGCAGCCTGCAGGCTTGGGCAGTGCATCCATGCCTTGGGCACGCTCAAAGGGAAGAGAGAAAGGACTGAAGGACGTGGTTATGGATTTTCAGGCAGGGCAAGGAGGAAAAAGTGGCAAGACCAAAAGGGTTTTGGTGAAATTTGCAACCTCTCAGGCATGCTCAGGGCTGACGCTGCCCTGCTGCTGAGGGAATCACTGCTGGAGCTCCCCAGCATGAGGTGACTTTCAGAGAGCTGCAGTAACCCCAGGAGAACATTGGGCTGGTGAAGATCAGCCTCGGGATGGCCCTCCAGGAGAAGAGCAAATAAATTTGGGCCACAGCTTCCCCTCTCTGCCCAAGGAGCTGGGAGAAGTGGCAGTGCAGGAAAGTTGTGCTGGACTTTAATGAGGCTGCCTGTGGGCAAATGTGAAATGAATAAAAGACAGCTGATGGAAACTAATCACTGCCTAAAAGAGCTCAGTACAGATGTGTTTAAGACACAGTTATGAAAGACAGGATTGAACATCTCCTCCAATAAAAGCTGTGTCGAATGACAGCCAAGGCCGACGCAGTTAATTAAAGCACAGCGTTGAGACACTCATGTATAGAAAGCAATAAACAGCTTCTGCAGTTGATTAAACAGTGAGCACTGGGGTTTTTAAATTGGCACAGGAGATATTTGCTGTTAGCACACCTCAGAGCCACAGGTATTCATGCTCCAAAAAGGATGGTTTGCTCAGCTTACCTTCCCCAGGGCAGGAGCAGCAAGTGCATGGACGCAGGCAGATGGATTCTCTTCTCAGCAAAGGTGGGCTGTGGTCATGAGGGAGGCTGGGGAGAGGCTGCTGTGTGGAGCAGAGATGAGCTGAGCCTCCAAAAGCGGGTAAAATGCTTGATAACAGACACTCATTTTGTTGCAGTTCATCTTTTCCATTTCACGGGTGCCCCTGTTGGTTTTTAGACACACAAAAGCCGTTCCAGAGCTGAAAATTGCTCTCACTGTGAGAGCACCTGGCTTCTGTGGCTTGCAGCTTGCAGCCATCCCCAGCAGCAGCAGCCAGACGTGCTGTGTGACACTCAGGATACACACACAGCAGCAAAGTGCCTCACCCCAACTCATTTTTATAGACAAGGCAAGAACAAGAGCAAAGCCAGAGGCACATTATATGAGTTTCACAATGCCCTGCCATCAAACACAGCCTCCTGCAACCTTTCCTCCCGAGCAGAGTTTTACAGAACAATTTACCAGGGCCACAGAGAGCTAAAGCTGGGAGTGGGTGAATATTATTTTGCTTTCCACCTCACTGGTTCATTAAGCACAATTAACCCTGCACTTGAGTGTGCCACCAGCTGTGCCTTCCCACTGCTCTGTCCTCTGCTATGTCACACCCACCAGTGGCCCAGAATGTGTGAGCACAGCTCATATTGGGCATGGAGAGTCCCACACTTGCAGAATATTTGCAAGAATAGGGCACTGACAGCCCAGAGGAAAAAGGGTAAGGTGGTGAGGCAAAATATTTGTTGTGAAATTCACTTTTCTGTTAAGTGGCAGCACCGTGTTTCCCAGCTGTATCTACGTGATGAACAGTGTAGGGAATTCAATCATAGGGATTCTACTTGAAATATCACCTGAGAAGTGTAAATAATGTAATTAATATAATGTTGTAGTGCAATGTAATTCAATGCAAGGTGCATACAGGTGTCAGCTGACAGCAAAGAAAGAGAAGGTGCTGGATACAGGGGCTGATTGACAGTGCTAATTATTTCTCATGAATGGACAACATATATAAAATGTTATAATTTTTATAGGATCCTGAGTGCTGAAGGAAGATAAAACCATCAGGTTATGCCAGGAGGAGCAAAGGGACAGGATGGATTCTGAGAAAGGGACACAGAGCAATGACCCTGTGCTGCTTTCAGCCCAAGTTCTCCAGGCTCAGGATACAAGCAGGGCTCCCTGCCCATTCTGTACTGAACTTTAAAGTGCAGGGAAAGGCAGGAGCTCAAAATGAGTTTCAGTAGTGAAGCTGCACTTTTTACTTTTCATAGCAATGGATTTTTTAAAAGGTATGTCAAAGAGAATTGAATTTGGGCCCATGAATACAGCAGTAAGTGATGTAACTCAAGTTAATTGCATTCTCTCTGTCTCCCAAGAACTGGATTTTTCCTTCCTCCAGCAGATACACTCTGTATATTGTAGGCTTGGTTAAAATCTAAGTGTTCACTTTAGATCAAGGTGCTTTCCTAGTGAAATATACTGAATACATTTTGGATTTATAAAATATTCTCATGAGCAAAAACTATTGAGAATGAAGATGGGAAAGTAGGGACCATATGAAACAGTTTGTAAATATTTTCTGTGACAATCTGGTGTATGTGGAGGAGTGCCCCTCCTGTGCTCCAGGGGGTGGGGCCCCTTCCCTTTGGCCAATACTTTCTATAAGTATACTATCTATAATAATATCTATACTTTTCTGGGGGGGGGGGGGGGGGAAAAAAAAAAAAAAAAAAGAAGCTCCATCAATGCATGAAAGAGCCCCTAGGATCAGGAAATGGCCAAACTGTTTCTTGAAGCATTAAATCATGGAATGCCCTGAGGTGCACATTGGGAAAACAAGGTTTTCTCCAGGCTATGTGGAGAAGATGGTGCTGCTCTGGCTCTTATTTCTTTTTGGCCTTTGGCATGTGACTATCATTTCACATCCTGATGCCCATCAGCAGTGTCCAAACAATGTTCATTGCTGTGACATTATTGTTATTGTTGTTGAAAAATGGAAGTAAACAAGGGGCCTGACATATCCATAGGGCAACAGGATTTTACAAGCACTTTTAAATACACAATTTTTCAAATTTTTCACTTGAGTACTCTCAATAGCAGTACTGTGTGTTCTTACAAGGGTTTCAGCCTGTAGATTTATGCTCTAGTGTGAACTACATTGCTACCTTCAGCTGTAAACTTGGTCCAGGAAAAAAATAATAAACTCATATGCCCAGACTGCACAGTGAACCTAAAAGAAAAAACCCTGTCATTAAGAAGCAGGTTTGCTTTACAGAATTTTGAACAGCCTTTAATTTCCACTGTACATTCACACACACACACTGGACGAACTGCAAGCTCTCACAGGAAACATCCAGAGAAGGGATTTTAAATTCTAGAGTATAAAGAAACTGATTTAATCAGCTTAAAGCATGTAGATAAAATAGTTAAGTAGATAAGATTAAAATTCAACAGTTTCAATGCTTCATGAGTAAAGCTGTTTAGTCCCTATGAGAGTGGCACTTTTTTTGCCATCATCTAAGGAAAGCAATGGACACTGAGTACATGTCACATCACAATAAATGCTCTTTCCTGGCAGACTTGGAATTCAGAGCAGTCTTAAAGAGCAGGTTATGTAAATATCCATTTCCTATTAGAAATTTAATTATGTGATACCACGCTATGAAAATCAGAAATTCACTTCCTGCCCATGTACTTGGACTTTAGAAGACATCCCTGTGTTTCTGCAGCACAATAATCTCAAATATTCTGAAATTCCTCAAAATTCCTAAAAAACCCTAAAAATCAGTGTCACCACATCACACAATGACACAAAAAATACTTGCAAAAGTGATTATGACATTCTAATAGGAAGGTAAATGAGCAGAATCAAGTAAAGCAGATCCATTTCTGTGGTGACTGCTGCCAAGTTCCCCCCAGCTTAGCAAGCAGAACAGGTACAGAGAACTCTTAAAAGCAATCAAGACTGAAATTACAGGGGAAAAAAAATGTGGGATAATGGAGCACTTTGCTTTGCAAGGCTGCTGTAGGTTAGGTCAGGCAGAATTTTCAATGGAAACAAAAATCTCTACGCAGTGGCAGCAAAGAAAACTAAAGTAGGAGATACCCTTATTATCATAAATGTCCATTTCCCTCTGTATTCTTTAGAATATAACCTTTCATGGACCTCACTGCTGTGTAAGGTTATAGTGAGCCCTGATTGAAGCCAGCCAGCCCAGCCAAGCTGGCTGAGATGTCCATGCTCTGGAGGTCGTGAGTCGGCTGCCCAGAGCAGGTCAGCAGAGTGGAGCTGAGAGAGAACTCAAGAGCCATCAGGAGGAGAAATGGCAGAATTTCAATTCCTCGGGGCAGAGAGCCTGGTGGCAAGGGTGAGGAGTGAGAGATGGAGCTGGAGTGCAAGTTAAGGGCTGCTGGAGAGAAATGCTGGAGAGAAAAGGGGTGTGATCACTGCAACTGCGCAGAACAGACACAACGCCTTGCACAATTACTGCCTTTACAGAGAAGCATTTTTCTGCCCTTTGTGAAGGAAATGTGGGGTCAGGGCCTTCCTAGGATTGCTCTCTGATCTTCATTTCTCTTGCCTTCTTTTCTGTTTTGTGAAATCCTCCCTTTAGCAGCTAATAATGCTGAAGGGGTAGGTAAGAGGAATCCCAAACAACAAAAGAATCCCACCTCACTAGAGCAGCTGGCAACATGACAAGACATCAGCTATTTGAAAAGCCATCCTGGGGAAAGGTTCTTCTTCATTCTACCAGCACAGACCTTCCTTCAACCCAAGAAGTTTCTCCAGCAGAAATGATTCAGAATGTTTGCAGGCACAGATCTTGCTCTTATAGACATAAATAAATTAGCTACATTAGCTACATTATCATAGAATCATAGAACATCCAGGGTTCAAAGTAGCCCACAGGGATTGAGTCCAACTTCTTAGATACATTAAATACTATCTGCATGACTCTCTGATGCCCAGAATTTTGCAGAGGTATGGATACCACCTTGTTTGTTTGGGGTTTTTCTCTGCTGGAATATGAAGATTTCTGCTCACAGTGCCAATTCACTTTGGGGGTTAGCTCCTTACAGATCGTGCCTGGCATCAGCAAGGGATCAGTGCATGTCTTCACCTACAGAGCAAGATTTAGAAGCAATGAAGTGACAATTCAGAGCTCTGTGATCACTTGGACTGCAGTAAGGAGGAGACAGAATGCAAGGAGTCTCCCTGAGTCCCTCCCTGCTCAGATATCACACGCAGACCATGGGGTGCAGCAAAAGAGAACAAGCAGACCCCTGTGGCTTTGTGCTGCCCCACAGCCTGGCTGGAGGTGACATTGCAGCAGGACCCTCTGTGCTCATGGGGTCCCACCACAACGGAGTCATCTCTGCTTCATTTTAACTCCTCACCTCCTTAAGGGCTGTAAAAAGTAGGGTAGTTTGTCCATGATGGATGGGACAAGCAGCTTTAAACTTCACCGGTGGAAACTGAGACATATGCATAAAAAAATAAACAAAAAATAAGGACAGCAAGTGCTGAAATTGGCTGTTTACGGATATTGCTGTCACTCTTGAAATTGGCTGTTTAGGGACATTACTGTCACTCTTCAGAAATTCTGTAGAAGTGCTTGTGGAGGCTGCCTGAGCTGTAGCTGATGCTGCTAGAGAAACGTGGAGAGGGCAAGAAGAACCCCAAGGTACTGTCAAGCCCGGTGATTCTGTATTTCTTATTCTTAATTAAGTAGTTCCCTCCCTCGGTGCTGTCCACAGGGTTTCTGTCATCTGTAATGAGTATGATTCCGTTTTTCTGTCATTCAACTCTTCCAAAGCACCACAAGTTTTTAAACTGCAATTTGAACTCTGAAATTGCAGGAAGTATAAATAAAAGGAATTGTTCTGTACAAAGAACTCAATTTCATATTATCTATACCTGTGGAATCCAGTTAATTTCCCTGACTTTTTTCAACCTGCCAGGGAGTAGGAAGCAAAAAACCCTATGAAAACATTAAAGAAATAGAATTGTATTTGAGTACTTTGGAATAGGAATAAAGAAGGGTTGAAAACAATTTAAGAAATAAGAGGTTTCCAGTAACTGAGTCCTACAGACTTCGGATACACATAGTTACTATAGTGATAGTTGCTCTCTGAAATAACTGAAAACAAGAATTCAAAGGATCCTATCGGATATGTAAGGTGTTTTACTAGCTAGACTAATTTTCTATAACTTCCTGTGAGGAGTTATTATCCTGAACTTTGACATCCCTCAAAGTCCCCTCAGCCAGCTAAGGGAAAATCTAAGCAGAATTATTTCCTCATAATATCCACATTTAAAATACACCACATAGCTGCAAATGAACACCCCCCACCAAAACCCATGTCTCATTATTTCTCCCCCTGCCTTTTTTTCTTTTTTTCTTCTTTTAATTTTAGGTAACTTACATGTAGCTTTCCATGTACCTCTTGGAATCTTCATAATTTTGTTCCACACCTCTGGAGACAGTTCCCTCTCCCAGCACTTGTTCATGGAGCCAGACAGATTTTGTGAGCTCCTCAAAGGCTCGTCCCAGATCTAATCTTGCTCTCTTGCCATTACAAGACTGTGTAGGTGGTTTTTTTTAATTAAGAAGGGCCTCATTTCCTTTCCTCTGAGACACAACTGCTGCTTTGTTAGGTCAAGGAACATCTCCTCTCCTGATGGACTAATTAAGTGCTCCTTGTCCCAGGGAAGGTAACGCTTCTGTCCCTTCCCTTCCGAGAGTCACCGAGTTGGTCTCAGGGTGAAGTGTCCTTTCAATGAACTTTCATATTTTACATCAAGCTGTACAAATAAACACACCTGACCCAGCAGTGCAATGGTGTTTCAATGTCCACAGGACATGGAAGCAATGAACCACCCCTGGGTGACTGACCTCAGCATTTTTCTCTTTGGTGGACTGCAGCAATTGTTCTGATATTAACGATGCTGATGAAAATAGGATGTTATATAGTAATATGTGACAAGATCCAGGTTGTCATACTGTATTTATGGGATATGGCTATTTAAACAGACAATATGATTGCTGCTTTTCAATTTTCATTATGGTAATTGATTTGCTGTTTCATTTACTGCTAATGGGCTTGTTAACCTAAATTATTTTATTCCTTCATTAAAATGTTAATTTAAAAAAGCATCTTTCTGACAGTCTACTTTTAAAAGATACGTGAGAAGAAAATTCCTTTAAGGTATTTTCAAATATTGAAATGTTATCTAGATTTTAAAACACTTTTAGAAGTAGACAAGACTTGTAATGGATGTGTGAACTTTTTACTACAAAAAAGAGGTTTTCCCTGCTGATTATAGAGCCTTACAAGTAATTTAATATTGTTTCGTTCAGTTTAGATATTCCTTAAAGAAATACACTGTTGTCAAGTCAGATGTGCTTAATTAGGACTTTTTCAGTGACAAGTTCAATCCTTTAAGACTAATTAATTCTATAACAAAATGCATGACAGCTGTCATGTAGTTTGCCAGATATTCTTAAATCTGGGTAAATAATATTTGGGTAAGGATTATGGAGAACTGTAAGCGTTCAGCGTGACTCAGTCTGGGCTAAGAATTTTTTTGAGTAAATAATATTTGGGTAAATAATATTTGGGTTTTGTTGGGTAAATAATATCTGGGTGAATATTATCTGGGTTAGGATTATGGAGAACTGTAACTGCCCAGCGTGACTCAGTCTCAGTTAAGAATTTTGTTGGGCTAAAGAAGTGGGGCCAAACCCATGGGTGGTGCTGCTGGTCCTTCCCCCCATGAGTCCTTCAGTGGGACACAAGGGTGTGTAATCCCTATTTCCCTATTTCCCTGCCAGTCCTTCCATGCCTGACATTCCTTTCCAGCTGCTGCCACCGAACTCGGGGATTTCTCTCAGCTCTCCCAGTGCTGTGTCCCCGTGCCCTTGCATTTTTAATCATAATTGGAAGTCAAGTGACTTTTACGAGACACGAATGTTAATTACCCTTCAAATTGCTGGAGAAGGTACTTTGTCTGGAGTTCCTCTGATTGTGGTAATTAATTAGTTGTGCGAGGTCAGCCTCCTGTCTTGCACAGTTCATTGAACAGCATCTTTTCAAATATTTATAAAGATGTTTTAGTACCTATCACTGAAGCTGCATTAATGTTTTAATTTAAGCAGAAAAAAGCACAACTTAATCCTGTCAGACACAACTGTGGTAGTATATCTACATAATAGCAATCTCAAATTAGGCATTGTGTTTTATTTTATTCATGTTCATTAAGAATAGGGGAAAAATGTATCTGATTCTGCATTGTAGGAAACAAACTAGAAAAAAATTAACTAGAGCTAAAACTGTAGAAAAATTTACATTAAATTACTTTTCAGGGCAGTGAACTACTAGGATTTCAGAAATTTCAAAATGATTAAAATAGCTGAATATATGCAGAAAATCATCACAGATCTTCCACTAAGGTTTAGCGTCTTCTGAAAAGTGTCAGTAAGACACATCAGGGCAGAGCAAGGGCTGAACCCAATCATGCACACACAGACAAATCCTAAAAAAGGTCTCTCTCTTCATGACAGACCAATTTTCCAACTGCCTGTTGAGCTACAGAGCCCTGCAGGTGAGAAGGGTTCTGTTTGCACCACCATAGCTCACCACAGCCAGTGGAAAGGACACCAAAAGTCCTTGGGATCCCAGCCTGGGGGAGCAGAGGCTGCACACCAGCCCTGGGGAGCTCACACATGGCTTTTATTGCACATTTTATCGACTCTGGTTCTGCTGTACGAAGAGCCCTGCTACACTCTTACTACATAAAACAAGTTCCAGTGGCTGCCAAGCTCTAACTGGAATATTGTGGCTCCTGAAGTAAGGACAGACATGCAGCATTGCTAGTCCAGCAAATCTGATCACGGGAGAATGCACTGGACACCTTTACCCAGTTCTCCTCCCCAGTGCACTCCTCCTGCTCTGAAAAGCAACCATTAGACCAGGCTTTTGAAGTTGAACGTTTACAAGTGTACACAAAAATGCAGGATATGCACATACTCCATTTTTGTGTCAGGTAGTAGAAAAGAGATGTCCAGAATTACAACTTACCTGGAGAGGTGCAACCTTAACCTTACACATAAACCAAACTCCTCATCCCATCTGGTTTTATTCTTCCTGAAGAACATCTCTCCTGATGTATTATTATAAGACGTGGCAGACTGCCTCCCAGTATGTGGGAATATTAATTGAACATTTCTTCCTTTTTCTTTTAAAAAGAAACATTTCCTTTTTTAAAAAGAAATTATTTTATGGACCTGTAGCACCTCAAAGTAACACCATAACTACAGCTGCTATACTTACATTTCAGTAATCACTTCCTGATTTACCAAGCAGTTAATCTCATATTTCACCAGGTGTGCAGAATTTCTGTTGGGCAGCTCTGGGGATAGCTGGCCACACTGAATGTGTGAAGGAAAGGCAGTGTGTGATGTCCACAGCACAGCAGAGGGCAGGGCTGCAGGGCACCAAGCTCCCCCTGAGCTCCCTGCTGCAGTTTTCTATCAGGTGTCACTGCTCTCACACCCAGCAACCTCGCGCTCTTCAGAGCTTCATTCCTGCTTTTCTATCAGACCAGGGCTCCACTTTGGGATACCCCAAACCTCAGGGTCCTCAATGGAATTAAAGCTTGGCCCTAACATTGGCTGCTGCTCTTTGGACAGAGCAAGCCCAGCGTGGCTCCTGCCCTGGCTCAGGGGCTGGTCTGTCACAGAGCTCGGTGAGCTGCTCACACACACAGGGCACCAGATCTAAACATCATCAGGTGGAAACCCATTCCCCAAGGCTCAAATGCAATCCTTGCCACCCCCTTGAGCTATTCAGGAGCTGGGACACTCACCTGTTGAGCAGGTCATCTCTTCAGCAAGCGTTCTCATGAATCTGCACGCACTTACCTTATTCTCTTTATCACCAATAAATCCTCCAACACCAACTCATGTGACAGAATGCTGCCTGTGCATTACAAACAGTGAGAAACTATTGGACTACACAGCTTGTTTCCTGAAATCTTTACGCACTTACCTTATTCTCTTTATCACCAATAAATCCTCCAACACCAACTCATGTGACAGAATGCTGCCTGTGCATTACAAACAGTGAGAAACACAGCTTGTTTCCTGAAATCTTCGGAGGTGCCAACTTTTGTAACATTCAAAATTGTTTATTTAAGAAACACTTTAAGAAAAAGCCAGTGGGCAGTTTCTCTAATCCTTTTTTTTTTTTTCTCTCCAGCATGAACAGACACCTTAAAAGAGCTTTCGCAGTAATCCTAAATTAATATTTCATTTGAGTTTCCATGGTAGTTTCAGCTCTTCCTATTCAACTGTGAAAATTATTTTTTACTCAGAGTAACTACAGATGTGTTCTGATACTATACTATTCACTATATACATTTTGTATTCGTACGTATTGTGGTACTTTAAAGTTATTTTTTTACCAAAAAATGGATCATTAGTAGGCTTAGTAGCAGTAGTGGAGGTCAGCAGTATCATCTTCATTCCGGGGTAACCTGATTGAACATCCTTTGAGGCCAGCAGACAGTTCCCTCTACACGAGTTTGACTTTGAACATCACTGCCAGAGGTCACGAGAGGCACAACACGTACAAGTGATGTGCAGCTGGCACAGGGGAGCAAAAAGATTCCTTAGGCTTTTCTCTTCCTTTTTGTCACCTTAAAATATGGGCACTGAGTGAGGAACCCCTGCCTCCACGAGATCTGTATTTCACATGTGGAGATGGTAAAGCACGATAAATTAGTGACCTAGGATGATAAATTATCCTTCTCTCCATCAGCCATCCTTCTGTCCAGCAAAGATTTGAAAAATTCCAAATGCCCCAGTACTTTTGCAGAGATGCCCAGGGTTGGACAGACAAGATTCATTGTTGGTCTGCTTGTTCCACATGAAAAATATTTTCACTTTTAAGGCTGACAACCTTGAGGACTTTTTATCATCACTGACATTGTTTCCCTATATCATCTCATCCTCCAAAAAAGGGGATGCATTGGTTCCATTCTGATACATTAGGCACTTTCACAAATTGAAATGTTTACACAAAATTCAATTAATATGTGTGACTACACTGATTCTGATAAAAATAAAACAATTGCTGCTACATTAGGAGTGTCTCAGCAATCTCACTGCTAGGTAATAGACTGAAGTAGGAGTTTTAAAGGCATTTCACTACAGAGCTTTCCTTCTGCAAACTACAAACACCATGACTGTCTTACAAATGAGAAAGAAACAATTAGAATATGCTCAGCAAAATAAATATTCTCAAATCTGCTTCCTAATGTTCATCAACAGGACTGCATTGATGTTGGCATTTCAATTTTTTGGAGTGAGTAATCAGAGTACCAGGAACATCACCCATCTCAATTTGTCATTTAGCGTTTTGTTCTCATCATTCAGAGTTTGTGCAAACTCTTGTATAGACCAAGAGGCCAATTACAAGGCAGAGACTCCACTGCACTATTATGTAAATAAACTGGAATAACTTCTGTGAGGAAATATAAAATCGATTAGATGGAACTATAAAATTTTCAACACATCTTTTTTTTTTTTTTTTTTTTTTTTTTTTTTCAAAAAAATTTTC